>NC_048223.1:78942171-79112171 GCF_002007445.2 Ailuropoda melanoleuca
TAGGATGGTGCAAAGAAACTATGGCAGAATGGTCATAATGTCTTCAATACATGAGTGGAGTGACCACTTCCAGTTCTAGCCAACGTGGTTCTGAAAATGAGCACCGTCCTTAGAGCCAGGGGAGGAAAGTTTCTGATTCATATTATGTCGGGAGTGGGGTCCCTCCTTTGTGGGTTCAGTGGAGCAAGCCTGGTGAGAGATGGACATTGGGAGCCTCTGAATTCCCAGGGAGGTGGGGCTCCAGTGAAGCAGGCCCTGAGAAACCGTTGGGAGGAAGGAGTCAGGTGATTGTTTTCCATGCGCTTGAGTTGTGGGTAACCTGAAGTGCAGGGTTTTGGGCCACTCCTTTCAGCTCACCCTTTTCCCAGCAAGTTCTATTGATGTCAGCTTTGAGGCTATCACGGAAGCTGCTTTTCCCACTGTAAATACTCTGGCCTTTCTTTGATCTTTCTAAATAGGGCTCAGTCTTCAAGATTCAGCTAAAATTCTAGCTCTTGCATGGGGCTTTCCTGGCCACCCTGGGTCACATTGAGTTCTTCCTGATGTAATGCCACACGTTACTTACGTAATGGAGCTTTCATTTGGACGTTTAATCAAAGAAGGTCTTGTCATTTTAAAATTGAAAAATAAGCAAGTTTGCAAGCTCCTTTAAGGCTTTGGTTGTTGTTTCTTCTTCTCCTCCTCCCCCTCCTCCTCCTCCTCCTCCTCCTCCTCCTTTTTTTATCCTCCATGGCACATAGTATAATATGAAGACATAGTAGGTGCTCAGTAAATTCTAAGTGAATTGGAGGAAATTGAAGTAAATGCTGTCATTCTTCTGCTCTGCATTGTCTGTCTCTTCCGGGCCCTCTCCCTACACTCCTGCCATCGCCCTTCAGAGAGTTTAAGGAGACAGCACACTCTTTGACAGTTCCGCAAACATAAAAAATAATTTAGCTCACACTTAATTTTTATCAGAAGGTAAGTTTAATATTTTCAAGCCTGGCAATTTTATTTTTAAGTTTTTACGTTCTTTCTGTTTCTCTAAATGTCATTTTGGCTTCAAAGGGTATAATTTTGAAATTATGAGTACTGTTGGACTTGTTAGTATTTCTTCTGTGTTTATAATGTTTTAAGAACTGTTGATGGCTAAATGTCATTTTTCTACTTTTAAGGTTCATAACAGCTCAATTACATTCAAAAACAATTAATAATATTATGTGTCTTAGAAATAGCTGTCATGTATCTTCTTGAGGATATGACATATTGTTAGATATTTTAAGTCAAAAGTTCTGTATCCAGGCCAAGTTTCGAAAGACGAGGAGCAGACTGTTTTATAGACAAGCAGACGGGTCTAGGAGACGTATGACAAAGCATATTACCGTAATGTAACTGTACTTGGAAACTGTGTGGCTTCTCAGCTCAAAAAATAACCAGTGCTCAGGAGTGTATCTTGATCACTTTTTTTTTTCTTTATTTATATCTGGTTTCATTCGGAAAACAGCAAGACAAAATCTGACAAGTGGAAGGAGAAGATAATACCGCTAAATACAAGCCATCCAAGGCAGTTTTCCCAGATTCTTGAGAGATGCTTTCTCTAGCTCAGATTTATTGGCTATTTGATTTTTTAGAACTTAAGCTGGGTTGAAAGCCCTCCATAAAGAGTCATTGTTTTCAAAATGGAGTTTTTCAGGCTAGAAGGAAATGGGGCTCTCAAGAATGATGTCGGCATTGGTGGAAGGGGTAGGGGGCGGGGCCTTGTGGCCCAGCCTCAGCCAGGAAGGGTGATTTTATCTACTTTCATGGGCTCTGTCCTAGTCAGTTGGCACTAGCTGGACATCACCTCCCCCTTCACAGAGGTGAGACACTTTGTGGTTTGGTTTTCTTCTTCGGAGACTTTGTGGGGCTCCCCCTGAGGGTGGGGCTAGCAAGGAGATCAGATCTATCGAGTCAAGGATTGTCCAAATGATTTTCATAGGAAGAGGTCAAATGCAGCTTTTGCAATTCTTTGGGTCTCTCCCAAACAAGTACCAGAGATTTTCATCTTATTATAAATGTTATGATCTTTATTCTGCAAAGAAACGAGCCATAGCTTTTTATACTTATTTCAACAGTGTCATGTTGTCAGGTATGAGAAAATTTCCCACTCGTCAGCATGAGTCATGGTGTCCCATGTGGGCTTTAAGCTCAGCCACTGTGATCCTTGCCCAGGGGTCCCTGACCGTGTCTGAGCTGTTCACATGAAGTGATGAGCGGCCCTTGCACATGGGGAAACCTCCCAAATCCCACTGAGGGGTCTCTGCCTCAAGAGATCCAAAAGGATCTCTTGGTGGCTCCACAGAACTGTCCTTTGTTCCCCCAATTTTTATGCATCATCCAAGACAGACAAAGTTCCTGACTGTCTTTAAATAGACTAACTCTTCAGGAGCTCCAGAAACCTCCAGGGGTCTCCAGCATACGGGTAGAATTGGAAGTGTGGAAAACGCAGGCCTCAGGAAGCTGGCATAAATTCCAAGGCAGAAGAGAAGCATGGGGAACACATTTCTCACCTCAGACCTGTCTGGGAACTGGGACACTGAGCCAGCTTTGAGAACCCAGATCAGGAGTTCAGTTTTTAAATCAGATTCTTAGAATTTGTTTTCATGTCACCTCTTTCCCTTTGCTATTGGTATTATCAACCCTACCCAAGACTTAAGGAGGAGAGAAATTAGTTAAAACTTCCTTTGCAATTCATCAACTTAAGACCACATTCAGTGTTATTTAGGAGATGAACAGTGAAAAAAATATTGTGGAGAAAAAAATGGAATAATAAAAATGGAATAAGCTACACTTTAAAACATTTTTTATCTTGAGAATCTTAGAATTTTGGTCCTAGAGAGAACTCCTGGAGGTGATTCAATCCAGTGGTTCTCCAAGATCTAAGAATCTTCTGGGGGCATAATGGGGCAAGAGGGACCCTGATCCACCCCTAAAACACTCTTGAATTTTCCTTTCTGTTGGACTTGGATTAGGGGAAGGGTTCTGCTTGTCAACATAAGTTTGAAGTGCAACCTTCTTATTTTACAGAGGGATGAACTGAGGTCTGCGGGCCAGAAGGAACTTAGAATGAAAATTTTTGGATTGTTTCCCATTTCTTCTTTGGCAATGTCCCTGTAATATTTGCAGTGCTATTTTTGGATTCATATTCTTATCAGTTACCAGAGACTATTTCCCCTGAGTAAATCTGTTGGACACCATTAGCAAGGGAATAGTGTGCTGTACATTACACTCTGTCTTAGAAGAAAAGTTCCTATCTCCTGTTTGCCTATCTTTATGAAAACAATTCAAACCGCACCTGTTTAAACCTTTCCATAGAAATGTCTGAAAGGTAAACAGTTGGTTTTGGAGCAGTTATAACATGGCATTGTTTAACATGGCAGCTTACTGATGGTCGTCTTTAATTATGGCCGTGCTGTCAACCCTGAAGTCCCTGTTCTTTGTTGTAGATTCGATATGACGTTTGAGGTTTTCAAAGCTGCAGAGATGAAAGAATCACCCGTCAAATAGTGCTCATTCCACTGTGCTTAGGGAGGGAGGACGGGACATTGCCCACCGGGCCTGCAGAGCCTGGGGGAGAACACCAATACCCTCTCTGCTCTTAATGACAACCTCGAGTGGGGAGCCCCGGTTTATTCTCTGTTAATGGTGGAGGAGGGCCAAAGCTGGTGGAAACTGAAATGATTTATTCGGTAATGGTCAACAAATGTAGGGTATGGTTACCAAGCTTCATGGGGCTGGTGGAAAAGCTGGCCGTCTCTTGCCCCTAGCAGTTTGTACATTGGAGATGCAAAGCTCAAAACAGACCCATCAAGCTTTCTGGAACTTCTCCCCAGCTCCTTCTATCTCCTTTGTCTTCAGTCTGCTAGAACTGTGTGTTCCTGGGCCCCCAAATGGTGCAACTCTTCAGGGCCTTAATTACGGAGTTAGTCCCACCTCAAACCAAAGGTATCCACTGAGGGGGTTGCTTCCATCTGGCTCCTATTACTGTTATGGTGGGTTGTTCCCATCTGTCCTGTAGGGTTGTCCCCTTGCATCTGTAGCTGCCACATCGGCTCCCTGCTCTTGCAGCTGCTTCTTTGGTTGAAGGGCTGGCTCTTCAGAATCCATTTAAATTTAAATCCACCAAATTCCAAGTGGTGACGAATCCTGTTTCTTTTGCTCCATTTCTTCAGTGTTTCAACTTCTACCTTCCCTCTGTCCTGTGAGTATACCAGCTAACTCTAACACTAGCCCACTGACTGGTGGTCATCCACATTATTGGAGGTCAAATTGTGTCTTAGTCCTGTCTTAGTCCCATCCTCCCTGTTCTTTGTAGTTGGTGAGTATGGCCAGGCACCTGTGTGCAGTTTGGCCTGGTGCCGACTGCCATGGGGTTTACAGACATGGGAGAAGCCATGGTCCCTGCCTTCAGAGCTTTCATTCTAATTGGAGTATCGAACTCACATGAAGTGTTTAAGAGCAAAACTCAGCTGCTTAAAGAGATTAGTCAGTTTATCCACTATCTTGTAAGCCAGTTCCAAGGAATAGACTACTAGAATCTAAAAGGATGAACTGGAGGAAAAGTAGGAAATGCTTGGGGGTCATCAAGACCAATGCTGAAGAGCATGTTTTTACACAAACTTAGCTCCTCTTGCCTCAGAAGGGAGGAAGATCTAAGTGGGAATAAATTGGTCTATCCATAGGAACAAAGGGAGTTAACATTTATCTAGTAACTGCTATGATGGAAGCACTGAACTAATCACATATCTAGTATCCTGTAATCTTCACAGCCGCCCTGCGGAAAAGGGGATGTTTACCCCCCTTTTTAAAAGGTAAGAGAACTACGGCTTTGAGACAAAAGGTAGCAAAGAATGATAGCTGTTGAATTTGCAGCATTGGGCAATTTTAACCCAGGTCAGCATGACTCTAAAACCTTGTGCTCTTTCCACATCTGTAAGAGAGGGACACTAGCTACCGTTTTTCTTGATTCCATTTTGGATAAAGTGAGCCAGAAAACATTCACATCAATCCCTTTTCTCCCTCTCCCCTACCCCAATAAAAGCAAGAGCTACCTCATACTGGCTACCACATTCTCCTCTGAGACCAGTAGAGAAAACAGCGATGTTATCAGCAAAAGCCTAATGACACGACCCAGGGAAAACAGGAAACCTCCCAAACACCCATATCCAGGCCAAGCAAAGCTCTGGGATAAATTCCTGGGACATTCTGCAAGAGCAGCCTAAAAGGGCTTTTGAGCAAAAACTGAACCCAAATGAAAACATGGCATATTAGCCTTGAGCCCATAAATAGTGTTTGGATTGCAGAGCAAGGGCATGAGGCTTAGAGGAGAAGCCAAGCTAGGCCGGGCTCTGCTATTGTAACAAATTAACCCTGAAATCTCAGTGGCTTAACACCATGATGTTTTGTTTCGTGCTCACCTTATGTGCCGGGTGAGGGTTAGCGTTGGCGTTGGGGGAAACTCTGCTTCATGTGGTCATTCAAGGCTCTAGTTCCGGTATCTGGTGACTGCCCTCCCTGGATTGTGCGGCCTCCAAGGTTGCATGGGAAGTGTAGTGGGTTGAATAGTGATCCTCCCAAATTCATTCCCAACTGGAGCCTCAGTGTGCCCTTATTTGGAAATAGGGTCTTTGCAGGTGTAATGACTTAAGGACCTTGAGTTGGAACCTAAATCATCCTAGCATTAGAGTGAGAACAAAGTCTCAAAACTGGTGTCTTCATAAGAGAAAGGAAAATGAGATTTGGACACAGACACACAGAGGGAGGGAGATCTTGCAGAGATAGAGGCAGAGTTTGGAGTGATGCAGCCACAAGCCAAGGAGCACTGGGAGTTGCCAGGAGCTGGAAGAGGCATGGGAAGATTCTCCCCTGCAGCCTTGGTAGAGTGTGGCCTTACCGACACTTTGATTTTGGGTTTCTGGTATCCATCAAAGTGGGAGAATAAATTCCTGTTGTTTTAAGCCACCAAGTTTGCGGTGATTGTTATAGTATCCTGGGAAGCTAATGCAGAAGGTCTATACTAGCATGTTCTTAAGGGCCAGGCCTGGGAAGGGCTTATGTCTCTTTTTTCCTGTATTCACCAGAACCCAGATTAGCAGGGAGGCTGTCAAATGTCTTTCTGTGTGCCTAGGAAGAGGATAGTGAAACAAGATTTGGTGAACTTACAGCATCACCTTTGCTACAGTTGTACTGGGAGTACATACAGGGAGCAAAGGACAAGGACAGCAGAGAAACCTACCCACGTTTATAGACAGATGTTGTACTGGGAGTACATACAGGGAGCAAAGGACAAGGACAGCAGAGAAACCTACCCACGTTTATAGACAGATGCAGGAGCCAGGCTGTTGGCAGGGTGCTGCAAGTCAAAGCACGACAGCAAGAGGCTAGCATCCTGGAAGGAAGACCCACAGCCAGAGGATGGAGCTCTGAACACATGTGGGGGTGATCCACAGTCACACCAGAGTTCATAGAAATGGAACAGTAAGGTCAAGTAGAAAACGAGGTGCTCACATTAGTGAATTGGGTATGAAGGGCAGGTTCCGAAGCCCCAGGTAGTGCTGGGTCGTGGGTGACTGGGGTGGTGGTGGTGCCGTAGTGGCTCACAGCCCCTAGTTAGGCAGCCTCTCAGATATTACATGAAAGCAAGTAAGAACGTCTAGCTCCCCACCCAGAGGGAGTGTTGGGATGGTCTTCTTCTTCTCTGTCTTCCATTTCTTGCACAGAGTAGGTGCCCAGTGAATGGTGGCGTGTCTGGCCTTTGATCAGAGTCATGTTTCTAAGCCATGGATCGTATCACAGCAGTTTTAAGCTCAAACTCCCCATTGCTTAAAGGACTAAGCCTTAAATCTATAGAATGTCTTGAACTTACCCTTGTCCCTGCCAGAGCCTGTGGTCTCTCTCGGGCCTCCTTGCCTTTGTACCTGGCCTTCTCTTTCCCTGAATGACCTTTTTCTTCCTTTTCTGCCTGGTGAGGACTTGCTTGCCCTTGAAGGACTAGATCTCACATATTCTCGAAGTGAAATCTTCCCTGACTCCCCAGGGAGTCACACCCTCCCTCATTGGCATCCTCAGCATCCTTCGTACTTAATTTATATTGTACAGCAATAGTGAAATCATTTCTTTATTTGTCTGTTTGCCCCACTTGACTGAATTTTGCATTTTTCATTTGCCTCCCGATCCCAGTGCCTGGCTCATAATAACCTCCAATAAATTTTTATTATGGAAGAAACATCAGTTCTACCTGGTACTTCTTCCAGACAGCTGCAGAAGCAACCACTAAAAGTTCTTTGGGATGGAGATGATGTTATGATTATTGATTAATTGGTTATGATTTATTATTTGCCATGAGAAATAGAGACGGGAGAAATAAATAAGGAAAAAGATCAAAATCGGTTGGAGTATTCCATTTTTGGAGAACAACAGTGGGAGTAGTAAACATTTCTGCATTGATGTAAAACGTATAAAGTGTTTTAGCATTAATGTTATCTCATACGTTCTCACTGTAACACCGTAAGGGAAGTAGGACCTTTATGACTGCTGTTGTTTAAAGCTGAGGGACTTGAGCTTCAGCATGTAACTTGGTCAAAGCTCTTGCAGTTGTGCACATAGGAAGTGTCTGCCCTAGGAGTTGTAGCTTAACCTTGTAACTATAAATCTTGGGTTATTTCCCCTACGCCTCTGGACCGGTCTGGAATACAAGCAAGTGAGTAAAGATGAGAAGAGGAGAAGAAAGGAGGGGAAAATGAGTTTGGGTAAAGGAAAGTGGCTTTGTTTAATGCATATTTCTTAATACCCACAAATAACTCTGCAGTGTAGTCAGTACTGTCCCCGTCCTGCAGATGGGATAACAGAGGACCGGGGAAGGGAAGTAACTTGCTCCAGATCCTTCAGCTACTAAGCAGCAGAGATGAGAGTCAGAGCCAGGTTTTCTCTTTCTCTGAACCCCTTGTCTCTCTCTCTCTGTCTCTCCTCGACTCTGCTGCTTGGGTCACCTGTTGGGCTTGGGATGACCGAGGAGAAGGTTCTGTCCATGCCTCAGCTGTCCCCTCCCCCCCACCTCTCCTGGTGTGGGAATTTGTTGAAGGATCACAGCTACAGGTTTTTTGATACCCTGGCCCTTGTGAGACCTGCACATTACATCTCAGGAAGATTAAAAAGGACTCACTGATGACCTGCTGAAGTATTTCATTTTGTTCCTCAAAATGATTAATCTTGAGGCTTCGTGATGGCTCTTGTCACAAGTAGCCTACCTTAATCCATAATTTCCCCACTTCTCTTTAAAGGTAATGTTTTGCATTTAAGAAATAAAAAGAAGCAAAATAATCCTGCTGTGGGCATATGTTTACATTATATATATGTGGCAATAATCAAGGATAGAAATGTACCTTAAATGCATTAGAAAAACCGCCTTTTCTTTCTGAACCTCAATTTCTATCTCTTCTGGCCCCTCGGTTTCTCTCTGCCCTTCCCTGGCTCACTCTTGTAATTTTTTTTCCCTCTTCTTTCTTCTTAGCAGATGGAATAAAATGTTCCTGTTCTGTTTTTTTGTAGGTGATTTTTCAGATGCTTCTTGCACTTTGTATGTGGTCCCTGAAGGTCCCGTGAGGATGAAAGAAGGCCGGTGCTTTTAGCGTGAGGTGTGCTGGGTTCGTGTAGCTCAGGGTGGAGAGGGGGAGGTTTCATCCCGGGGCTGGAAACTGCACGCCCGCGAGCTGCTTTTTGCTCTTAGTTCTCTGCCTGCACGGTTCCAGGGAGGGTCAAGGTAATGCAAGGGCACTTTTAAGAAGAGAGCTGGGCCCAAACTGCAAACAGATGTTCTTTGATAAGTACTGAGGAAACGGGATCTGGCCAAGAGACTGTTGCTTTTGCTTGTGGAGGAGCTTGAGCGGGCGCCTGCCCCTGCGTTGCAGCCTTATTCTTTCCTCCCGGTTGCCCCCAGAGCCACGGCATACCTGCTGTTGCTCACAAGCCTTTTGCTAACAGTGGCATCTGCTCAGTGTAGCCATCAAGAATTTGAATGTCAATATCTTTGCCTTGAAATGAATGGAAAAGTATTTGTCACTCAGCAGCAATCGTTCTTCAAATAAAAGGTTAGCCAGACAGGGCCCTTAATCAAAGAGTCGGTCTTTTCTGTCAGCAGTGCCTTTTAAATAGCAATGATGAAGGCTGGCTGTCAGGGTAGGACTTGATGAGCGAGATGATTGATCTGCATAAATCATTTTCTTTTAACATTGTCAGTGAAGAGTAAATTGGTGGGACATTTTGGGTATTAGTTGTGTTGAAATTAATATGCAGTATCCTAGGTGTGTCCTCATTCACGTTGTCCTCATAAAAGAAGGTAGAAATTAAAAAGCGGCTTTTAGGCGTGCGGTGTCCTAACAAGAAAGTTGCACCATCCTTACTGCTGTGGTCATCATCTTGCATGCTAAATTCGGAAGTTGAGTGTGTAGCACATTTTACAAGCTCCAAAAGGAATCTAGTTAATTTGGGAATTAGCTAGAGTCAGTAGCATTTAACAACCAGTAAATCTGCAAAGACTCACTGCTCAGAGAGAAAAAAAAAATCTAAGAATGGTTTCTGGTTATAAAGGATAGAGTATCTACAACCCAGCATGCT
The DNA here is from genome assembly GCF_002007445.2 of Ailuropoda melanoleuca. Lineage (NCBI taxonomy): Eukaryota > Metazoa > Chordata > Mammalia > Carnivora > Ursidae > Ailuropoda > Ailuropoda melanoleuca. The sequence continues at coordinate 78,951,802 of NC_048223.1, forward strand.
GTCACAGAAATAGCCTCAGTTTCAGATCAGGTTTTGGCTTAAATCCCCATGCCGTCACTTCTAGGTGAATCTCCTTGACCACGAGACTTAACCTTTCTGAGTCTGTTTCTTTGTCTTCATTTTTTCTTTTTTTAATTTTTTTTTGTTTCTTTGTCTTTAAAAAGGAGATTCCATTCATTACTTAGGTGGGTTCGCCTTCTGGCATTAAAGAGAATGTTGTGGGTGAAAGCAGCAAACGTATTATATGGTGGCGCACGGTGAGGAAGTGCTGCGTAAATTCTAATCCCTTTTTTTTTTTTTCTTCTCAAGCAAAACAAATCTAGTAGCCAAATCTAGAAGCCCAGCTCAGGTGTCATTATCAAGGACACAATCTCATGGTAACAATAAATAATCGACTGCCTGTTTCGGGTCATTCCTGTGCTTGCTGGAATTTCTTATGGCCATTTTCATATTAAAAACATGTTTCGGGGGCAGAAGAAATGCCTAATCGCTGCATACTGGGAGTTGGGGAGAGAGGCAGAAGGAATGGGGGAGAAATGTGGCCAAGAATGCTGAGAGGAGTTCTTTCTCTTACTCTCTGGGTAGTATGTCTGGATTCATATTATTCAACTTTGGAGTAGATGAGTAAAGCCTATCCAATCTCATGTTGAGAGGGAAAAAGCAAGGCTTATAGAGCCAGATTGCTGGGTTCAGATCCTAGGTCTTCGATGTAATTGCTGAAATTGCAGGCAGGATAGTAGTTGCCTGCCTAAGTCTCAGATTGCTCACCTCTACAATGGGGACATGGTGTTAGGATGATTGATTTCCTACATATATTTATGTCTATCCATGTGTGTAGAGGAGTGCCTGGAATGCACCTGTTAACTATGATGACTATGAATGATTGGTTGATTGAGAAAGGTAGATACTGCTGAAATCAAGTGGGTCAAAAGTATCAAAGGAAGAAACATATTTAGATCTACTAGTCCATGATGCTGGTATACTGGGGTGAAATACTTGCTTCAGTTTGGAGGGATTTAGAACCAGGATGCTTACAGGAACACCCAGACGATAGCTGGATCAGAAATGTTGTGGGAACGACTGACCAGCCGTCTTACTCTGCTCAATTATTTCCTCACTGTAGGAATGAAACCTTATCGAGATGGTCTTAGGGACAGAACTAACACAGAAGAGGATTTTTTTTTTTCTGGCTTAGTTAAAAAAAAAATTATTGATTAACTAACTTGTTGAGGAATAGGTTTTGTAGGGTCTTCTGGTAAATAGTCTTTACTTGCTATATTGAATGCAAAGGTGAAGGAATATGTCTGCTTACCCAGGTTCTCCATGTGCCTTCCCTGATGGTACAAATCCCCTGCAGTCACCTAGTGGGCACATGGCATGGGCATGTGGGAGCGGCTGTGACATATGCGGCATGCACCTGAATTAATTAACAGGTGTTACCAGAAGAGTAGCTCTGTTCTTGGATATTTGAGTTCTTTCCATTTTTTTCCCAGGCAGTTTTTTTGCCTGACGGGATTAGTTGTTTTTTTGGGCTTTGTGTTCTTTTCTTTCCCTATCTTCTGAATTTATTTCATTTTGAGCTTTTGGTCTCTTTCTGCATAATGAGAGAAGTTGCTACTAGATAATTCAGAGTATATTTTCATCAACATTGATGATTCTGTGGAAGTCCACCAAGGGGTCTGGAGGCAGCAAATTCCCATTCCCTGGTGGGCCAAGAGTGGAGACTTGAAATCTCTGCAAGCTCAACTCTTTGATGATATTATGTTAAGCACTGAGCCTGGTCACTGTGTTGCTTCTGGGAAGACTCTGTGAATTTATTCTGTATCTACTCCAGGGACATGATGGCCACTTTGAGAATTTCTAGAAAACATTCTCTGCCACTCTGGCTTTCAGTGCTGATGGACTGCAGAAGTGGTGATGTTGTCGTGTTAGGCTTCTTCCTGATTGTGTCCTTATTAGACAAAGCATAGCCTATGTTTTCTAACTGGCTACTTAATGGGAATCAGCCATATTAGGTATGATATTCTGCTCAAGATTAATTTCATGTAATGAAGATCTGAAACAAGGTGGTTAAGAGTCCTTCTAATGTTTCATTTATAGCAATCTATCAAAACGATAGATATTTAGCCTTCTTTATTGGATATGAAACATTAACTTAAAGCCAGTGCTGCTTTCTGTTTTAAATACCAATATCCATTACGTGTTTCTTGCTGTAAGCATCTCTGACCCCTGCCCTCCGCTTCATCAACCATTGTGAAAAATCTGCCACCACCTCCCAGGGGACACATGTCATGCACTTAGCCTTAGGTAATGATTCTCTGGCCCCTTAGGCAACTGACCAACCCTGGCCCAACACTGCTTGGACCTTTGCAGACAAGAAGCAGGATCCATGAATAAATATATACTGGGTAGGCACTCTGTCTTCATAGGCACAGTGGACATTGGGAGGTTTGGGACATTGATGGGCACTAAGGGGACTCCACTGATAGTGAATGCTGGAAAAGAGAGATCTTGGCACACGGGGCAGCCTTATTACTCTTGAGTTGGTTATTACCTGTTTTCAGTTATGAGCTGATGAAGCCTCAGATCTGGGCTCTGTCTCCTCAACATCTTCTCATTTTTGGCAGTATGAAAAGTGTAGATTTTCACCAATTCCAGTGTGTAGAAGTCATCCATCGCTTAGCCTTCGGGAGCTCCCTCTGGCCCAGGAGCCCTTAGTTTGGTATTCAGGGTCCTAGAACAAGTGCTCAGGCACTTAATTAGTACACATTTAATGAGTATTTGTTCAATTTATGAAAGAAAGAATGAGTGATTCTCACTTGTTCTCTTTAGTATTATTATCCATGAATGCCTTTCTTCCTCTCCACTTCAGTTAACTCTTCATATTATTCATTGCGTATATATTTGTTTAGCACACATTGTTTGCTCTTTTCCATTATAAATACCTTCTTTCTAATCTTTTTTTCTGGCTGAAATGATATCCTTTAGAACCTGGCTGAAGACCTATGTCTTTCTGACCTGTATTCTCTGTGTGATATTTCCATTCCTCTTTGCTTTTGCTTCTCTGATATTAAAAAAAAAAAAATCCCGGCTTTATTGAGATATAATTGACATAGGTATTCAACATTACTAATCATCAAATCATGCAAATCAAAACCACAATGAGCTATCTACCCCACACCTGTCAGGATGGCTATTATCTAAAAGACAAGCAATAGCAAATGTTAGTGAGGATGTGGAGAAAAGGGAACCCCTGTGCACTGTTGGTAGGAATATGAATTGGTGTAGCCACTCTGGAAAACAGTATGGAAGTTCCTTAAAAAATTAAAAATAGAGCTACCAAATGATCCAACAATCCTACTTCTGGGTATATATCTTCTCTGAATTTTTAACTAGTGAGGTTTGTGTATACACCTTATGCATGAACATAGATAGAGGTTCTCTAGATATCTTTGTCTGTGTACAGTTCATTTTTCTTTTAGATGTCAGTGTCTTCAAGAACAGGAACCCATGCTTAGTATGTCTTCCATGGTGCACACCCTGCTCTTGGCACACAGGATGCATGTAGAGCCTAGTGACTTGATGTGGTCTACAAAGATGCATCCTAAGTGGACTTGGCAGTTGTTTTGTATAAGACAAGGCAGAGTAATCACACAATGATTGATTTGCACTGTGTCACTCTCAGTGTAATCTTTGTGACCATCTAAGGAATGTGACCGCAAAGACCCTAATAGATTGGTCTGTGCTCTCTCCAGGATCTTTCCTAACCACCAGATTGCCGTCTGCAGCCCTCTTTGTGACACTACTAGAGACTCAAGTGGCTCCCATATTGTTTTGCTCCTTTCCATGTTTGGCTCGATATTTTGTCTTCTACTTCCTTGCTCCAGTCTCTGGGGTCCCCTTCATTGGGACATCTTAATTGTGGAGCCCCTGCGGTTTGAGCAGGAGATGGAGTCTTGCTGTTCTCGTTCTCTAGTCGGCAGGTTTCACGGGAGTTTCCTGGATTGGAGACGTGAGCCTGGCAGGACATCCTGTGCTTTCCCTATCACCTGTTCTGTGTTTCACCCAAGGCTTATCTCAGGAGGCCTTTGAATCTTATTTGGCCAGAAATCTTTTTTGGCAATTTGTGAACTTGGTTGGATTCCAGTCTATCCCTTTCATTTCCAGGACATGCCCACATTGTTGATTTGTGTGCCAGGCCTGCGATTTCCCTTGGTCTCCTTTTTTCCCTCCACTGTGATCCATGGATACTGTTGGAAGAGTTGGCAACTTGGAAATACTTGTTAAGTATTTGACTCATTAAAAATTTTTTTTGCCTTTTTTAATTTGAAAATAATACTGGAATAAAACATTTTTATTATAAAATGTATAAGGAATAGAGATATGAAAGCAAAGACTGAAGATTTCTATATTCATTGGATAGCATGTAACAGAAAATCAAAATAACAGTGGCTTGAGATAGGAATTTTATTTTCTTTCCAATGAGAGAAGCCAAGAGGTAGGTGGTCCAGAGTTCTTAGGTTAACTTCATGATATTAACAGGGATAAGTTTTCTCCTTTCTTTCTGCACCTTCTGTCTTGCTGTACTGCCATCATTTTTTAAGTTGCTTCATGGCTCAGAGTAGCTGTTGGAGTTCTAGTCCTATCATCCAAATTTACAGCGGGAAGGAGGAAGAAGGGAGAAGAAAAGAAAGAGCCCATGCTTGTTATCTGTTCCACTCGTAAGGAGGGACAAATTTGTGTATATCTCACTGCTAGCCAGTCCTAGGCCAGAACTGGCTCATCCTTGATTGTGAGAACCAGTTGTTACATTCTCAGGAATTTTTCTGTGAGCCAATTAACCTCAACTTGGTAGCTTGAAGTTGGCCAGAATGAAAAAACTTATGCCGTAGAAATTGGTGTTAACAGTTGAGCTGGTTGTTAAACATTTAGTACCAAGCAACCATCCCTGGCTGGGCAGGCTGAGGAAAGCAATAGTTCAGCTGGGTGAATTGTCACCCACTCGGAGTAAAGTCAGGATTTGGTTACAAAAGAAGAATAAAGGGTCAGCAAAGCCCTCCTCGCCTTGTTCCCCCTACTTTGTGTGGAATTCCCCCATTCCATAGCATGGGTCTACTCCCTCATTTAGGCCATTTACTCTTTTCTGCTTTTCAAATTATGCAGTGGCAAATTATGCAGAAGCAAAAATACATATATATTTCTGCAAATGAGCTAGTGTTTATGGACAACAGTTTCTTTGAGGTAGATTTGTTGGGTCAAAGGGTGTGCCCGCTGCTTACCTCTTTACAAAGAACACTTACCAGATGGAGGTTTCTTTCCTCCTAGTACAGGGTAGTGGAGAAGAACATGGATTTTGGAACCAGACACAGTGTGAACATTGAACGTTTCATAGCTGTGTGACTTGGCCAAGTTACTTAACCTCTGTAGGCCTCCATTTTTTCCCCTGTAAAATGGGGGGATACCATCTGCCTCTGTAGGGGTTCTGGGACAGTGCAATGAGACTGTCACTATGGAGCACTTAGAGCAGAGCCTGGCAGGTTGTAAACCCATGATAAGTGGTAACCAGGGGTTTTTGCAACACAGAGGGGTATGATCATGCAAATGCACGAGATGTAAAGAGAAGGATAAAAACATGAAACTGAGCCTCGAATGTTACAGCTAGGGTCTTTCTGAGTTGTAGAGGTGAGTATCAGATAGGAAAGGAGTGGATGTTTAATACATAGATTGAAAATTACACCACTGACCCAAGGGGAAGGTATAGGCTAATCGGTTAGAAAAACCTCAGAGTAAATCAAGCATGTCTCCAATTCATAAGTGCTTATTATAAATGTATTTAAAATTATTTTTATGACTATTCCGTTTTACATTTCTTTAGCACATCAGATGCTTGAGTTGTGGAAGTTGACAAAAATCAACATACATGTTCTTTTTCTCCCCCAACTGGATTGAACATTGCACAGATGTGTAGTTAAGTATTTATTATGAACATGCAAATATTGATGTCCCCAAGGCCCATTCTTTGATTTTCAAACTGTTGTTGCTATATTTGGAATTGTTGATTAATACAGGTCTTTGCTCTGACACACAGCATGTCTGACTTCAGGGCCGCTGAGAGCAGTAGCAAGAAGAAAGGGGAAGAAACAACTTGATGCTCATAGAGTTGGACAATATTTGATGGTGGGAGTTGTTTTGGGCAAATGGCAGCAGGCAACCAAATGTATGAGATGGTTAATGATGTGCCTAGCATAGAGCTTTGCACATGGTAAGTTCTCAGTACATCTTTGCTCATTTAAAGAGACTTCTATGGAAAATAAACAACCATAATGAAATAATTCTTTCACACTGGTCTTGACCAACATTTCTCAATCTTGGCACTATTAATGTTTTGGGCTGAATAATTCTTGTTGTGGGAGCCGTCCTGTGCATTGTAGGATGGTCAACAGCATCTCTGGTCTTTGCCCTCGAGGTGCCAGTAGCATGGCCCTCTTCAAGTTCGATCACAAAACAAAAAAATGCCTCCAGACATTGCTACAAGTCTCTGGGCAGGGTAGGGGGGCAATATTGCCTCTGTGAGAACCACCGGGCTAGAAGAAGGGAAAAGAGCTAATATATATTTAATACATACGTGCCAGATGTTTAACGCATTTCATCCTCACAACAATTCTGAGTTGCAGGTGTTGCTGAAATCATTTTTGCAGAAAGGAGAGGTGGAAAGAGCTTAAGAACGTGGACCAAGGTTGGATGGACAGATGGGGTCTGATTCCAAACACGACGTTCTTTGACTTGCACTCCTCTTCCTGCTAACACAGTCATACTAACACATCAAGTACCAAGAGGGCTTATACTGTTCCTCTTCTTGGCACTAAAGACTCAGACATGACTTCCTTATGAAAACACTGCCAAATGCACTGTTTGCAAAGAGTCATGGACTGCTTACATTTGGGTCATTGATTTGATTTGGTTTATGTTTTGCAGAGAATATGAGCTGGGCTGTTCCCCAGCGGAGGATCACAGATAAACAAAGGGGTATGTAGTCGTCTTAGCCTTCTTGGGGCTGAGGACTCCAAAGAGAACTCAGACGAGGTCCAGGGGGAGTTTGTTTTGTAAGGGAACCATTCAAGAACCGTGACGTTGTCTGCGGGGAAGGTGGCCTTTGCTGCTCTGGTTCTCCAGGACATTTAGTAAACCAAATGGGTTTTCTTCTGGGGAACACTGAGACCAGCTGTTTGCCTTTATGATATTCTTGTAGTTAATTTAGATTTTAAACCTTGCTCCTAGCAAAAGGGGTTTAGTTTTGAGCTGTTGGTGCTGATTCTCTGGGGTGCAAGGTGGGGAAGAGCCTTCCGCTCTCTACCACTTGGTGAGGCACTGGTTCATAGATGAGAATTTTGGGGTACGAAGCTAATTGTTAGAATTACATAGCAGTAAAAATTATAACTTCCTGTAGCCCCATGTGAACGGTGTACTACATTGCTTTCTTACAGAGCTGGGGCCGGTTGGGAGGGGATCAGGAAATGAATAAAATTATTGTTAATTCCACCCCCTGTTTATACCATCAAGAGAAAATAAACCAATAAAAGAACTAAATGTTGGCAATCCATAAAATTCCATAAGTGGTAATAAAGAAAAGCTGAAACTATATTGATATACAACCAAACAAGGTAATTATCATTATTTTTTAATAAAGCCATTTATCATCAATAAATACCAACGGGAATAGGAAAAATTACAAGCACAACAATGCCATCTTCCATAATTATAGCTATTAACAATTTAAAGCATAATTATGTGAGAAAGAAAAACTTTTAGGAAAGCTTTGTGCTGTTTTCTGCACAGAGAAGTCAAATTCTCACGTTTCCAAAGAGTCAGGACTCTGTAAACGTTCCTGAATGATTGGATAGATGCTTGTCCCAACTTAGAGTAGCTCATTTTCTAATGATCTTTAATTTGGGCCCTTCCTGCCTCTCCGTTTTAGAGTTGGCCAGTGGCCCTGGAGGGAGGGCTGGGATCCAGGAAAAGGTGTATATGGTAATTATCTGTCCACTTCCTAAATGTCACTACTCAAGAGGACTTTATTTAGCAGAAAGGTTGGGTCGGGGAATCATGGGTCTCATTTATTTCATCTGAGCAAATCCTGATTAAGCAGCTACTGTTGCCTGAATAGCCATGATCCAGGCCCTGGGGATACAGAGGAATGAGATGCTGGTATTTTATTTTATTTATTTTATTTTATTTTATTTTATTTTATTTTATTTTATTTTATATCTTATTTTATTTTATTTATTTTATTATTTATTTTTTTGCCACTGTGCACCTTGCACTGTCACACACAGACCTATCTGCTCTCAGTGTTGAGATGCAGGATAGCAGAGTGGGTAAGAATAAACCTGGGGGTGGGGGTGCCTGGGTGGCTCAGTTGGTTAAGCATCAGCCTTCAGCTCAGGTCATGATTCCAGGGTCCTGGGAGTACTAGCTAAGTTAGCTGTCATTTAACCCAATGGTGGTGAGTCCTGTGATGGGATACTTTGGGTCTGGCGCAGTATCAGCAGTTTGGGTAGTTGGGTACTTTGGGTCTGATGCAATAGTAGCATAGTTCTCTCTGACTGTGGTCACGGAAAGTGCTGTGGACAAGATAATGACTGTGTTGAGCGTTAGAGGGTGAGAGCAACAAGAATGGGTATTCTATACCGCAGAAACCACAGGAGCAAAAGTACGGGGTGGGAATCCAGACACATGGATGTTACGGTATGCCTGGGCAAAAGTAAGCTGTATTCTAGCATGACACAATTGACCTGGTGGCAGACAAGAGGTGAGGCTGAGGGTCTCAGCTTTGGTTGAGTCTAGGTTACAGAGTCTTGACTTTTTTTTAGACAGGGACCCTGTCTTGAAGGATGCTAAATGTGAAGGTGCTGATCAGGCGGATTTGCAGTTTAGATCCATCTGGAGGGTAGCAGGCTGTGCTGGGGTGCTCTGACCAGTTGGATGGGAGCCAAAGGGAATGGTCAGGGCCACTTTCGGAATTTTTATGATTAGGACTTCTACCCAGTAGGGCAGTATTTCAGTGGGGTTATATATGTTTGTTGCAAATAAACATCTGGACTGATTCATTTCTCAATTTAACTGTGGTAGTCATTAGTGCTCTTTGGCAAATATCCCAGTTCTCTTCCACTTCCAGGCATATGTATAAACAAATGGTAGGACTGTATTTTCTGGTCCCCTTTTGTGGACGGGCCATGTGAACAATGCTGGCTCAGGAGTTGTAAGAAAAAGTGATGTGTTACTTTGGAAGCAGATCATTTAATTGCTAGTATAAGGTCCTTCAGAGCTTGCTCATTTCCCTTGTCATAGTGACCAGCATCATTCCAGGGAGAGTCGGCTTCATCAGCCAGTTCCCACAATGAGGATGCTATAGAGCTGAACTCCCAGGTGACTCCTGATTAACATGGAACATGAGTGATAAAAGCCTTTGTGATTTAAAGCCAGGCATCAAAAAAGCAAGCTTTGTAAAGGGCCAGGTAGAAAATATTTTGGGCTTTTAGTTTGCAGGCCATATGGTCTGTGTCAAAAATGACTCAAATCTGTTACACATAGAAAATATGTGAACAAATGGGGATGACTATCTTCCAGTAAAGCTTTATTTACAAAAATAGGTAGTAGGCTGCATTTGGCCAGCAGGCTACCTCTTACTTAAGGCACTAATATTTGGGGGCTGTTTGTTAACACAGTTTAATTGAGCTAATCTTAACTAATAATCTACCCAACTAGATTTTCTTATTAAAAAAATAAGCAAATTTTATTTTATTATTTTAGCTTTTCTTTTAATGTTGAAGAAAAAATTTGTGTGAGATGAAATGCACAGATTTTATATGTACTGTTCAATGATTTAAATAAATGTGTATACTGTGTAACAACACCTTAATCAAGATATAGGGATTTTCCATCATTTCAGACTTACCTTTTGCTCCTTTACAGAGAGATAATCGTCATACCCTCGATAGGTGACCACTGTCCTGTTTATGGACTTCATAAAATGGGATCACATAGTATGTACTCCTTTTGTGTCCATTTTTCAATACAATGTTTGAGTTTTACCCATGTTGTAAATATGAGAAGTCTCTTCCATTGTATGAATATATAATACTTTATTTTCTTTTTGATGGTTGTTTATAGTTTTTGGTTAATAAACATTATTATAAATTTATTTATTTAAATAGAAGGCTATTGAGATTTTCTATTTCTTCTTGTGTCATTTTCATTAGGCTGTTTTTTTTTTTTCGAGGAATTTGTATGGTTCCAACTAAATTGTTGAATTTTTTGTCATAGAGTTATTCATAATATTTTCTTTTGATGTCTGTAGACTCTTCAGGGATCGCCCATTTTCATCTCTGAGTTCTTCTTTTTTCTTGTATTCTTGGTCAGTCTTGCTGGTAGTTTATGGATTTTTTTAGCAGCTTTATTGAAGTATAATTTTGCATCCCATTAAAATTACCCATTTTAAGTGTACAGTTCAGGGATTTTTGCATTAATATTCCATCACCACAATCCAGTCTTGGAACTGGAATGCTCTTATCACCTTTTAAAAAAAATCCCTTATAGTCATTTATAGTCACTACCTCTTCCAACCTCCTGCTCTAAATACAAATAAACTAGTTTCTGTTTCTATTGATTTGCTTTTTCTAGACGTTTCATACAGATGGAATCAGATAATATGTGGTCTTTTGTGTCTGGCTTCTTTCATTTAGAATATTTTTAGGATTCATCTATGCATGGCATGTATCAGTACTCTGTTCTTTTTTATTGCTCAGTAGTGTTTCATTGCATGGATAGACACCATTTAGTTTTATCAGTTGATGGACATTTGGGTTGTTTCCAGTTTGGAGCCATTATGAATAGTGATGCTGTAAATATTTATGTACAAGTCTTTGTATGGACATATGTTTTAATTCACTTGAGTGGTAGATACCTAGGAGTAGAATTGCCTGGTTTATGGTAAATTTATGTTTAACTTTTTAAGAAACTGCTAGACTGTTTTCTAAAATGGCTGCACCATTTTCAATTACCAGTATCAGTGTATAAGAGCTGCAATTTTTCCACATCCTTCCAACGTTTTTCACTGTCTGTCTTTTTGACTTTAGCCATTTTAGTGAGCATTTGTATTTCTCATTGTGGTTTAATTTGCATTTCCCTAATAACTGCTGATGTAAAGTTTTTTTTATATGCTTATTGGCCATTTGTGTATCTTCTTTGGAGAAATAACTATTCAGATCCTTTGCCCATTTTTAAATTGTGTTGTCTTTTTATTGAGTTGTAAGTCTTCCTTACTTATTGTGGATACAGTTTTTATAACAGATATATAGAATTTGCAAATATTGTCTCCCAGGTGGTGTCTTGTGTTTTCATTTTTTTGCAAGGGTATATTCTGACATAGAAAACTGTTAATATTGATGAAGTCCATTTTATTAAATTTTTGCTCTTATGGATGTTGCTTTTGGTGTCCTATATAAGAAATTGCTTAACTCAAAGTCATGAAGTTTTTTCCTGGGTTTATTAATTGATGTTTTAGAAGAACTAGCTTTTGGAATTTGTTTCTTTTTTGCTAATCTGTTTCTTAATTTTATTGGCTTACTTTGCTATTTTTTTCTAGGTTAATACAGAAACTTAGATTATGATTTTAAACTTTTTTATATTCTAATATAAGCATTTCAAACTATAAATATTCTTAAGCACCACTTCAGCTGCATTCATTATATTATGCTTTGTTACATATTAATAAGCTAGTCAAAATATTTTCAAATTTTCCTTATAATTGCTTCTTTCATCCATGGTTTTTTAGAAGTGAGTTGTTTAATTTTCAAGTATTTTGGATTTTCCAGATATCTTGTTTTTTATTGAATTCCAGCTTAATTATGTTGCTTCTAGAGAATAATTTATTGAGACTTATTTTATGGCACAGCATATGGTGTATCTTTATGAATATACCTGGTGTACCTGAAAATAATGTGTATTCTACGCTTATTTAGTATAGTGTTCTATAGATATTAATCAGACCATTTGTTTAGTAAGTGTGTTCAAATCTATATCCTTACTGGATTTTGTTTTGTCAAGTGGTTGCATCAGTTACTGAGAGATGAGTGTTAATTTTGTAACCGTTGATTGTGAGTATATCAATTTGTTCTTTTAGATTTTTCTAGTTTGTGTGTCCTCTATTTTGAAGCTTTGTATTTAAGTGTACACACATTTATGATCTAAATGTCTTCCTGATGCTCTCTTTAATCTTTTTGAAATATCTCTCTTTATTTTTTTAATTTATTTTTATTGTGTTATGTTAGTTACCATACAGTACTTCATTAGTTTTTGATGTAGTGTTCCACGATTCATTGTTTGTGATTCATTATTTGTGTATAACACCCCGTGCTCCTCGCAATAGGTGCCCTCCTTAATACCCATCACTGGGCTAATCCGTCCCCCCCACCCCTCTCCCCTCTGAAACCCTCAGAGTCCATAGTCTCTCATGGTTTTTCTCTCCCTCTGATTCCCCCCTTCCTTTTCACCTTCCTTTTCTTAATGTTCTCCATGCTATTCCTTATGTTCCACATATAAGTGAAACCATATGATAATTGTCTTTCTCTGCTTGACTTACTTCACTTAGCATAATCCCTTCCAGTTCCATCCATGTCTATGCAAATGATGGGTATTCATCCTTTCTGATGGCTGAGTAATATTCCGTTTATTCCATTGTATATATGGACCATATCTTCTTCATTCATTCCTCTGTTGAAGGGCATCTTGGCTCCTTCCACAGGTTGGATATTGTGGACATTGCTGCTATGAATATTGGGATGCATGTGCCCCTTCTTTTCACTATATCTGTATCTTTGGGGGTAAACACCCACTAGTGCAATTGCTGGGTCATACAGTAGCTCTAATTTTAACTTTTTGAGGAACCTCCATACTGTTTTCCAAAGTGGCTGAAATCTCTCTCTTTAAATCTCTTTTGATCGTCTTATAAAGTTGACTTCGTCTGATCTTAACGTAGCCATACGACCTTTTTTTTAATGCTTACATTTTCCACAGTATATATTTTTTCAAACTTTTACTTCTAACCTATTGTGTATTTGTATTAGAAAGGCATTCTTGTAGATAGCATTCATTTGAGCCTCAATTTTTTATTCAGTTCAGTAATCTTTTCCTTTTTTTTTTTTAAAGATTTTACCTATTTATTTGACAGAGAGCACAAGCAGGGGTAGCAGCAGGGAGAGGGAGAAGTAGGCTCCCCACGGAGCAGGGAGCACAATGTGGGGCTCGATTGCAGGACCCTGGGATCATGACCTGAGCCTAAGGCAGATGCTTAACCGATTGAGCCACCCAGGTGCCCTGTGATGTTTTCCTTTTAATCATAGTTTTTAGCTATTACATTTCATGTAATTATTCATAAGTTTAGCTATTACATTTCATAGAATTATTGGTAAGTTTGGGCTTCAGTGTACCATTTTGTAAAATACTTTATTTTATCTGCTTTTACTTCTTCTGTTCTTTTATTTGCCTTTTTTTTAGATAAATGGAATACTTCCTAGTATCTTATTTTAATTCATCTTAAAACTTTTAAACTATTATTTTTGTGTTTCCTCTAGAAATTAAAATTTGCATTCTCAATTTTGCTTTATATTCCTACAGTCTATTCAAGTTAACACTGTACAACTTCAAATAAATGTAATAACTTTGCAACACTTAGATTTCATTCTACTTTCCCCACATTTTTTGTGCCATTTTGTCATACATTTTGCATCTATAGAATGAACTCTGTGATACATTGTTGTAATTTTTGTATTAAACCGTCAGCTTACATTTAAAGAGATTAAGACAGGGGCACTGGGTGGTTCAGTCGGTTAAACATATGCTTTCTGCTCAGGTCATGATTTTGGGGTCCTGGGATAGAGCCCCGCATCAGGCTCTCTGCTCCATGGGGAGCCTGCTTCTCCCTCTCTCTCTGCTTGCTGCGCCATCTGTTTGTGCTCTCTCTCTCTCTCTCAAGTAAATAAATAAATAAAATCTTTAAAAAAATTAAAAAAAATAAACAGATAAAGACAAAAATAATTTTTATATAAATTATAGTATAAGTATTTACCACTTTAGATACTCTTCATTCTTCCTGTAGATACAAGTTTCCATGTGGAAACACTTCTGATAAGTGTTAATAGAATCATAATTTAGTATAGTAAATGTCAGCTGGTGATGAATTCTGTGTTATTTGTCCGTAAAAACCTATAGTTAGTCTTCATTTTTGAAAGATAGTTTTGTGGCGTAAGGAATTCTGGATTGATAGATTTTATTTTCTCAGTGTTTTGAAGATATTTTTCATTTGACTTCTCACAGCCATTGTTTCTAATGGGCCTTGTTTTGTTCCCTGAACTTAATGTGTCTTTGTTCTTTGGATATTTTCAAGATTTTCTTGTTATCAGATCATTGATAAGGCTTCCTTTGTGTTTATCCAGTTTCAAGATTATGAAGCCTTTTTGATCATTTTGCTATTGTTGTCCCCTAAATTTGGGGAATATTTGTCCATTATTTGTTTGAATACTATTTTTTACCTCATTCTCTCTTCTTGTCTTCTGGGGCTCCAATTACACATGTATTAGATCACTTGGTATTGTTCTATTTGAGACTCTTACCATTTGTTTTAACCTTTTTTTCTCTCTATTCTTCATATTGAATAAATATTACTGATCTTCAAATATTATTGATCTCTATTCAAGTTGAACAGTCCTTCCCCACCCTTCCCTTAATATTTCTGTCTACTGTTAATAGCGTTCAGTGAGTTTTTCATTTTAGATGTTTTACTTTTGTTATAGAATTCCATTTGGTTCTTTTTGTAGTTCAAAATTTATATTGAGATCCCACCATTTGTATTCATTATGACACTCCTTGAATGCCTTGAAAATATTTATTATAGCTTTTTTGAAGTCTTTATTCAAACATTTGGGTTATTTCATGGTCAGTTTCTCTTGCTTGAGTTTTCTTGACTGTAAGTAATATTTTTACATATCTAGTATTTTCTTTGTATACAGGACATTGTGTTAATACATTGCATTCTGGATTCTGTTATCTTCCTTTGAGAATTGCTGACTTTTGTTCTAGATTGAGTTTTACAGTTAAATTGCTGGCTGATAACCTTGACCTTGGGGAGCCTTATTTGTAAAACTTATTAGGGCAGCTCTGTTTTAATTTTGCTATTGGTCTTAGTGCAAAATCAGAGTCCTGAGGCACAGTCTGTATTTTTAAGGTATCTTTCTTTAGGAGTTTTGATATAAAACTTAGGGTTTTTACCATGCCCCTTTACCTTGTCAAATATAACCTGCAAACTCTGACTCCCCATGGTGGCACCTTATGAAATATGTAGTGGGTTTTTTTGAGCCTTTTATCTGTTAGATTCTGCCAAGCTACTTGGACTTCATCTGTACATCCCCATTTCAGGAGTAAGCTAAGGATCTGTGAGACACTGTATACAGATTTACTGCCTCTGTCGTTCCCTTGTTCTGGGATTCCCCATCACAACTCTCAACTACTTCGATGACTCTGACCTCTGGCTGGGTAAGCCAGTGAATTCGGAGCTTTCTTCTTGAGATCTGGCTGCTATGTGCAGTATAGACTATGAAGTGGCCACGAAGGAGAAGCCATTTAAACACAGACATTACTTAATGTGGGTCCCTTCTTTTATAAAGGTCATTGAATTTCCTCTATTTCCTGCCTGCTTTGGTACCTCTCCAGTGCCTTCAATTAGTTGTTGCTTATATTTTTCTCAGAGTTTAAAATGTTTATCTGTTGGAGAGTTAGTCTGATACGAGTTACTTCATTATTATTGGGATAGGAACTCCCACCAAGAGCTTTCTTAGATTTGTCCGTAATGCTGGAAATGGGGCTATCAATAAGGATGTGCTTCTGCTATTCTCTTCACTGGTTTTTGTTTTTGTTTTTGTTTTGGTGATTAGGGATATTTTGTGTACGCAGCCCCCCTCCCCTGAGGATGGCTTTTCAGCTGAATCCTTGTCTCACCTTACTCTGTTTTTCTAATAGGAATGACCTTCATGCTTACTGGGGGGACCTCTAGCTGTGCTCATGAAGATGCTTGGAATGAAGTGGATCAATCTGTGACTAATTTTATTATTGATTTTTAGTTTTATCTTTCATTGCACATGGGGATTCATTCATTCATTCATTCATTCATTCATTCATTCATTCATTCATTCATTCATTTCTTCATTCAGACTCATTAACTATGGATTGAGAACCTGTTGTGCATGAGGCACAGGTCTAAGTGCTGTAGTTCAGCATTAGTAAAAGAAAGTTGCCACCTCCTGAAGCTTACTTTGTAATCAGAGGCTGCAGAAACTAAATAGGAAACAACTCGTGATAGGTATTCTGCAGACAATTCAGTGCAATGAAGAACGAGTGAGGGTGTCTGTGTGTCTCCTTTCCTTAAGGTTGCATGTTCAGGTAGGAACTCTCTGGTGATGGATATGTTTGTACTGAGAACAGAAGAATGAGAAAAAGCCTGTCATGGGAGCATTCAGGGAAGAGCCCTCCAGGCAGAGGGAACAGCAAATCTGAAGCCCTGAACAGGAGTGTGGTTAATGAGCCAGGGGAGCACCTAGTGGGCCTGTGGACCAGAGTGGTTTTCATGTGGGGGCCTTTTGAAGTCCCAGTGACACTTGGGCATTTGCTCTAAGATAGAAAGCACTGGATGGTTTTGTATAGAGGAATAACATAGTCTATCTTAGGTCTTGAACTCTAGGAAGGCAAGAGGAAAAGCAGGGAGGAAAGCAGTTGGAGAGCTGTTGTGACTAGGGAGAGAGGATGATGGTTGATCTGGGTCGAACACAATTGGTTGTTAAGAGGTTGCTGTGTGCTCTGTTAGGATGCTGGCCTCCTGATCAGTTGTGTTCTGGATCTCCTTCTTGCCCTGGCAGGGACCAAAGCTTGTAGACTCCTGCTACCTAGAAAAACAAACACGAGAGGGAAGGAAGCTTCAGTAGGGAAGGCAGCCCTAGCATGAAGCTTTGAGTGTTGTGAAATGTTTGATTATGTATGCACATAGCCACATACCTCACTGGATAAGTCACTGCAAATGTCATCTGGCTAATGTCCATTAATGATTAGTTAATTATAAGGCTGCCATTTCTGTCCTTGGTCTGGCAGTTGGTTTATTTTACTGAAGGCGGTGTCTTTGGTAGAGTTCCTTTATCCCACCAAAAAGGTGTTGTTGTTTTATATAAATTATAGCTTTAAGAACAAAGAATATTAAACACCATTAAATAAGAGAACCAAGCCCAGAACCTGGCACATAATAAGTGTTTAATAAATGTTTCTTGAAATTAGACTTACTGTCTTTTTGATTATTTAAAAAAAAAAAAACCCACCAATTTAATACATAAAGAGCCCCTAAAGGGAGTACCAATAATTAGTTAAATAAATAGTATATTAGATTGAACTCAACAACTATGTATATTTACTTCATTTGTTAATTGCTGAAGTTATTTGCAATGTGTCTAGATGGGTACCTTAATGTGTATATTTTCCATAGCTCCTTTTGCTTCTGCCTTCTAGTTTCCCTTCTCTCCTTCCTACCCCTGCCCTTCCCCCTGCCCCATTATGTATTGAGGACTAATCAAACGTACTAGTCAGGGTTCCCAGCACTCTATGCATCAAGCCTCCTTGCAGTCTTCGTTTTAGTGTGGTCATTGAGAGCACAACCTGAGACCCACTGGGTTCTAATCCAGCCCTGTAGGCTGTGTGATCTCCAAGACTTGATCTACTTATCTGTAAAATGAAGATGAGAGCATAAGATCACATAGTGAACTGAGTATATGGTAACATACTCCATAAGACTCATGTTCATGCCCCCACTACCCCCACCCCAGCCATAGAAAGAAACGGAGACTTGCCCAGGGACATGTAATACCATTCCACCTTTCATCCATTCCACCTACCACCTACTTTTGTTAAAAGAGAAAAGGCAGGTATAACTGGGTGCTTGCCCGGCCATCATGAGAGACAGCATAGCATGATCTGTGAGAGGGCAGCTTCCTTCGGTGCAGATTTTGGCTCTGCCACTTACTAGCTGTGTGCCTGTGGGCAAGTTACTTAACCTTTCTGTGCCTCAGTTTCCTTACCTGTAAATTGGCATTGATAATGCTACCTATCTCGTTGAGCTCTTGCGAGGATCAAATGTTTTCATACATGGGGCCTCCGTAGAGGAGTGAGTGGCACATAGCGAGAAGCATGGAAGTATTGTGTGTTAATATTTGTGTTGATTGTGAAAGGTAATTGAGTGTTGCTAAGAGCTTATCTTTTCAGCAGCACCCCATTCAAGTGCCCACTTCCTCTGCGCTTGGGCTGAGACACCTCCCCACCTCTGGCCCTGCACACATTCTCCCTTCGGTGTGAGTAGGCATCCCCCTTTCCCTTGCAGCTCGGTCCCTGGGGCTGCTTCCCCCTGGCTCGGCCTCCCCATCTGGTTCTGGTCTGCCATCTACTGACCCTCTTGCCGCTCCTGTCAGGTCAAAGATAGCGAGGCCTTCGTGGGGTGCCCAGGCAGCATGTCATGTCCCAGCGCTGTTGTACATCTTGTTTCAGAGATATTTTGCTGTAATGTTCTGTGACCTTTTCCATTGAGTGAGGTAGTTGGAGAGGCACTCAGTAAGGGAAAATTGAGCTGTTTTATTCCTCCCCAAGGAGGCTCCTGTTTCCTTTCCACCATTCATTTGAAAGCTATCATTTTCTTGATTTTATAGCTGAAAAACACCATTGATTCGCTGGGTGTTAGATGCTAAGAGTTCTCCTATTGACATGCCTATTGGCAGTTTTCAGTATATTCTGCGTCTAATTATCACTCTTGGCTAAATGATACACCTTGTGGGCTTGAGCGATGGAGCCGATAGCTCTCAGCACATTGTTCCAGCCGTGCCTATTGAGCCCCGTGTCACAGCGGTGTGATTTATGTGATCAGAAAGAAAATTTCTGTTGGTGTGCTGCATAATTAAAGCAAGTGTGGAATGACTGGTGACAAAAAATCAGGTCTGCCGATGTCATCCCCAAATGAGGAGAGATTTCTCTGGTAAGCAGCTGTGACAGTGAAGAATCTCTCTTGGCATCTTTTGCTTTGCAATTTTCAAGGGTTCGATTTTCCTCCCAGCCTCGACTGAGGATTCCTCCTTTCCACTTTCCTGTCTCCTTGCGTTCAAAGCCCCAGGATGTGTGTGCCCTTGTTCCCGAGGACTGGGGCCACGGGGGCTTGCTCTGAGAGGGCTCCCTGTTGGTGCATGTGTGTCTGGGGGAGAGGTGATTCATAGAATTGGGGCAGGCAGAAGCCCACGTTTGCAACCGGGAGGATGGATGGCTTAACAAAATGCTAGTTCTTTGTAACGGCCAGTCTGAGTTTCTTCGGTTACTGCTGAAGGTTGAGGATGCCGTTTTCTCTGTGCAGGATGGCAGCAGTCCCCGCATGTGAGCAGTGTTTTCTGAGGGGTTGGTGGGGATTCTCACCAGCCACAGGCAGGGATGCTGGGGAAGTGTAGGAAGCTGACAGGTGGTGAAGGCTGGCCTTGTGTGGTAAGCAACCCAGTCCAGTGTGAGACGAACGCCTTTCTGCTTCAACTACTCTTTTACTCACGTTCTTCAGGAGCTCTCAGTAGTCAGGGAACCTACCTTTTTCCAGTGCTGGTTTAGCGACGGGTTTTCTGCGAGGCCAAGGGTCAGGTTATGCAGCTTCTGTGGACCTCAGTTTCCTCATCTGTAACATGAACCAGGGATCCTTTTTAGTGCAAAAATACGGAGGCTTAACCCATTTAGGGGCTTGGAGAAGGTGGAGTTGTTCCTCTGCGCGGTTCCCTGAAGGAATTCACTGGCCAGAAAGAAGTAGGTATGTTCATGTTCATTGAAAATGCCTCACTCCCTACTTCACACAAGACTCTAGAAACCTTTAGGTGAACATGTGTTATACTGTGAGACAATTAATGGCAGGGACGGATAGGACATCTGGATCAAGCCAGGAAGAGTAGACATTTCTAGGCACCTGAGTTGGCAGTGCATTTGGCCTGGTGGCTAGCAAGAGTCACGAGGAGAACTGGGCTTGGGTGTTGGTGGGTGACTGGGGCTGTGCCGGGGGGTCCGGATCCTGAGGGGCTGGACAGCTGATGTTGTGACAGGAGGGGCTTTTGAGGTCATTGATTCCAGACAGGCTGCTTTCCTGGAAGCCAGAGACCTTGTGTGACCTCTGGTACCATCAATTCTTACTTAATGAACCTCTGTGTGTGGCATTTTTTTGTAGTTCAGATATTCAGAATGAGAGGGAGGGAGAGGTATGAATATCAAAGACAAAACTAATTTGACGCGAGAAAGCTCACCCATGCACAAGACCACAGACTCTGATTTGAGTCTGTATCCCCCCAACTGGGATTCTTTTTGTTTTTAATACAGAGGTTTTAAGATGTCTCTGTTATCTTTGAGGATACATTATCTTATGATTGGAAGTCATGGTACTTTGCCCTGAAGATTTGATCAATCAAGCAACTTAGTAGGTTCCCAAAAACCTCAAGAAATCTCATATACTTTATTTTGTGTTAATTGTTCATGTGTCTTTAGATCTGGACTCGTTCTCAAACTGTCCATGGCCCTGGGTAAGAGGAGACATTCCTCTGCAAATATGGGAAGGATCTTTGAAGTTTCTGGTAGGATTATGGATTTTCTTCCATTCTGTAATAATTACTAAACATGTCTCTGTGAGGACTCCTCTGTACCTTAACGTATTGTTAATGCAGCACAGCGTCACCAGAAGATTCTGGATGACTGATCAAGGTAACTTGCCTATTGAAGTTCCCTTTTTAACCCCCAATCCTTGATGTGACGGATGGTTCAACTTAGAAGTCCTGACTGTCCCTTTCAAGTCACAGGCTGCAATGCTCACTTGTGGGTATGGGACATGGATGTTCTGCTGTGTGCCGAAAGTCCCCTATCTTAACCGCAGTTGATTTATTTAGACAATGGGGATTAAAGGAAAGAATGAACGTTGGGATTCTTGGACCTCATAGGTTTTTTTCTGTGTGGTGTCTCACGCTTTTAAAATGACTCTCTTTTCGGGGCCCATCTTTCCCCCCATCACAGCACATCTCCTGCTGGCAGACGTATCACTTAGTGAATTTTAGGGCAGTACAAGCTTCGGTTGACATGTAATATGATTTCCCCCAAACTGCTTCTGGCCTCTACCTGGACTCCCTTCAGGGAGTGTGTGTGCAGCATATGTTCTCACCTCTCAATTCATGGTGACTTTAGCCAGAGGTTTGTCCTGTGGCTGTCGCTGCTCCAAATCCCAGCGAGTGGTGGGAGCATGTAAGATGGAGCGAACAGTAAGCGTATGGCCGGGTTTGTGGGGGAAGGGGTGTACCGGGGTGGGGGGGGAGCACCATTTCCCCTCTGGGATTGTCAAGAGAGGTAGAGCCCTTCCGAGGAGACGTAGAGACACAGCAAATCAGAGAGCAAGGGAAGGCCTGGGCAGCCTCGGGCTCGCCTGGTGAGTGAAGGGGCAGAGTGGCCTGCATCTCGGAACCATCCACAGGGGGTCTGGAATTCAATGCTTCCCTCAAGCAGCCCAGCTCCTTGAAACAGCATTTTTTTGTTCTTTTCTGTCTCTGGGATTGTTTATGCATCTCAAATGAGCTGTAAAGAAAATTTCGTACCTTCTACAAACTTTTACTTTAAAGGAGGCAGGTTGGAGAAAGGAGCACCATCACGCTAAATGCCAGCTATTGTGCTTTTCATTCAGCTTGAGAACAGTGGCCTGAAATGGCAGCTGTTACATTGATGTAATGACAAGAATTCATAGAGGAGACGGTGGGGATGGAGCCGAATAATGTTGAGGCTTCACAGGATTGTGGTGTTCTTTGATCTGCCTCGGATGGAAAACATAATATATCTGTATTTATGTTGATTCTAAATAGGGAGTGTGTAAACAGAGGCATGCCATTTTTCCTCCTGTCTTCGAGTTGAAATTAAATAGCTATCCATTTTGGGGAGTGGACATGTTTCTGAGTAATGAGTTAAGTGCAGTTTCTGAACATTTGGGTCTTACTGTACATCACAATAAGAGCATTTTGCTCACTTGGGTTCAGCTAAAGAGGCACCCAGCATGTGGGCATTTGTGAATTATTCATTTGTTAAAGGGCATTCTTTTTATTTTTCGAAAAATTCACCTTTGTCTTGGTGAATTTAAGCAGTAACAACTGCAGCCCTGAGTAGAATAAACACCTTTTCCAGTATCAGTCTTTGATGCAGGGAGCTGCAGATGAGATGTTCCTGCCTTCTGGAGAAATACATATGTGTCTTTCATCTGGGAAACGTCTTTCTAGGGCAGTACCAGCTGGAAGATGTCAGCTGAGATGACCAAACACTTGATCAATTGACGAGGAGTGCGTCAAAGGTGGCTGAGAGCCATTTATATGCGGTGTGTTTGAAAGCACTTTGAAAAGTATAGTGTGCTTAACGTGCATTTGTATATAATATGAAGGCATATTTCTATTAGGCACATTTTAACATATGGTGCCAGGAAAGAAGAAAGTGTTGCACTGTGCTCAAACTTTGTTTTTTTTCCCCCCTGTATATAGCTAGACAATCATCTTTATGCAATTATTTGAGTAATGATGTTCACACTTTTTAAGGCTTCATAGGGAACTGTCCTAATTTCTAAAAACACTGCTCTTATTGCCTCTACACTTAGTTCAGAAAAGTGTAAGCTCCCTATCCTGGGTTCAAGGGTTTCCCCAGTTTTGATTGACTGCTCTGTAGTGAAGCCCCTGTGCCAGAATGTTCCGCCCTCCATTAGTTCCCATTTCGTTCTATTGGAGGGACCACTTTCTCCTGCCCTCCGCCCCCTAGATGCACTCGTGCTCTGAGACACTGCTTGTGCCAGCCCCCCCGCAGCCTCCCGTCTCAGTGGGCGTGTTCTGTTCTTATCCATTACCATGTTGTGTAGCTCTTGAGTCTTCCCTGCTGGCTCTTAGCCTTAATGGCACAGGGTAATAACAGTAATGACAATGAGAATAATAAAAACGCTTATTTAGCTGGCTCTTACTGATTGCCTGTTGTATGGTAGGTGTCAGGGATGAAGTGGTAATCAAAAATCAGACATGGACCCTGGATTCGTGGAACTTATATTCCAGTGGGGGAAGACAAACCATCACAGTCACTCAAGTCAACGTAAAAATGTTGGCTGTGGCAGGTGGCACAGACGGTTAGGTCATGGCCCTGTGAGGGATTATGAAGGGGCATTTGAATTATTTGGGAAAGTCCATAAAGGCTTCCCTGAAGACAGGACTGGCTACAGAATCTGCATGGTCCAGTGCAATATGCAAATGCAGGGTCTTTTCTTCCAAATTAAGACTTTTGTGACAATAACAGCAGAGCATTAAATCAAGCATATGGGGTCTTTGTAAGCAGGTCTAAGTACAACTGAGTGGTTGTACTCCCATCAAGCTGGCCCATTAGGGAGCAATGTTTGTGCTGAGATGTGAGGGCTGAATAGGACGGGAAGATGATTCCAGCCAGAGGGAACAGCATGAACAGGGTCTTGGACACATTCAGAAACTGGATGGAGGTCACTGTGTCTAGAGTGCAAGAGAGCAGGTGGGGGATGTGATGAGGCCAGGGAGGTAGAGAAGGTGACACGTAAGGCCAAGCACAACCCTGAAGCTTTTTGGTCTTTGTTTTATGAGCCCCACACAGCTACTGAAGTGTTTTAAGCAGGAAGCTAACAAAATCGGGTTTGGGTTTTGTGAAGTCATGCTAACTGCATTGTACAAGACAGACAGCAGAGTGGTTGTAGCAGTGAGAGTGGAGGGACTGTTTGAAGGGTGTGGTAACCCTCTAGGTGAGAGGGTGGGGATTTCAATCAGGATGGTGCTGGTGGAGATGGAAATGCTAAGTGGAAATACATTGAGGAGACCCAACTGGCAGGGCTTGACCCAACAGCACTGAAGGAGTAAACAACGCCCAAGAAGAAATCTGGATTTCTGGCTTGGGACCATTGGGTTGGAACTCATGAAATTGCCCATGTTCTGCCATTTTTTGATCTTCAGAAACAGCAGCTACATAGGATGCCATCTAATAGATGGGCAGTTGGTAGGACATTCACTTAGGTGGGGAGCACTTTGAGGAACAGTTGGGTTTTGGTCTGTTTGGGCTTTGGTGGTGGTGAGGTGTGAGAGGAGATTTTAAATTGGGTTCTGCTATGCTGACTTGGAAGTAACTTTGAAACCTGTAAATGATCAGGAGGGGGCCGCTGCCTAGGTGAGTGTGGAGCTTCTAGGAGTGGCCTGAGCAGAGATAGGATGTGGTTAAAACAGGTGTGGTATGAGTACTTTACAAGGGTTACCTCTTCTATCATTTGCAGTAGTCCAGTGAGGGAACATACTCTTGTACTCTTCTTGCAGATTCACATATTGTGGCTCAGAGAGGTTAATTAACTTGTCCAAGGTCACACAACTAGGAAGTGGAGAAGCTGGGTAACTGGATTTCAAAGCCTGGTGATTTCAGTCCAGGGCCAGGGTCTTACCTCCTGCATACTACCCCTCCCCCCATGGCTTCCTCATGCCAGTTTATACAGCTCTTTCTACTGAGTAGGTCCTTAGGAATTCCTTATTGAATAAATAGTTGATGAAAATAACATATTCCCTTCTGAATAGGACATTTTTGGAAGAGTTCCCAAGGCACCAGAATGTGAGCAAACAAGGATGGAATTTAAATGGTTGACTTGCTGGTTTTATTCATGGCACTTTTCTCCTTTACTGATTAGTACCATTGCCAACCCCTGCTGAGGTCTAAACTTTGTAGGAGCCTTGGTTGAGGACATAAGAGTTTTTCTTGGATGAATCAATTGATGATAAATGAGGCTGTCTTTACGATGTTCTCGAGGTGAATGTTAGAGAATTTTGGCATTTTTGGGCTAAGAGCTGGCTCAGCTCCTGCCATGCTCCCTCTGGCATCCGGGGAGCATGTTACTGCATCACCAAGTCCCTCTTGCCTACTGCGCCTGAGTGCTGACTCTGAATCCCCCTCCACAAAGTACTCCCCTCCTTTTAGGATGAACATCTAGAGAGATGTTAGTCCACTAGTCAAGAGTTAGCATGCAAGAGTAAGTCTGTTTGCTATCATTGACCCAAGAGGGGTCAAAGAGGCCAGACTCAGACCTCTTACAGGTGAGGGAGCTGAGGTCCTAAGGGAGCCGTGACCTGCCCATTTTTGGCAAATGAAGCTCACACCCACATTCCTCCTTCTCAGTTTGTAAGTAGTCCCTCCTCTGGTCTGGAAGAGTGAAAACCCTTGGCCACGAAACAGATCCCGTCCCTATTTTGGCTAATTCAGCAAGACTGAGCACATCTGGTTGTGCACATGCATTTTTCATCAGCTGTTCCCCTGGAAATTCCCTTATCATGAATGTGGACAGTGAATTGAACAGTGTGAATTATGTTTTATTAGGTTGCCTTTTGATACAACAAGTATTTATTTAAGGCTTCTTGGTATACCCTTTGCTATACCCATCCTGGAAATACAGTATTTTATTCTTTCTGCCCTTGATGTTCGAGTGAAACATATTGTTTCCCCTTTAGGATGCCATTAAAAGTCAATGATGATCTTTACAATGACTAATAGTTTTCATGGGGTTTTAATTGTGATTTTTTTGGGGGGGGCGCAGAGCAGCATCAGTCCACCTCATACGTCTTTTGTATCAGGGAATCAATAAAAACTGCCGCCTTTTGTTGATGCTATAGGAGATTTTATGCCGATGACAAGGGATTTGATTTAATATTCTCTTTAAATAAGATCAACACTGCTGCAGTTATAAACTCTTCGAAAAACTGTCAAGCCCATCAATGTAGCATGAAACAAAAAGTTAGCAGCCTGGTATAAATTAGCACGTGCAACGTGTCTTTGGGAGGGTGGTAGATATTTATTGCATGCTAAAATATATATATATTTTGAGATTTCTTTCTGCTCTTTCAACCGTGAGTAGGAATTGCAGAGAGAGGAGCATTTCATTACCACTATCTTCCGAACTGCAAACTTTCTTTGCCAGTTAATGATTTTCTGGGGCAATTCTGAATGTGGTGACATGATATAAACAGGTATTTATGATCTGTGATACAATCCTTAGTGAGTATGGATTTATAGTTAAATGGTGAAGTGGGAATCCAGCCGGCGATTATTGACAGAGCTTCTAGAATCTATATTTTGTTTGTTTCCATTATTCACACACACTTTCTGTTGTGGCCTGATTATCTGTGTAGTTTCTGTTTCCTAGTTGAATTGAGAGTTGAGTATGAGACCTTGAAATTCAGGGACGTATGCTCTGTTTGTTTGGGCGCAACTAGGACACCTTGCCCCCATACCTATTCCCCAGTACTTTGCAATTTTCATTCCACTATAACTAGGTTATATGATCATGCCATCTCTCTTTGGCTCTGTTACGGGTGAACAAGGAACCCAGGTGGGAGCAGAGCTGATTTATAAGAAATGACTGGGTTGAGCGCATGGGCACAGGTTGTGGCAATTTCAGAGACTTAGGGAGAATCCAGAGATTTCATGAAGGAGTCACTGTGGCTCCTGGAGTGAGGCTGGGCTTCTCTAGAACAACATCCGACGGGTGAGGATGTCAGACATGGACAACATGGATCATGTTAGTAGAAAAAGGAAAGCCAAGAGCCTGAGCCAGGCAAATCTGAGTTTGGGTGATCCGAAAAGAGGGGTGTGTCTAGCATGCTGGGAAGATTACAGTGCAGCTGCTTACAGCACCAAGGAGTGCTCTGGGGATGCTACTGTTTTCATGAGGGACTCTTCCGAATGAGGTCCACTCAGAGTTGCCTGCAGTGCAAATCACCAGACCAGAGGTTCCTGAAGTGTGGCCTACATCTCAGTCACCTGGGCCTTCAATCAGAATCCCTCGTGGGGAAGCTGAGAGTCTATATTTTGAAAAGCTCCCTGGGTGAGTGCCACAGAAACCAATAAAACTTTAGAACCACTGCTTTAGACTTAGGGATTCTTGCCAAGTTAGAACAAGCTTAGATCTCCTTTTTAAATTTTCCAGAAGAGTTTAGGGTTCATATCTAGAGAGAGAGAGTGATACACTTTGGGTGGATCGAGAACAGAGATGCTTTACTCCGCAGGTCTGTTTGAGAAACTGACGTTCCCCATAAAACATAGGTTTTCTTTAGCTTGTGTTTGATATCTCATAGACCAAGTTTGCAAACAATTTCAGATGTCCAAATTTCCCTCGTCATCAACCTTGGGCTGAGAAGTTGGCTACCTTCCACTAAACACCCTATGCTTGTTCTGGCAGTTGTGTTAACACGATGATCAAAAATAGGACCTCTAGGTATTATCCCAGAGAAAGCGCTGCTGGGTTGAAATCTTCATTGTACTGAACACTTTGGTGAGAAGCGACGCAAGCATGTGGCCCCCAGTACAGATACTTACTTAATCCCTTCGTCACCATTGGGAAGCACTGGTATTCCTAATGTCGCACGGGTTTTTTCATCCGAATGTTTGGTATCCTTCCTTTAGCATTAGTCCTACATGCGTGAACCATGTAGGAGCACCAGTTTTGCAGGGTAGAAAGTGAGGTGCTTCCTTCTTGTGGGCTCCGGGCCCTTGAACTTGAAGACCCTGCTTTTGTGCCTGGTATATGTGGCTTTAATATGGAGTGACTAACAGAAACGTGGATTAATCTTGTTTTCTTGAGAGTTCTTCATAAGCTTGAGTCACCAGACCACACATCAACTGTCATCTGCCCAAGATTTTTGTCATTTTAGAGGAGATGAGCATAAACTGAGCAAGTCTCCCAGCTTTTTTTCCTGGGTGGGACTTAGCTGCCTGAGTGTTCCTTTCTGGGATTTATTAGTTAATGATTTCTTTTCAATGAATGTTTGTAGCATCTTTAGTGTCCCCCCCACCGAAAGGGGGAAGGAAATAATTTGGCAGGCTTTTAGTGTTATTTGACTTTTGTTTTTAATCTTAGGACACTCTTTTCCCACTCAGCCATTCAGGGATGCTTTCCTTTCCCTAGCCTCAGCCCCACCACCTGAAACGTTCATGTTTTCTCTCTAAGACAGGATACCAACCAAGCACAGGCAGCCAGTTGACAAAGCCAGATCAAAATGCTTTGAATTTTGAAAATGATTCCCCTCTTGGTATTGAGCCCAGTGATAAAAGCAAAGCAGTTGTCATCTTGAAAACAGAGCTGTGTACATGGCAGAGCCTTTCCAATTAGCACACTTAAGATGCGTGTTAGAAATGATGGGAAGTGGGATGTTTCAGAGCGAAATGCGGGTAATAGGGCTTTAAATTTTCATGTTTCAGTTGATTTTTTTCTATTGCAGTTTTAAGAAAATTGTTGCATATTATTGGAGCTCCTAGGAGTGTCTTAGCATTGCTCTTTCTGTTTGTACTGATATCTTCCAAAAAACAGAGGTGGTGGGTACAAAAAATCTTCTGTCCACTGGATTTCCAAGTAGAGAAAGAATAATCTATTATTAAAAATTAGTACCAAATAACAGGTCCGTTTTGGCCATTTTCCAGGTGGCTTTTTCTGCTTGCTACCAAGCAATTGGTTTGACAAAATCCCTGAACTGAACAACCTGGATTTTTCATGTTCACTAGATTTAGTCTCAAAAACGAATTCTTTTCTTTACACACATGTGCAGAGAAATTAAAGCCAAATGTCCAGCATAAACCAGTGATTTTGTTACATTAGGGGATCATATCAAAATTATGTAAATGTGTGACATACTTATTAAAGTATGGATGTCAGAGGGCGTGGTATAGAGTAATAGTAACAGTTGTGGTCGATGTTACTAGTACTCACCAGTATTTCTAGTGCTGCTATCTTGTGTGCATAGAAGAGTCACACGTCCTTTCCTTCCTGAGATTTGGTGTGCTTTGCGGTGGTTCAGCAGGAGCAGTGACTTGTGTCACTTTTAGATAGGAGCATTTAAGACCCAGTAAATAGTGCCATTTCCTTAGGCTGTGGGAAACCCTAAAGGCTTTTATTGAGAGACTAACACTGTAAGACTCTGTTAGCTTGGATCCCTAAGTGACTACAGTGATCACAGCCCCCTCCCCACCAGCCAACCCATTCAAGACATGTAGAATGAGAGAGAAATAACCCTTTGTTGTTTTAAGCTACTAAGATTTAAGACTTGTTTGTTACTGCGGCATAATCTAGCCTATCTTGACTGAATAATTAACATTAATAAATGTTAACCTTTATTCAGTGCTATGTTCCAGGAACTTAGTACCTTATATGTATGAATTCACTTGGTGATTGATAACATTCTGTGATGAAAGTACTGCTATTATCTCCATCTTATAGGAGAGGTCACACAGGTGCTGAGATGTTAAGTCACTTGCCCAAGATTATACTGTTGGTAAGGAGATGAACTGAGATTTGAGTCTAGAAAAAACACTCAATAGTGGATGTGTAAATCAAGATCAGAAGGAGTTTTATGATTTGATGGAACATATGATACTCCATGTGGTATCGTTGGAGAGGGTACCAGTTGGCATCATTTGTCCCAGGAGTTTCCAGCTGCCCGTCATTTTGCCATTGTGGTCACTTATTTTTAGGTCTTTGAGCTGACTAGTGTTATGGTTGGCAACACCCTATAAAGGTTTTATAAGGCTAGGTACTCCGAAAAGGCACATAAGTTACCAGAAAGGAAGCCGGTGACTCCAGGGGAGATAAGAAGGAAGTAAGGACTAGAGTTGCCCTTGGGCTGAGGGTTGCCCTTATTAAGAGTAGTGTCTGCTGAGTTGTGCCATGAGCTCAGAGAAGCCCGATCTCTTGGGGGCTCCCCCCATGGATGTGGTTGTTGCAGACTTTCCAGGGAGAAGTGGAGGATGAATGACTGCAGATCTGCTCAGCTGTTTATTGCTTTGGAAAGGTGTGGGGCAGTTTTCCTACACTGGTGGAAAGGAGTCGTGGTGTGGCAGGGGAGCTCCAAGGGGTGTGATTTGTTCAGTTGTTCTGATATGTTCTGGGCAAGAGTAGGAGTTCATCCATTCCATTCCTCTGCCTCCAGCTGGTTTGTTTCAGACACAGTTTTCATAAACACTCACACCTCTTCTTACACCGAATTAGCTGAAGGCCTTGGCCAAGGTTCTTTTGGTTGTACGTAACACACCTCCTTAATCTTGCTTAAGCAGAAAAACAGGAATTGGCATTGGGTCATCTATGGAACCCTAAGACTAAGCACTTAGGCCTTATGGGGCACTGGGACAAGAACCTGAAAGTACTCTAGAGCCACAGCGCTTTTGATTCTTAGAGCTCCTCTCCATTCTTTCAGTATGTTTGCTTTTTCCCCACTCCATCCCAGTAGATTTCTCTGTTATCATATGTTCATGGGGAGTCATGGCCATAATATGGTTCCCGAGCTTATGGGTCTTTATTTCACATAACTATTAGAGATTAAACATGAGTTCTAAGTCCCAGTTCTATAAACCATAAAGAGAAAAATTGGATCCATGTTGAGTCATGATCTACTTTGGGCCCCATGGTGGTGGAATCAAATCTGTCATTTATTCAGCAACATGTGTTGAATGCCTAGGATGTGACAGTCACAGTGTTAAATGCTGGGGACATGAATATGAATAAGGCAACGCCTCTGTCTTTGAGATACTCCTGCTCTGGAGGGGGATTTGAGCCCACAGCTCAACCCAGAAGATCTAAGGGAACCCATGCCTAGCAGTTACAAGGGGTCACATTTTGTTTTAATGTAAGGAAAGTTCTAGTAGGGCAATGAGCTACTCTTGTAAGACGGCAAACTCCCTGATGCTAAACTTATTTAATGTGAAGTAACTTGATCATTTCTATTGTAGAATGTTATCTGAAAAAATCTCTTCTCACCCAACAGGTTTGACAAGTTGAACCTTGTTCTGTAATTCTATGATTTTATGATAAGCCGTGTGACACAAACTATAAGAACTATAGAAATCAATGGGGAAGAAATATTATATGCTTAAAGCGTTCAGAAAAGGCACTTCGGAGTACTTGGGTTGTGAATTTGGCCCTAAAGAAAGGGGAAAAGGAGAGTAGACGAAGCTCAGAGAATGTATTCCATGTGGAAATAGTGAATGTGTAAGGACACAAAGACTGAGAGTGTGGGGTGTATATGAGAGAAGGCTGTCTGGGAAGGTAAGACAAGTTGAATTTCAGGAGGGTGTTAGAATGATGAGATTAGGAAGTTGGATTTATAGTCATAATATTGTAGAACTAGAGGGCTCTTGTAGGTAGACTACTGTTCACTGTAACAGAAAACTTAAGAAAAAGTGGCTTAAGCAGAGGATGTTTTCTTCTCTCACATAAGAGTAAAGCTGAGTTGAGCAGTTAAGGAATTGGTTAGCAACTGACGTCAAGGACCAAACCTCTTCACATCTTTTTCTCTGCCAACCTTAGCATGTTGGCTTGGTGCAAGCACTTGTTTCCTCATGGCCACAAGCTGGGTGTGATGGTTTTATGAATCACAGATAGTCACAACAAAGCCGTGCTGGAGCAGTGAGAAGGAGGTTTCCTTCTGTGCATCCCGTTTCATTTGAGAGGTCCTTTTTCAAAATGCCCCCCAGAAAACATCCCCAGATGTCCCATTGGCCATGATTCACCACATGCCCACAGCTTAGCTTTGGGGGAGATGAGGCAGAGGAAGGCAAACTGTGCTAGCAAAGTGGGGGCTGCCTGGGTAGGGGTCGTGGGGTCAGCTGCCAGTCTCCCCTAGCCAGCCTATGTGGGTCATCTTGTAGACCTCACCTAATTTCACAGATAATAATAATATATAATAACTGTCATATGTCCAGTATTGATTATATATATGCTAGGTACTCTGCAGTGTCTTGTTTTTCCTCTGGGCAACAGCTCTTCTAGGTTGGTGGTATCATTCTCATTACTGATGACAAAACTGAGTGGTATGTGGGTGACCTGGTTAGTTAGTGTCTAGAGGGATTCAATCTTATCGAATCATAGTCAAAATCTCAGGGTTGAGAGAGGCTTTAGGCCAGCATCACCCCCTCCTCCAAAGGTACCCACCCCCATCTCCAACATCCCAGCCAAGTGACAATGAAGCCAACTCTTGACTACTTGCAGGGAAGGAAGTTTCCTGACTACTGGGCCGGTGATCTTTCCAGTCTTCATCCCTGGTAGACTACAGACCCATCACAGGATAGAGGAGAACTCCTGGTTTTCTTCTGTGGTCTCCTCCTCCCTGCAGTCCCAGGGAAGGATCATTTATAAATGCTGGCTCTGGTACTAGTGATGTCATGGCGGCTGGCATTGTAGGGCATGCTGAAGTCCATTAGTGGGTGTTCAGGTCCCATCATGAGTGAAGTGGGGGCCATGTGAAAAGTTAGTTTGGCCTCCCCAACTTCCTCAAGCCTGAGACTCTGCCAGCTATTGCTATTTTCTATTTGCTAAATGTTAGTTGAAACAAAGGGCTGTTTTGTTGGGTTTGTGTTTCCCTATGGAAAAGATTACTTTAGGCACATTTTAGAGAATGCTTTTAAAAAGAATCTTGTGTAAGTTGAAAACATAGGGAAAGAAAGCAAATGTCTTGATGGCTTTTTATTACAATAAAAATTGTAGTGAAATCTCTCTCAACTTCCTCCCTCCTTCCATCCTACTAAACAAACCTTTGTCTGTGGAAGGAGGATTCTGTTTAAACAATAGGAGCATAGATGGGGGAAATGGTGTTATTTGGGGGGCCTGGTCCTGAAAAGGTCACCACCAGTGACATTTCCTGAGCATTTGTTAAAAATGAAGAGATGCTTTAAGAATAAGAGTTTGCTATTGGCAGTACTGGGAAGGGGTTACCCCTAGATCCAATAGGAAAACATTTTGAATCTGTAACTTGAGATTTTGAGGCGTAGGAGGGTAGAGAAAGCAAAATTAAGGAAGTGAAAAGATTTTTTTTTTTTTTTGGTTTTGTTTTTGGGAAAATGCTTTTCGTGTTCAATCGCTCTCCTCAAATGCCTTTAAATTTGCCTTTTTTGACTAACAGAAAGGGCCTCTTATAGAGATGTGCCAATATGGGAAATGTTCCCTCTAAACATTCCCTAGTGAAGTTTGGTCATTGTGTTGGCACCTATGGCTCTGCTGACGACGTGGGACTCGTCTCTGGGAAAGATGATGTAGGTAGCGCTCTGTTGATCAGGACCCTGACTGTTTCTTCCATGGTGCTTTAAACAGGCAGGAAAACGGCGGGCCTAGATCTGCACTGTCAAATATGGTAGCCAATAGCCATGTATGCTACTCATCACTTGAAATGTGGCAAATTGAAATGTGCCGTAAGTGTGAAATACACACCAAAGTTAGTCAAAAGAGAGTGCAAAATATCTCGATACTCTTTTATTTTGATTACATGCTGAAATGATAATGTGATCTGTGAGGTTAAATAAAATATACTATTAAAACTGTTACTTACCTGTTTTTCTTTACCTTTTTTTGTGACTACTAGAAAATTTCGAATTCTCTGCATGGCTCATTTTTCTACTGGACAGCACCCATCTAGATCCGTGTTTACACAGTGGCCCACTGTCTGCTTTTATAAATACAATTTTGTTGGCACACAGCCATGTGTTGTCTGTGGCTGTTTGCATGCTACCGTGGCAGAGATGACTAGCTGCAGTGGAGACTGTATTGCTCACAGAGGGTACAATATTTATTATCTGGATCTTTACAGAAAAAGGTTGCTGAACTCTGGTTGGAAGTATTCTGGAAGACATGGCAGGACCTAAAAGCAATCCAGGAGGCCCTGGTACTTCCTCTATGATTCACTCCCGTAGGCAAGGAGAGAGAACCAAAGGTTCCCCGGCTGTTTCAGAGGTGCTTCAGGCTTGTGCTCCCTTTTATCGCCAGCCTCTCCTCTCTAAACAAGTTGTAAACCTCAACCCCACCACTGTTACAAGAAGTCTAGGAAGAGTGATGGTAGAGCCAGAAAATGGACTGTGGACGGAGGGCAGGATTGGAACCCTTTACCATCCAGCGGAGGAGTGTGGAAACATTGGGGCTGACTCCTGTGTTTCTAAATGTTTTCCGTTAGATACAGACTTATGGATGGTAAGTAGGGACAACTATATGAAGTGACTTCAGAGGCTTATGGACCTGCCCTAATGAGCAGCTTTAGTATACTTTAACAATTGGGGATCCTAAAGGCATTTATATCTAAGAACTGCATCAGTAAGAAACTATTTCGGGGGGGTCCATAATGTTAACACTTTTCCTTGTCAGCAGACACCTTGAGCTGGCTAAGTGTATGTTTTGGAGAACAGTAAAGACTGGAAAGGAAAGAAGGAACATAAGGACAGATGGCACAAGCTATCAGAGTTGACCTTACTTACGTCACACCCTTCTCCTGAGGCTGACCTGTGAGTAAGGGCCATGGGAGGGTAACAAAGTCTTTGTTTTGGAGGGAAGATCCGCCTGATGCTTTCTTAAAAAGCCCTCTTCACTTTCTTCTCCCCAAATAAGTGCATTTCCTAGAACAAGACCCTGAATTTGAATCAAGTCCACCACAAATTTTGGGTGGTGTTAATGCCTCCCAGTGCAGAGCAAAATGTGTTGCAGTGAATGGAGTTACAGTATTCAGAATGAATTACAGGACGTTAGGCACGTGATTTACCACCTATAGTAAACAGGGCTTCACACATGGTGTATTTCTGCTGTGTTGGTTAGTTATTAACTGCAAAAAAGGGGAAATTCATTTAGAAGACGTGCCCATTTTTTATGAGCTAAGGCCGCCTGGAGATGCATGGCATTTTAAAGCAAACAAATTCCTGGGAGAGCCTGAGCTTACCACCCAGAAATGTGGCAAGGAATAAAAACATTTACACCAGTTTAATATGAATGGTTGAAAAAAATATCTATTGCACATTGAACATGATGTATGAAACCATAACCTACTCTTGTGTAGTAAGCAAGAGAACCATTCACCTAACAGATTACTATTCGAGCTGACATTATTCTGCATCTTTTCGATCTTCTCTTGCCAAGTGCTGGAGACTGTCAGAGAAAGCCCGCCAGATACATAGGCACTGTTGGCCTGGGGGCTGAGAGCTCATAAGATTCTTGAAGGCAGAGGTTACCCAGTGACCCCTGTGCTGCAAACTACAGTGGAAATCAAAGGCTGACAGCCCACATAAACAGAGGCTGCATGAGGAACGTCAAAGTAAAGACAAATAGAGATGGGACTTTGTCTCCTGCTCCCTTTCTAGTCTTATAAAATGGAGCTTATTTCCTATCTTCCAGTAGAAGAAAAAGTGCCATGTGGCTTTGGGGGGCCTCAGAAGTGATTCTTGGTTCATTCTTATAACATAGATGGGATTTGACCTCCTCAAAAATTAAGGGGTGAGTGTTGCTTAATCCTACTGTGATGTATCTGCCACATATTAGATGCTGAAGCTGGAAGGAATCTTAGGAGACTTTTTGGTGTAACTCTTTGTTCTTTCGCAGAGGAAGAAACTGAGGCCTCAGGAGAAGGGATCGCCAAAGTTAAATGCTTGTTAAGTGCAGGGCTGGTACTAAGCACCCAAATATCTCAAGTCCTAGCCCAGAGCTCCTCCTGTACTACCTTTCTGTTTTGGTTTGCACACAAAGGAACGTGAAATTACTGGTTTTTAAGGAATAGAGTAGTTAGAAATGACCTCTAATCCCTTTGTTTCTTGATTTGCAAATGGCATGGTCATCATCAAGACACTAGGCTGGCTCACACTCATAATTTGTTTTATGATTCTGGGCCTGTGGAGCTCTTTCTTTTAAACTATTGTCTTTAAAGTTTTATGATTCGACTTAGCATCTCTACTGTGGGTGATAGTAACAGTTTTGTATTTGGGCAGATTAACACAGTTTGGGAATTTTGGAGAATCAACTTTACTGTCCAATGTACTTGTGGCATATTTAAATAAACTGGAGAGGCCGATCCTTGGAAACGCAGAAGAGATTCTTTTTAGTGTGAAATATATGGGCTTTGACATTTCTGTAATTTTTAAACTCTCAAGAATCTTGTTCTGATATTTTGTCTGACATCCTCAAACTCTTTAATTTAAGATTGCTATAGAACTCGTGGTTTGTATTAATTCCATTTCATTTGTGTATTTTATGTGTTTAGTGGTCATATTTGAAAAACATCTCTGTGAGTGCTCTGTATAATTTTGGCAGAAAATTACTTTTTGTGTTTCTGCGATGATCCCTTGAGATCATTTTTGCATAAATCCGGCCTTCTATTTTCAGATACAAATCTGTTGTACAGATGATTCTTTTAGAAGAAAAGATGCATTTGTAGCTGAAAAATGTAAATTACTTTTCATGGAAAATACCTCTCTGGGCCCCCATTTCCAAAATGTGATGATTGCACATTGCGTGTTTTTTGTGTGTGCTCAGGAGACTGTTTTCCTTACAATTAGAAAAATCTTGACTGTGCGGCAGGTAGGCTGCAGTGACATGGCTGCTTTTGCCACATAGGCAAGTCAGCAGCGGTGCCAGAGGAAAACACAAAAGACTAATATGCATGTGGTACTTAGCTAAGGGGGAAGGGTTTTGGTTTCCAAGCGGGGGTGTCACGAGCCTTCCTCACAGAGCAGGTGTGTTAGCAGAGGACCTTCAGACATGGGGTCATTATTAGGTAATTATTAGGCCCCGTTGGCAGTTCATCCTTGCCTTTGCTATTTCATTTGGGATTCAGTTTTATTTGGTGCCTTATGGAAGGGCTTTTGGAACAGATACCCACTGTATCCATCCCAAATATCAGGCGATAGGGGAGGGCTGTAGAAATGTCCCCCCTTCAGTGCGAGGGTTACTGTGTGAGGTACTTGGGGACGCTGCTGTCAAGCAAAGTGTAAAATCAACGTATTCAGATTTGTGCCAAAGAAAGACTCGAGTTTGAGAACATTTACATCTGTTTTCAATAATTCCTCACATATGTTGCAGAATGTACGTTATCCATCTTGTTATCCGGGAAATAACATTTGTTGCAAACAGTTTGCCAATTCGTAATTTTATTGAATTTGTTTATCATGCTGTGGCTTCATATGAGGTCTGAAAGATGGTGATCTTTGGTGTTCCAGCTGTTGTAACATTCTGCAGTGGGGCCTGAATTCTGGGATGGGCCGGAATTCTTTGAGGGTTTGGGCTTTCTTAGAACTGCAGTCTGAGAGCTGGCGTTGTGGATGGGCCGTTATTGCTGGGGAACGCAGTAACTTTGCTCACAATCTCCTCAAACCATTTTCATTTCTGGCTTTTATATACAGCCTGGGGACCGATGTGTTGAATAGCACTCCTTGTGTGCTCC
Organism: Ailuropoda melanoleuca; assembly: GCF_002007445.2. NCBI lineage: Eukaryota > Metazoa > Chordata > Mammalia > Carnivora > Ursidae > Ailuropoda > Ailuropoda melanoleuca. The sequence continues at coordinate 78,989,169 of NC_048223.1, forward strand.
TACACCGTCTCCTTTGAATCCTGCCCAGACTTGCAAACTGTTTTCGTGTTTGGTCTGAGAGGACAATGCTCCCACAAAAATAATCCAATTCTTCAGAACCATCCCAAAGTATTTTCAACCTGAGAGCAAGTACATTTTCTTTCACAGAGAAGCTATGAAATATCTTTTTTGCTGCATCAGGATAATCGTTTCCCTTAAGTTGTTGGTGGATGAAAAGCAAGTTCAACCAGGTCTAATTTTATCATTTTCCTGTTTTCTTTAGCAGGCATTTTCCTCACTGAGGTTTATATTGTCTTTGCCAAAATGAAGAAAAAAAAATTGCAACCCTGAATGCTCATTCAATCTGAATTATTCCTTAATGTTTTTAACGGCTTATTATAACCACACAAACGTGTTCGTGGGGCCATTTGGAAGTTATTGAGTTTCCTTGGAGATGAGACTTGGCATTTTCTAAACCAGAGTTTGCTTTTGTAGCCTGGAAGTTGCAAGGCACATATATTTGGAGGGCTAACGATTATTCCCCACCAAGAAGTTTTGTCAACCTGACCTTCTCCACTCTTATGACGCTGCGCACACAGCCGTAATCTCTGCAGAGGAGAGCAAATAAAGTGAAGAAATATAGCAGTACGTGTTATTTTTACATCCTAAAGTAAATTCTCCAGCATTAAGGCCGACGGGGAATTTCCATCCCCGAGTTCTCCTGAATGCTGTTCCACTTCGCTGTTGTCCTCTTGAATCTTTTTATTATAGGTCTTTGAGGGAGGTATTTCTTGTGGTAATTTACTCAGCCAGCCAGAGAAGTGAGATGTGGAACTGTGGAAAGATGGGGCTGGGAGAAGCCTTTTGGGGTCAGCTGGTTCTGCCGTTCAGCCTGCGGGGTTAGCGACTGGCCAGTCAAGGTAAAGGATGAGTTCAGTTCTGTTTGGAACACTTGTGTCACCTAGAGTTCTTGTGACAAGATGACCTCTAGCACTAGATTTGAAAGCGAGTCCTGGCAAAATGAACGTTCTTCGAATGTCGTTTGAACCAAATGACTTCAGATGGTCTGCTGAGCCCTTTCTGTGAGGTGATGGTCCAGGACTCCTAGAAATCTAAGGTAGGACTTGAGAGGTATCCTTTCTGGCTGCCCATCTCTGAGAAGGAATCCGTCCGCCGCCACCCCTGACAGTGGATCAGTCCCTCGCCTGAATCCTTCAAGTGGTGAGGAGCTGAGCACTTCAAACAGCAGCTGCACTGTTGATCAACAGCTCTCCTGGGATCATTCTTCTTTATTTTGACCGTATTTTGCAGTGGTCCTGCAACATCTCTTCACTTGTCTCAATTCTGAGGTACAGAGCTTTTAAAAATCACATTTTAAAGAGAAAAAATGAAAACTTCTAGGACATTAAAAAAAACAAGCTCACTTTTTCTACTTTATTTTCACCCCATTCTGGCATTCTAAATCAACCTTCAAGGTCAATTGTATTCTTTTAAGGAAGAAAATAGATTGATTCCTTTTTCTTCCTTAGAATATGTTAGTGATACTTTTGAGGCATTCATTAACTCTGTTAGGTTTTCGAGAAGAAATAGTCAAATAGTCTATGGCCATACCACCCTAAACGTGCCCAATCTTGTCTGATCTCAGAAGCTAAGCAGGTCGGGCCTGGTTGGTACTTGGATGGGAGAAATAGTCAAATAAATTGATCCGTTATCTTTTTGATCCATGAGTTCTTTGAGGGTAAGGGACACTATCTCATGGGTATTAAATTGTGGTTGGTACTTAGCTCAGCACTTGGCCCGTAAAATAAATGTTTGTTGACTGAGTGTTGAATGCATCAGTTTTTGAATTAACCAAACCTTATGCTGCTAAGGGATGACAGTTGTATCCCAACTTTTTTTTGGTTATTTCCTCATGACAAGAATTTTTCTCTGCTGCTGCTTTCAGAAGTGTCTGTTTATCCCATGTCCAAACAAAAGGCTTCTCTACTTCCAAGTCTTCTCATCACAGATGTTCTCTGATCAGTTATCATGGGATCCAGTTACTTGGAAGCGTGGCAGAGTGGGAAGTGTTCTAGGGTTCCAGCCCAGCCACTTACCTGTTGATGAGTTTACCTGGGAAAATGTATTTAATCTCTTTAAATGTTCATTTCAGTAGCCTCCCTTGAGGGGTTCTTGTGAGAAAATGGTGTGTGAAGCTCTAGGAACTGAGCAGGTACTCAGGAGATAGCCATGGAGTATTTTGCTTTAGCCTGTTGCACTTGACCCTATGTGTCTTGCTGATCTTTGTGCTTCGCAGGTACTTGGGTCTTGTCTTCAGGGGCCTGCATTTTTGTGAACCGTGATTCTGAGATCCTGTATATACCACCACATTCTCTCTGTTGTTTAGATACTAAGGTGAGCACATATCACAGGTTTTCTGGGGCAGTGTCATTTTAAAATATTATGTCTTTTTGTTCCTTAAACTTTTGAAATGTCTAGAAAATCTAAACATTTGGATACCTAGTTTTGGAATCACTCAGCTGATCTCTTGCACCTGAAAATAGCACCAAATATGTTGTCTAATGTTTCCTAATTTTAATCAAAATTTATAATTATCCTCTTTCTGGCATATCAAGTAGTACTTGACTGGCACAAGAAAAAGAAGGGTTTTACAGGGATATTGGAACACAGAAGGCTCCCTGAAGACCTTTTCATGTCCCAGGGGCTCTGCCCAGAGTGCTGTAGCAAGAAGATACAGATTATTCCCTGCTACTTTGAAGGGTTGTGGTCTCTCCGTAAGTGAGATCATTTGTGGTGGAGGCTTCCTGTGATCTCTTCTTCTCTCCCTGCTACATTAGTGTCCTATTGCTGCTGTAACCAATCAGCACAAACTGAGTAGGCTGAGACATTACAAGTATGTTCTCTCTCTGTCTCCCAAAGATTCACGTCAACCCCACATAAAAATTAAATTCATCTCATTTCAAGGTCCCCAAAGTCTCAGTCGCAGCTCAAAAGCACCAGATCTCATGACTTGGGTAATCTACAATAGCTAGGGATGAGGCTCTGGGTACACTCCATTCTGGGGGTAGAGTTGCTTTCCATCTATGGACCTGGGAACCTAGAAATAAGTTATCTGCTCCCAAAATACAATGGTGGAATAGTCATAGAATACCAGTGTTGGACATCCCATTCAAAATGGAAGAAAGTGAAAGGAAAAAGGAGTCCTCTACCAGTCCCATGTAATTTTTAAATCCAGGAGGGCAAGCTACAGTAGGATTTAAGATGGGAGCATAAAGCTGTGTCGCTTGAAGATCTGCCCTCTGGGTCTACAGCTCTACCCTCGCGGCCTGAGGCTCCACCCTCTGAGTCATCTTTCCGTTTTTTTTATGTGAAAAGTAGCATGTGTTTATAGCTGAATGCTTTGATCAGCCTATCTCCTGTCTGTAGAATTTTGGTTACCTGACAGCGTTCTTTGATTTTCTCTTTTCTTGGTTCCTTTCAGTCTAAGGTGGCTCTATGCTGATAGGACGTGCACAGAAACCTTGTGATCTCCCAGGTGTATCGTGGGATTCACTCCATGAGACAAGAGTATTCCACAGATCTTTTCTGGATAATCCTACCTCTGTTTCTGACTTCTGCTGAGACGGTTGAGGGGGTTCATGACTCCTATGCCTAATTTTTTTGGAGAGCTCCCTATGTGAATAAATATTCTGATCTTTTGATCCTTCTGAGGCACTAGTCAAAGGTTGGTCCACTATACCCTAGGCCTTCTCTCCAGAGCATCCTTCCTTGACAGTGTATCTCCTAATTTTAGTATATTTTTTTCATCTGAATAGGCCAAGAATTTCCCAAACCATCAAGCTTTGGTTCTTTTTGCCATAACAGTTCTTTCTTCAATTTATCTTCTTGCATTCTGATAGCCAGCAAGAAGAAAGCAGGTTGCATCTCCGTATTTGCTTAGAAACCTCCTCATCTACGTAGTCAACTTCATTGCTTTCAAGTTAATGCTTTCCATCTCACTGTAGGACACAGTTCAGCTAATCTTTCTGTCTCTAAATAACAAGGACCACCTTTCTTTCAGTGTCCAATGACATGTTCTTCATTTCCTTCTTAGTTTTCACTAGCATCTTTAACATTTATACTTATAACAAAGTCTGTTTACAATGATTTAGCAATTCTCTAAGGAATATTGATTTTCTCTTCCACACTTATTGCTTCCTTCTGAGTCCTCACTAACGGAGTCATGAATGCCAATATTTCTGGTACCAGGCTGCTTATGGAAGTCTAGTTCTTCTATCACGCTCCTCATAATTTCTCCAGCTTCTTTCCATCATGAGATTGCAAATCCACTTCCATATTTTTAGATATTTGTCCCAGCATCATCCCACTTTTAGGTACCAAAATCTCGATTAGTGCCCTATTATCAGTGCAACAAATTACTGTGGACTTAGTGGCTTGAAAGAACAGAAAATAATTCTCTTCTAGTTCCGGAGGTCAAAAGTTTGAAATGAATTTTATAGCCTAAAACGAAAATGTTAGTGGGGCTGTTTCCATTGGGAGGCTCTGAGGGGGGTATCTGTTCATTTGCCTTTTCTAGCTTCTGGTGACCACCTGTATTCCTTGGCTCGTGGCCCCTCCATCTTCAAAGCGTATCACTTTATCTTTGTTTTCATCATCGTACCCCCTTCTTCTCTGACTTTCTCTGTGTTCCTCTTAGATCACCGTGAAGCATTGGGTTCACTCAGGATAACCGCCCCCATCTTGAGATCCTCACTCACATATCCAAAGTCCCTTTTTCCCTGTAAGGTAATAGTCACAGGTTCTGGAGATTAGGATGTGGACACACTTGGTGTTACTTAGCTGAGTTATGTTTTTCATACCTCACTGCTGTTCTTTCAGTTCTCCTGGCTTTCAGAAGGTTGGTAGACAACATGGAGTAGTGGGACTAATTTGGGAGTCAGGAAAGCTGGGTTTCTGTCTCACTTGGGCTAGTAAAAAGTGATAGAACAAGCCATTTTGTTTCTTTGTGCCTCAGTTTCATCAGCTGGCAAATGAGGGAGTTAAACTGAGTGATGGCTGAGGTCCTTTAGGGCTCCACTGTTCTGGCTCTTTGATTCTGGGATTTCACTGCAGTCAAATGCTTCTTGAGAAAGAAGAGATGATGAGTTCCAGTTGTCAAAAGTTAGGAGTGTATTAGCCAAATGGGCGTTGCACTTTGGTGGTGAGTTTCAGTTGTGGCAACTGATCAGTTTCCTGTTGTTCTTGCCAGATCGTGGCCCTGTTATAGTCAGAACCCATCGACTCAGAGCAAAGGTATCATCGAACATGGTTGCTCTTAGAAGGTGGTTAGATGGAATGGGGAAGAAGAATCATCATGGTCTAATGTGCAAAGGGGTCAGGATGATTTAAATCCTAAAATCTGAAGTCTGACTAAAGTGTTTCTTAGGCTCTTGGGGTGGAAGGCAAGGCTATGGAAGAATGAGAAGGCACCCCGAAAGTTTGTATCTCCAATAGGAGAAAGAAGGACCCTGGGAGAAAGTGCGCCTCGGCTTTGCTGGGTTCTTGCAGCTGCAGAGAAGGCTGCTGCGGCCAACACGTGGTAGGGAGCTCCAGGGACATGGGGATGGTGGCAGATTATAAACCCTTCACAAGTAAAACGGGGAAGTTAATTCCAGCCAAGGCTTCGAAGAAATCAGGTCACGAAATTGGAGCCCTGAGTCTAGGAGAATTCAGAAGAGAAAATTTATTTTTTCAGCTTGTCCTGTGGGACTCTGTGCCTCTGGGGACTCATATGCAATATTTTTCTTATTTCTAAAGAGCAGTAAGTCTGATGATGAGAATTTGAAAAGAGGTCCCATTGGTAGGGCCACAGGATTTTCTAAACTGGTCTGCAAAGCTAGGTTGAATCTTGTGTTTTTAAAAAGAAGAATCTTCTGTTCTACACTCAGATGAGCACCCCACCTTTAAGACTTTATAATTTCATTTCTGTTATTTCCTTTGCCTGGAAATTCTTGCCCACATCTTTACACACTAACGACCTTCAGGGCTTGGTCCAGTGCCATGCTTGTAGATGCAGCCTCTTAATTTCTCTATTTTGAAATGATCTCTTTGTTTTAAACTCCTGTTGTGTTTGCGATCTTTGACTTTTTGAATGGCATTGGCCACAGTAGTTATTCCAATATATTTTTTCCCTCCCAGTTACATTATATTGTCATTGAGGAATTTACCTGTCTTTGCATCTGTCAATAGTACCTAAAGCAGAAAGAGGGGTTAACGAGTATGTGTGAAAAGAATGAATAAAGATCTAACTTCATACTGAAGCATAAACTCATTGGAGATATAAGATCTAATCAATGAGAATGTGTGGATTTCTGTATTGACATACTGCCAATGATATCCGTATAGATAGAGCTAGAGATGATTTAGTGCTCCCTGTAGGCAACATGAGAGACATGAGAGAACTGCAAAATGAGATCCCAGGCTGTAGATCATCTTCTGATTGTAGAGAGGATACAGCAAAATATCAGGAGCAGTGCTGGGTGGGCCTAAATTGTGAGGCACAGATGGCCACTCCAAGCTTCAGAGAAGAGAGTAGTCTCTGTGGTGTGGGGTAGTTGGCAGAGATCTTAATGGAGGAGGTGGACTTTGAGTGGGTTCTTGATGGATAATTGCATCAAACACTTCCAAGTTTGAAGGTCTTAAATGTTTGAAGATCAAACATGTTCATGTTTGCCTATATGACAATAGTTGTATCTTTAATGTTGGTCATTTGTAAAACAAAATAGAATGGACAGAAAGTGGTACCAGTTCAAGATTAATTTACACATATGTGTAGTATGTGTGTTTAATTCTTTCTCCAACCAAGCTTGCGCCAAGTATGGATTTGTGGGCTCAAGAATTTTGAGGCTCCTTAGTAGACTGGGGTCCTCAGGGAATCTGTGGAGTAGGACCTTAATAAATACTTGTGTAATGTTGATGGATTTCTGCTTAAGATTACTTGATTTTTATGCTTTTAACCATTTCTTAACTGTCTGCTGAGGTTTAGTTTCTTTGCTGTTGAGTAGATATGTCTTAAAAGCTTTCTGTACCTGATTCCAGAAGCTCCCTCCGCCCCGACTGTACTGAGATGTATTAACAATTCAGTTAATAAGGTACATAAAAACCACAGTCACTAATGGGGCATTTTAAGAAAGTTAGCGGTGACAAAGATACAGACGTAGTAAAGAGAAGGGCCATATGCACCCCAATGTTCATAGCTGCATTGTCCACAATAGCCAAATCATGGAAGGAGCCGAGATGCCCTTCAACAGATGACTGGATTAAGAAGCTGTGGTCCATATATACAATGGAATATTACTCAGCTATCAGAAAGAACGAATTCTCAACATTTGCTGCAACATGGACGGCACTGGAGGAGATAATGCTAAGTGAAATAAGTCAAGCAGAGAAAGACAATTATCATATGATTTCTCTCATCTATGGAACATAAGAACTAGGATGATCGGTAGGGGAAGAAAGGGATAAAGAAAAGGGGGGTAATCAGAAGGGGGAATGAAACATGAGAGACTATGGACTATGAGAAACAAACTGAAGACTTCAGAGGGGAGGGGGTGGGGGAATGGGATAGACTGGTGATGGGTAGTAAGGAGGGCACGTATTGCATGGTGCACTGGGTGTTATACGCAACTAATGAAGCATCAAACTTTACATCGGAATCTGGGGATGTACTGTATGGTGATTAACATAATAAAAAAATTAAAAAAAAAAGAAAGTTAGTGGTGAGAGATACGATTAAATTTGATGACTGGATGAATGAAATGTGCTCCTTTTCAAATGTTCATAATGTTATCAGGAAGGGGAAAAAAAACAGAAAACCCACCATGATTAAAACAGGTGGTATGACAGTGTGGCTTTATTGAATATGTAATATGATTATTTATTTGTAAAGTGTTTTGCCATGCATGCTGAGTCAAATGTAATGCAAGTACTAATGTAATATTCAGCATTGCAAATACAGAGAAAAATGTATTGTCTTATGAAATGGAATTTAAACTGATTTCCAGTGATTCTGAATATTTAATACAGAGGAAATAACTTGTTGTTATTTTTTTTTTTTTGCTTTTCATGTTCCTGATTAAATGATCAGAATAAAAGCAATCTCTTGAAAATAAATTCTGAAAGATTATTTCTTAACATACTGTAATACCTCCGCTATTTTGAACTCCTGGATTCTAGCCAGCTTGACCTGATTTATGTAGGTTATTCAAACGGTGAGGTTTTTCTCGGATGAAAAAGTTGAGCCTTTTGGTTTCGCTGAAGTTTCTGAGTTTGTGATAATCTAAATATTACCTTGTTTGTCAAAACTAAGTGAGCACCTTGGCTTTCTTCTGGAGAACTGGAGAGAAATACTGCTCAATTTAACACCTATTTATTTCCTATTCTCCAATCTAATATGTTTTAAACATTCTTGATAATACAAAGAGCAATTCCTGATTTCATGTCAACTTGTTGGTTCAAAGTCCTGCCCAGTGAAGAGTAAAGGCATATATTTAAATACCACACTCTGTGATAGAGATTCCAAGAGTGGTGGCTAATTAGAGAAAGGAAAGATCCGTTGCTGAGACAGGGTTCTCCAGGTGGGGTCTAGCCAGTGGCACTTTGACACTCAAGATTCTAGGCAAGCTCTCCCAGCACGCTCTCTTCAGTGCCAGGGCTGGTGGGTGTGGGAATACAACGGATGGTGTGCTGAAGTTTCTAGGGGGAGTCAGAGGGAAGGGGAAAAAAATCCTCCAGGCCTGTCCTTCACTTAGCTTTTTATTTTTAACAAATGAAAAATACGTAGGGCCGTTGTCATTTGTTAAAGTGTAGCAGAAAGAGCGAAACAGGCCAGTGGAGGCTTCATCAAGAACACTCATTCAGAATGATGAATGTGGCTAAACACACATTTGTTCGTAAAACTTGCAGAGTGGCTGAGCATCATTAAGCATGAGAAATAGGTGCAGCATGCTGAGAAGAGAGTGGAGCAAACAGATGTTGTGAATTTTCACAGGCATCCTTCATCCACCAGTCCATCATTAATATAGTTGAAGGTGATCCTTTCTTTTTATTTAATAAGCACAAACAAAGTGCATGTGCTGTGATTCTGCTGAACACACTTCTTTTTCCGTGAAAGTAAGGGCATGCGAGGATGGGAAGGGTGTGTAGACAAATCAGCTCTCTGTGCACCCTTAGCGTGATGCCATCCTTGGGGCAACAGATAGAGTGGGGTGCCTTTATTTTCCTTTTCTCTCGTTCTGCAATAACTCTGTTGGCCCCTTCACCCTGCCTGCTACCCAGCAGACTGTCCGGATTTGCTGGAGAGTGAAAATATTTATGGCTTTTGACCTTGATACTTCGCAATTCTACTTTCTTCGGATGCATCCAACTTTTGCAGTGATACATTACAAGTTGTTTTCTGAAATCAGTTGGCCAAATGCTTTTTTCCCCTCATTGGCAAAACTTCATCAGTCCCACCTGTATTGTGCAGTCCCACTTTTTCCCCTTCCTTCCTTCTCTCCTTCTGCATTTTAGGCCTTTGAGAGCAGAGGTCTTGGCTGGCACGTACTTGACAGCCTTCCTCTGCCTCCTTTCATCGTCCAGGCTGCTGATCGTAATGCCTCAGCCCCTTGTCCACCACCGGAAAACGGGGAGCTTTTATGTCCCCTTGCTTTCCGGTTTGTTAAGTGAAGATACTAATGCCTACTTCCCAGGGTTGGTCCAAGCAAAAGTGTTTTGGGAACTCTGAAAAGCACTCTATAGTTATTATGCATGTTAGTTTATGATTAATTGGCAGTGAGTTCCCTTATAGAGTTTTCACGTAGGAGTTATCATACACTTAAATCCCTGACATTTACTTGCCTCGAGCTTCACATTTAGTGCGAGATACTAGGTCCGTGCATTTGTGTCTGTTTTCATTGCATGTGTCTGTGTGTGCGCTCATATGTATGGATCTATTTATTCCTTTATAGATCATGCTAGATGGGGGGCGGGAACAATACAAAGCACTGAAACTCGAATACAGACCTAAGGACCAGATACTGCTTTATCTTACTAGTAATGAACTATGAAGAATAAAACATTGTTTTACAGTTGTCCCTTCTTTGTAGAAACTAGGTATTGTGAAAACCTCCAGTACTTTGAGGCAGAAAGAAGGAACTCTGTAGTAAGTCATTTTAGAAAATACCTACCGGTAACCTCCGAAGCATTTAACTTGTTACATTTACATTTCAACTGTTGTTGGCCGGCTGGCTGCATACGCCTTGATTGGATATATGTTAAGTTTAAGTGTTTATTTGTGTGTTAAGGACCTACATCGCTGCTATCCAAGGACGTGTTTTGTGTTGTAAAGGCTAACATTGCCAAGGCTTCGTGACAATGCTCATATAATCTCTAGCTCTGGGGGTCATGTTCAACAGAGTTCATAGACTGGAGATTCAGCTTGAAATAACGAGAAGCATTATTTTAGCTAATGTTGAGTCCACATTTTTCCTAAAAGTAACACATTTGGTTCCTGAAGCCTTGCCAACATGACAAAATAGGCGTTTTCATGGGGGCTATGTTTTAATCCTCTCCTTTTGTGGGCCCCCGAATTCCCCAGTAAGGCACATACATCCTTGGAAACTTTGAATAGCCCTGGATTTCCTACAGTTCATTATTACACATAAATATAACCTGAGGTTCGGAATGCTGTGTTTTGTCTGTGTGAATGATTGCCCTCAGGAAGAACATACGCACGGCATAGACTTGAGCCAATCCCGGGAGCCTGGGTCATGGGTTGTGGTTGCCACATGCTGCTGCCCAAACTTTGAGAACCCTGCTGTCCCCTCTGGCTGTGTGGGCGCTAGGCCACATGCACGGGGCGGGAATGCATGTAGAGACTTTGGGTACTGGGATTTGTCTTCCTGCTTAATACCCTTTAAACCTTGAAGACTTGCCTGTGAAGGGGGTTCAGTGGTAACTTTTGTTCTGGCTCAAGTGATTACCATTCAGGGACTTTGAGCTCCAAGCCCCCTGCTGCTTATCAGTATATGGCCAAGAGGCAGATAGAGTTGGCCTTGGCCCTCTTTGGTAACCTGCACGGTGTAAGAGAAAATGTGTTTATTGGAATGCATGATAATTTCTCTTGGTGCCTCTAGAGGAGTGAGGGCTCGTTGTTCCAGAATTGATCTTGTCTCCCCTCCTTGGTCATCGTAGCCCCCATCACTGCTTAGATGGGCGTGATGCACCTAGCCCTGGGCTTGGAAGCTTTTAGGTAAGCCTTGTTACCTCTCTGCCTCAGTTTCTTCGTTGGTAAGATACAGATAATGGGACCAAATTCATAATATGTTGAGAGAGGGTTAAGTTTAAAGTTCCTCAATTATTTAGATACCCATATTTTTCTTTCCTTCTCAAGCATGAGTTGAAGGTATTCTCTATACCCAGCGCTGCAATGAAAACAATTGAAATTCTAGGGATATTAATAAAGATTGGTTTTGCCGTAAGTCAGGAGTTGGCCAATTGCCTGCCTGCTGCCTCTTTTCATATGCCCATGAGCTAAAAATAATGTTATAATTTGTAAATAGTTTGAAAAATCAAAAGAAGAATAATACCTTGTGACACATGAAAATTACATGAAATTCAAATTTCAGTGTCCGTGAATAAATTCTACTCTGGTCGTTATTAAATGTGTGTTACAAAAATTTACATTCTATTATTATTATAATCTTTTGCATTTCATCAGTAAAAATTAAGTAGAAAACAGTTTTTTTTCCCTCTAATTAGTGCCTACGTAATATCCTTGATTTTATTGCTTGCTTCACAAAGCCGAAAATATTTACTATCTGGCCCTTTTCAGGATATGTTTGCTAACCCCGGATCTCAGTCATTCCACATTCTCACTAGATAAGTGTTTTTCAAACTGTGGGTACTGATCCATTATTTATTTTGAAATTAACTTAGATGGGTGCAAATACCATTTTATAAAGAGATGAAATAAAGAATAAAATAAGAGAAAATATCATAGTGCGTTGCACATAGTAGGGCTACTTATTGCCTTATGAAGCGTTTTCAGAGGGCTGTGTGGAGTGTGTGTGTGTGTGTGTGTGTGTGTTTATGTAGACACATATAATGAGTTGTCACGTTAAATAAAAAGTGGGTCGTGGTCACAGAGTTGGAAAAGCACGGAAAGTGACTGTCAGCTCTATGAGGGCAGAGAACCTCTCTTACTCATCTTTGTTTCCTTGGTCCTGACATAATGCCTGAAAAAAAACAGGCTTTCGGAAGTGTTTTGAGGCATTGAATGAATGAGTTCAGGGGAAAAAATAAAGGCGTGGTTATTGACCATCGTGGACCCAGCTACTGGATGTGCTCTGGACATGTCTTCATGCTCAGTGAAGCACGCAGCAACTCAACGCATGCTGTGTCCCCTAATAAGGGCATGCATATCAATGGGTGGGCACATAACCTTTTTTCTTTATTATAGAAGATTTTATATGAGGAGCAGGGTTTGAGAATCATCCCGAAGGATAGATACACCACGTGATGAGTGCAGTGCATTAAAAGGGAACAAGCACTGGACTAGGGGTTTTGAATTCTGGTGCCTGTTCCATCCTGAGCTGCGTCTCTGCAAATTCCTCCAGCCCAGGGGAAGGGAGGATGATGGTCGTGACTACGAACACTTCAGCTGTGAGAATCAGTTGAACTGGGAGAGTGTAAGAGAGGGACCTGAAAATACAGGTCTCTGCTCAGAGGTAGTGCTTATTATTCTATCACATTAAAATATTTGTGTCAGTCCTCTGCATTGGGCAGGGCATGTGCTGGGCACAATGGGAAACAGAAGTTCATGTAGAAGTTCAAAAGTTGCTATTAATCATTTCACCAGCTTGACAGTGAGGACTGTAATGTTCTTAGAAGGTCCTTAAGGGAAGAACACTGTAGTCCTCACAATTAAATTGGTAAAAAGATCAGTAACAACGCAAGATTTAAGATAAGGCCACAGCAGAGGAGATGCCATAGGGCTGTGCATACCCGGGTCAGTGTTGGATTCTAAAGGGGCAGGTGGGTGCTCTGGGTGGAGGTGGGAAGGGGAGGTGGAGGAGAGGTATGTGATTCTTAGGTGGAAGGGAAGGGCCAGCCCCGAGGTGGTAGTGGCAGCAGAGAGGGGAAGCCCCTATAGATGAAAAAGTCCCTTCTGAGTGAGTGACTCCCTGGGCTAATTGGTGCATTACTCTCTGTGATGGGCCTGATGGTGCTGAGATAACAAAATGAAAAATCAAATGAGAAATGGAACCCGGGAGTCTAAAAAGTTAGTAAATTTTGACATTAGAAATATAATCAAATTTCACCAGTGCTTTTCTGTAGTGACAGCCAAATCCATCCGTGTCAGAGCAACAGCCTATGGTATGTGGTTTCATGTGGCTTTTCTTCCCCTTTTCTCTTTTCCTTTTGCAAAATCAGCATTAGGCTATTTGGAGGACAGGCGAGAACTATTATGTTAAATTGTGCTACCTACAACTTAAGCTTCTGTCTTTGCTAAAGCTGCCAGTTTTTATAAACAACAGAAGACAGAAAGGGTTTACTAAGAATAATGTTGAAGCCCAAAAGAATCCTACAGCCTATAAATCTTAATAGAGGTTCTGAGATTCCAGCAGGCTGGATGTGTCTCTTTTACCCAGGCTCACTCCATCTTGGCTCCCCTGTGATGACTCCAATTTTCTCGAAACACAGGCATGGCGCCTTGAATTTACTTGTGGCACTATTTGCCTACAAACAGGAATACATGCATATAACCTATGCAAATCAATAAAAACATGTCAAGACCCCTTAGATCGCACTACTCTTCTAAAATGCAATTTATCTTGCTGCAAATGAGAGTAAGGGGCTTAGGTAACAAATAGCATCTGATCGTTTAACGAGCACCTGTTGTCAATGCATTTGAAAACTGCATTTTTCATTTGACATACAGTAAATTGCATTTTCATATATATCGAATGGAAAAGGGAGTTGGGAGGTACATATGCAGCCCTTTATGAATTTTATGAACAATGGATATTTTAGAGCTGTATGTTTAAAGGGGTCACGTCAGATGCTGCAAATCTATTTGTTCCTTCCCGCGTTGGTTGTGAACACACCATACTTTTCTTATGGCTGGGTGTTGAAGCGCCACAACGCTGAAAGTATAATTATAACATTCATGTTAGGTGAAGGACAATTACTATAATTTTTGTATAAAATTGAATATAACTTAAATGTGTAAATGTGAAATATTTGAAAAAAAAGTTTCTCAGGGGAAAACTGCTTTTTATAAATTACATTTTTCAGTCAGTCCCTTTGTTGGCTTAATTTATGAGCCACAGGTTTTTTTTTTTTTAATGCAATATTTTGTTTGCAGATAGGTGGCTGTTGTACAAATCCAACAACACTTAGGCTTATCAGCAACAATGGTTTTCACATTAGTGAGCATGGTTTGGCAATATTACTTGACATCTGGAACAAGCTATATTATACCAGACATATCAAGTATAACGGAATGGATCATTTAACTGGCATTTGTTTCAAAAACTCCCACTCTTCAGCTTTTGCCTGGCTGTCATGATATGCCGGCAGCAAGTCCCGCGTTCCCCCAGCTCCTGGGCCTCTCATCTGCCTTCGACAGTCCCGTGCTCACTTCCTACTTTGAGTCGGGCATTTTGTAATAGCGGCTGTGAGGCTGTGTTCTTGCATTTCTCTTTCTCTGTCTCTGTCTCTCTCTTTCTCTTTTTTTGGAGAAGGCCATGATGCCCGGCACCTGGAAAGGTTGGGGGCGTTGTGACCATTTTAGCCAGGAATCAGGCTGTCAGTTGTGCCTGGCTCTTGGTTTGAGTTCCTGGTTGTGGGCGCCCCTGGCATGTCTACATTTTTTGTGACTGTGTCATAGGGAGACCTGCTTTGTTGAATTTCCTGTGACTTGGAGAAAGAGAAGAAAAACTGGGAACGGGCCCTCCTGTGTTACATCCATAAATAAAAGAACCACAGGGGGGCAGAGAGGGAAGAAGTCGGAAATAGAAGGAAATGGTAATAGAATTTTAGTGCTTAAAATCTCTCTCAGCCTGTGTGTTAGTTTTCCCTAGCATTTTGGGGTATACAGTCACAACTTGGGGGCCTACCCCCAAAGTTTCATATTGTCACTGCTAATGGATTTACGTTATGGCTCTTCCTAAGGAATTCACCCCTTGGGAACTCAAATGCCAAAGGTACTTTACTTCATGTAGTAATGCTGCTGTTATCTGTCTAATGTTTTTACTTGTTTCGGGTGAGAGCTTCTCTCTTTAAACTCAGCAAGGTACAAAGAGGCCTCACCTAGCTTACTGAGCAAATTCATTCCAACCATTCAAATTAATTAAAGGGAAGGAGGGACTTATAGGCAAAGTGAATAAAGAGCAGTTCTCAAATAAAAGGCAAAAGTCAAATAATGAGAAAAGTCTTGTCTTGGTCTTGTTTGCATTGCATTTAGTAAAATTGTTTTTATCAACATAGGTCAGAAATTGAAGCTAACAAGGTGTTTATTATCTGTGCCAATGTCCCTGGAAGGAACTGCCCAAGGTGGTCTTACTCTTGGAAAGAGAGAAGCAACCTCAACCCTCTTAACATTCTCTTTTAGGTTAGCTGGAGACAAATACCTTCATTCGTTCAGTCTGCCATTCAAAAAATATTTCTTGGTCATCAAATGTTATTGAAAAGCACTATGTTATGGAAGAGAGGTGGAACCAACAGGAAATGATAACAGCAGCAAACACCAAAGGAGTTAATGTCATTTACAGTTGCATCAAAAAGAATAAAGTACTTGGGAAAAAACTTAACCAAGAAGCTGAAAGACCTATGCACTGAAAATTACAAAGCATTGCTAAAAGAAATCAAAGAAGATACAAAGACATGGAAAGACCTCCCGTGTTGGTAGATTGAAAGACTTAATATTATTAACATGTTCATGTTCTTCAAAGTGATCTATATTCACTGTAATCTCTATCAAAACCACAGTAGCATTTTTTTTTTTACAAAAATAGAAACATCCTAAATTCATCTGGAATCTTAAGGGATCCTGTACAGCCAAACCAATTTTGAAAAAGAACAAAGTTGCAGACCTCACTGCCTAGTTTCAAAACACCCTGTAAAGCAAAGGTGATCAGGATAGTGCGGTACTGGCTTGAAGACAGGCATGTAGACCATCGGAATAGAATAGAGAGCTCAACCCTTGGGTATATGGTTAAGTTATTTTTGGCAAGGGTGTCAGATTACACAGTGCAGAGGGGAAAAGACAGTCTCTTTAGCAATTGGTGTTGGCAAAATGGACATAAATGTGTAAAATAGCAACGCCTTTATTTTGGAGTAAAGACCGAAAAGTGAATTCCTAACAAAAGTAGAAATAGAATTACTTTATTATTCATCTTACTTTTGGCTTTATATCCGAAAGAATCCAGAGCGGGATCTCAAATGGAGAGATTTGCACACACATGCACGTTGCGGCGTTATTCCAAATAGCCAAGAGGTGAAAGCAACCCAAGTGGCCACTGACAGATGAATGGACAAAGAAAATATGGTGTATGCGACACAGTCGGATATCATGCAGCTCTAAGCAAGAATGAAACTGTTAAATGAATGAACTTGTGGACATTGCGCTAAGTGAAATAAGCCAGTCATGGAAGGATAAGTACTGTATGATCGCACTCATATGAAGTATCTAAAGATGTCAAAGATCTTAGAAACAAAGTAGGAAGGTGGTTGCGAAGGGCTAGAGAGAGAGGAAAATGAGGGAGAATTGGTGTTTAGTGGGTATAGAGTTTTAGTGTTGCAAGATGAAAGAGTTCTAGAGACCTAGGTGAATATCCTTGGCACTACTGAACTACTGAACTGTAGTTGGCTTACATGGCTGAGATGGTAACTTTCATGTTACCTGTTTTTACCACAATAAAAGTCACCCTCCCCAAAGTAGATGCTGGTCCCTATCCTTAGGGGATCTTGGAATCTAGTCAGAAAAATTACAGTTTTAGCTTATTTGTGATTGAAATTATTGTAGGCAGGGAGTGAATGGGGAAGGCTTCCTGGAGGAAGTAGGTCTTGGGTTTGGTAGTTGCAGCCCCTAGTCTACTTGGTAGGTCTTTTTTCACCTTGTGGTGATTTATGGTAAAGTGATTTATGTTCCGTAATATGCCACTGAGATAGAGTGTGGGTTTTCTTTGGGGGTAATGGAGTGGAGGTCCGTTGCTTTCCAGGCTAAATTAGCATCTCTCTACCCTACATCACCGCTTACTCAGCAGGCCGACGGACATGCCTCTGCCCTGCTGAAGCCCGCCAATGCGACCCAGTGGTCGGCATCCAGGCCAAGCCGCCTCGTCTCCTGCTTGCTTTTTTACGGGTTTTCATATGCATCTGCCTATTGACTTTCAAATTCCAAAGGAGAACTAGGCTCATAAATCTTTAGGAAACCCCAAATGAATTACAGTTTTACCCACTAGAGTTGTTACTTTAATGCCTCTCTAATTATCTTGTGTACTCAGACTTTAGCTACTCACAGGGGATGAAAAGCGAAAGCAGTGTAGACAACAAGCTACATCTCCTTTCTTTTAAAGTTCCATCTGGCTCGGAGACCTTCCCAGATCCATTCCTGCCCTCGACCTGCTTTTCTCTCTGTCGCAGGAACTGTCACCTGCATTTCCCAAGCTCCCTCATCAACTGGCTTCCTATTGGGTTTGACCGACAGAAGGTGCTGGCAGGAGACTGGAAGGTGGGAGGAAGGATAAGCCAGGCTACTTCTCCCCAGCCCACCACCGCTGGCTTCTCTGTTGGGGCTGAGTCTCTGTCCCGGTTCCAGTTCCTATGGGATATGGCCCACCAGGGTTCTCACTTGGGTGAGAGATCTTGTCCCTGCCCTCCATCCGCTGTTTCTTCAGCCCACGGGTGGTTGTGGTTTCTTGCTGTTACTTCTCCATCATTTCTGCATCCAGTCCCCTGCATGAAATGCCTTCTGTTGTAAATATTTAGAAATAGGTAGCTCCTTTTTTCTAGGTTTGACCCTAAGTGATGCAGTTCTTTGGTGTCTGAGGACTTCTTGGCAGTCCGTGTACCTTCCAAGAGCCCACCACAGTTGGGTCGTGTAAAAACCCATACACTGAAGGAGAGGCGAGGTTGGAAACTAACAGCATCAGGTTTGATGTGGCCACACGTTTCAGTACCGTTTACAGGAAAACGGTGTTTGCTGTGTCTGTAGCCAGAAGCAAAAGCAATTGATGAGAGAGTGAAGGTGAACTGGTTTGTGTTTCATGAGTCTTATTTTACTTGTGGTAGCATGTAAATTGTGAAACTGGTTGAAAATAAATGCTGGAGTCCCAGACTTTATTTTAGATCATCAATACGATAAACATGGTGTTTTCATGTTAAAGAAACTCCTGTAGTCATAACTCTGCATGGTTACTCCATCCAGTGTAATAAGGCCATATTTATTATATGAGCACCTTGATAGTCTGGCATTGGGCCAGGTACAAACTACAAGGAGAGCCTGGTCGAAGCTAAAAAGTGCTGTTTGGATTGGGAATAGAAAGATTAGAAACTTCTCTACAGATTATAATAGTCTGTAGCCATTTTCACATCTTCTTTGAGATAAAAAGGTATAGTAGGATTATTTTGAAAATTGCAAATGACAGAACCTTTTATTTTAGGAGTCTTATATTCCCTTTGGGTTATGTTGGAACTGCCCCAACAATCTGGCAAAGTCCTGATCAGCATCAGGAGTTGGGCATTCCCATTCAAACTTCAAAGTGTTCAAAAATTGATATTATTTTCTACTTTCTTTATTCCCCTCCTTTGTTTTTAAGCTGCCATGAAACACTGGGTGGGTAAGAAACTGGTGTTTTCCTGCTGCTCAGGTACTGCCATCTTGTTGTCCTAAAGGGTGGACTTTGGACTGAGACAATGACTGTTGAATGGTATAGAAAAGATTAAAGTCAAAGCAACAGCATAATCAACAATATTGACTCAGCAGATATATGGGGTCCTGGTGTTTAGCAGCTAAGACATCACTCAGCTCCTACTCTCATGGGGCTTATAATCCACTGAAGAGTACAGACAATTAGGGCAATAACCAGGGGAGTTCCAGGAGTTTTGAGAGCAGAGAAAAGGCATCTAGTTAGACCTGGTAAGCTGAAATTTGAAAGACAAGAGGAATTTACTTCGTAAGCATCAAGACAAAGGAGTAGTTTGGTAAGAGGGACCAGAGTATACAAAAGTCTGGAGGCATGAACACAAGAGAATATATTGCCTTACGGGAAATGACATGGAGAGATTTTAAAGTTGGGTCTTTCTAAAAGTAAAACAACAGCCTCTTCATTTTTCTTTTTCTTTTCTTTTTTTTTTTAATTGTTGTTTTCTTAGCCTCGCCTAGAAGAGGATCATTTTGGTAGAGGTGGTTGTTCAACATGATTGAATATAATGATTGGGTGTTATTACTTGCTGATGGGACTTAATTTTCTTGTGTTTAAATGTGATCCATTATCTTGTGTCTAGAACATATTAAAATGACTTTAAAATGAGAAACAAGGCAACTCAGCTTCTTTCAGTGCAAATATACTTGCTTATTGAACTAAACTGAAGGGTGCTGGGATATTTGAATACTAAGTCTATATAGATGACCAAATCCCATGGTTGTAGGACAAGAGCAGCCCTTTGTGACTGGGGGGCTGGTCAGACCACAGTGGTGACTCAGGGTTTATTTTCTTTTTTTGGCCTTATTCTGTTTGGTCTTTCCTCCTGGCTTCTCTTTTTCTTTATTCTCTCCTTCTGACTCGAAACTCATCAACTTGCAATACCCCTGATAAAACTCATTTATAATGCTGACCAAATTTTCTGGCTCCAGCCAGCTGTTCAGTTTTTTCTTGTGGAAGGCCCCAAACTTCTCACTACTTGTTCTGAAGATAAATTAGCGACTTCTAAATAATGCAGTGAACCCTAATTCTCTTTGATTAGTAGCGAGTTAGATGATAGCGACCCATTGAAATTGGCCATCAGCATAAATAATGAGTGAATGAACTGATAAAATGCAAAGTCACCGGCCGTCATAAATCAAATGAAATCCACTTTCTCTGGAAGTCACTGAAATTAGAAGTCCATGCTCCTATTAATTATTTTGCCTTCTGAAGACGACAGTGTTATAAATCAGCCTTGAAAGGCCCTTCACTTAGAAAGCTGAAGGAGTGCGGCTGCCTGCAAATTGCTTTGTGTACGCACCTAATTGTTTCTTAAGTAATCCACCTTTGTGGCATGGCTTCAGGAAGCAAAGAAGGTCCCTGTACGTCGAGATCCATGAATGTGGCCTTAGGAAGGGCCAAAATGGTGAGGGCAAGTATCCACCCTTGGGATCTCCCGAAGGTCCTTATTTAATGACTCCGCCCCCATCAGGACCAGGCACTGTGGGCGTGGTTTCCTAGGGCAGGATGCAGAGGCTGGTGGTAGGCCCCAGGCCATTTTATCATCTTACTTCAACTTCCAGCCAGGCCGGAGAAGCCAAACTTCACTTGATTTCAATGAAAACCAAGATTTTTAAAACTGGGGAAAAAACAGAGATGGAAAACTTTGACTTCTTAGGTTCCTTTTTGAGAGTTGTTGTAATCTGCGTGTATTAGGCGTGAAATGACACATAATTTTTGCTAAAAGGTGGGTGGGAAATTATATTCATTTAGGAGCCTATTTTGCAACAGACATTAAAAAAAGCAACATTCTGTAGAAAAGAGGTTAATTGCATGGTAGGAAGTGTTGTAAATTGGTTTTATTTTGGACCACTACCTGTCATAGCTGAAGTTCTGGAGTTGAGACTGCTGATGACAAAAAAAACCCAAAAAACAAAAAAAACAATAAACAAAAAACAACCCCCCCCCAAACAAAACAAAACAAAACACCAAACCTCTCCTGGAGGTAGTCTCAAAAATTTGGTCCAGCTTTGACACGTGACCCTGAATCATTAGCAAATCTGGACAGAGCTCACAAGGAAATTCTCTGCTTTCCATTGAGTGCATGTGTGATTTTTGTTGGCCTCTGTGGACAGGCAGATGGCAATTTTCTGGGAGTGAAGACAGCAGTGGGATGTAGTTCTTGGGACCTCTGGGTACTAGTCAGGTGTAGAGTGAATGTCCACAAACTGGAGGTTTAGTATGGACTCCACAGATGGGCTACAATGGGGAAACAGTTTTAAAGGCAAAAGCATTCTTTATTTCTTTTTAAAAAACTTCTTACCATCTGCTGCAGCCCAGCCAGATTCCCCTGGTGGCCGGTACAGTAAATGTAAAGACTAGCCTTGGAAAATGAAAATTACCTCCTGGATTGTAAGAAGCACAGTCTCTTACTTCTTTGCATGGTGATAACTTGGGTGTGCTGGTCTGTTCTGAATCATCCACATAAAGTGTGTATGTGTGTGTGTGCGTGTGTGTGTGCGTGCACTTGCACATGCACACACCCATTTAGTATTAAAAAAACAGCCTAGTATTAAAGTGAGTGCAGTGGTGTAAATTTTCCTGTGTGAGTGCGTTCTGATGTTGGGGTTAGTTATTGCTGGGTCATATGTGAATCTGCATAACCCAGTATGAAAACTAAACTTAATGATAAATAATTGAGCTTTATGTCATGAAAAACGAAAGAACAATTATTCCCTAGGATGTTGAATCTTGAATGCAAAGATGTTCTGCGTTGTGTCCTTGAAAGCATCTGAGTCTGTAATTTCATAGGGATCCCGTGGGCTATTCCACACCATAGGGTTGAGAAGATGTCCTAATCCTCTGGACACCTCCAGAGCTGCCTAATCCCAGCAAGTGACCTTTCTAGGTCTTGGCAGCTTCCTACTCATAATCATACAATTCTGCTTGCTGTGGAAGAGAGGGGTCATGGAAGAAAACACAGTTTTTGGTCTTCCTGAACTGCTTCTGGAAATCTGTGAGGCACCTGCCAGTGTTTTGTGCTCCCGGACAAAGCAAGACGTCCACGGTGACTCCTCCCCTAGAGTGTATGTCATGCATGTTTTTGTTGGTCCGGTTTTTGCCTGGCTTCACTTTTAGAATTACTGTTCCATGAGGGGGGCAAGCAATAAAGATTTGTTGATTGTTAGAAACACAGTCGGGGTGGGAGAGGAGCTCATCTGAGTTAGTAGCTCTACTATTTGTTAGATTTCCTTCTGTGTCTGAGTTTCGTAGAGGTTAAGCTAGGTCCTGACCATCTGCACAACCATGTCCTCCTGGAATGAAACATTTATCACTCACAGTTTATGGGTTTTAGAACATTCTTTTTCTTCTTGGGTGATGTTCCCTTGTGTTGCACATAATCAGAGTGACCATATGTCCTGATTTCCCTGGGATAGTCTCAATTTATGCCTGTTTTTCTTGGTATAATTATTAATTGTAATCTCTTTCCCTACCTTTTACTCTCAGAACTGTCCAGATTTAGATGATTATCCTATACATGATACTTGAAAGGAATGTTTGTTTCTTGCTCCAGTCCCACGGAGACCGTGGCATAGTAAGGTAGAACCAAGGTTTTGGAAATATGCAGACTTTGAACTTATTCCCTAGCATGTGACCTTGGGCAAGTTAACATCTCTGAGCCTGTGTTTCTTTATCTATAAATGAAGGTCATTGTGCATCCCTCACAGATTCATGCTAAAGATCAAATAAAACATGTAATGAACTTAGCAAATTTCTGGGCAGATAGATAGATAGAGGCTAAATGCTCGTTCTTCTTTCTTCCTCAGAATAAGCCAAGAAACCAGGTGAGGGGGTAGAGGCTTTGCCATGTTTCTGAACCTGACTTTGACATTGATGCAAATAGTTAAGTCAGCATCAGCCCAGTGTAACAAAGAGAAAAAGAAAATATTCCCCCTGCCACTTTAGTGTGGAGAAGGAATGCGAGGAAAGATGCTCTCCCCAAAGGCTCTTGGAACGCCCCATAAAAAGAGATGCAAAAAGATAGTCACAGAAGAGAGAGAAGCTGAATTTGCTCTTCAAACAAAGGGTTGAATGATTTAGCATCTAGCAGAAGGAGCAGGGTGCTGACAAGAGACGCAATAAAATGCCTTTGCCTTTCAAATGTAATATGATGGTGAAAATAATCCATTGGTCTTGAAGCCTCTGTCTCTTTATCTGTGAAATGGGAATAAAAAGATTGTAGGAAGAATTAAATTGGGTCATAAACGTAAAGGAATGCTGCAAGCTGCAGAGGGCTGGGCACATGTGGGAAATCATTTTTTTTCTTGTTTACGCAGAGCTAAGGTAACCAAACAACCTGAACACTAGCCCAGGGGTAAAATGACCACGTGAAGCAATACCACTCCACATCACAAGATTCACAAGTATTTAAAGTGATACTCATTAATACCTTGTTCTTTTTCTGTGAAGTTGCGGGAGGGCACACATAGCTCCGTTTTACTGGCCCAATAGGAATTGGCATTTTTAAAGCAATTTGTATGGCTTTATGGAGATTATTATTCCCTTTCACATTTTTAATTAGAGCAAAAAGAGGTTTATTTTCCTCAGCATTTCTAGCCCAGATGCCTCAAAGTTTATAGAAGAAGGTTGGTTACTGGGTGTCAGTGGCCAGATCTGGCTGTCCGCTGCAGTTGGTTCCATGTGACTCCTTTCTGTCTGGAGAGCACGGATTCTGGGGCTCCTGTGACTGGCCCACTGACGGTGCCCTGGCCCCTCTGTCCACTCCACAGAGGCAGGCATCAAATGAGGACCTTGCTTTCCCTGGTAAATGGCAGTGTGTAGCTCACACTGCACCAGGTGAAAGGATGCTCGTGGCTTTCAGGAGCCCTTCACAGGAGAAGACAAAACGCACCTGTGTGGGTCCACGCCTTCCTCTGTGGAAACTTTCCTTCTCACGTCACAGTGCCTTCTGGCTGGGAGTGCCTGGGGCTGTCCGCCCAAACCAGAGCACCGTTTCGCTTCTCATCTGCCTCCATTATAACCTCCACTTGGCTTTGTTTTGTTTTTATAAATTTCAGAAAAGCCTGTGAATGCTTGGGAGAATTTTCTGGGGAGAGGGTTTGCTCTGCCATGTCTTTTTATTTATTGATCATGAAATCATACAAGTAGTGGCTCTCCGTACTAACTGCGGACTGCTCAGGCTTAGTCCACTTCCGCTGCCCTCACCCTAACCCCTGCTCTTCCTCAGAGGGAACCGTATGAGGAGTTGGCTGTGTGTGCTTATCTGCCTTCTGTGAATTTATACGCTCATACACACAGACAGCTATACACAAATACTAAAGGAATTATAGTACTAAGTTCAGCTGCTTGCTGTTCTCATTCAGTGGTATGTCTCAGATGACTTTTTCAGAGCCTGTAGATACACAGTACTTGGGCTTTTTGACTTGAGTGCAATATTCCATAGATGTATATACCACAGTTTATTTGGCCATTAGTTTTCTGATAAGCATTTTGGTTGTTAGTAATTTCTTCTTGTCCCATCAGTAAATGTCCTCGTTATAGGCTTTTGTGTACTCATTCAAGTGTTTCTCTTGGATGTATTTTAAGAAGTAGAATTGCTTAATTCATGGTGTACACATATTGTAATGCACACTGTAAAATTATTCTCCACCATGATTTTATCAATATTCATTCCTACTAGTGGTGTGTGGAAAGAATACCATTTGATCCATTCTCTTGCCAGCATTTGGTCTTAGCACACTTTGAGAATTATTGCAATCTATTGGCATGTTCTACTGCCATTTAAAATGTTTCCTTTTCCTGCCAAGTTCAAGAATCATTTCGTATATTTATTGTCTGTCTGTCTTTTTTTCTTCTATTCTGAATTGCCTGTGTATATCATTTGCCCATTTTTTTTTCTATTGCCTTGTGTGACTTAACGATTTCTAGTAAGTCTTTATATATTCAGGCATACTTGGCCTCAGTCTTTCATATATTGCAAATATTTTCTTCCATTCTGTTGCCTTTCAACTTTATGGTGCTTTTTATTACATACAGGTTTTTAATTTTATTGTTGTCAAATTAACAAGTCTTTTCTTTATATGCTGTATGTGTCTTGGGTCTGACCCAGAGTCCCATCCTTAGGCCATAAGCATACCCTCCTGTATTTCTTCTAAAACTTTGATTGTTTTGATTTTGCCTTTTAGGTCTTGATCCATTGGAAGTTTTTTTTTTTAAATGCTTTCATGTTGAGATTAAAATTTATATATATATATATGTTAATATATATTAACATATATATTTTTTTTCCCAAGTGGCTAACCAGTTGACCATTTGTTTTTAGGCCATTTGCTAACCATTTTGAAACCTATTTTTATCACATACAAAGTTTCTAATTAAACTCTATTCTGTTCACTGATCTATTTGTCTATTTGCTTTGTTATTGGAAATGTTGAAACAAATAGTATCTAAGTTGAACAGTGTTTCAGTAACCTTTCGAGCCTGAGAGGTCATCTCATGAAGCCTCGTCATAATGCTGTTGGCATCAACCGTAATGTATTCTCTGAAGCCCATGGACTATGTTAGGTTCCTGTGTTCTTGGAAAGCTACATCATCATGGTATTCCATTTCTCTCAAAGCTCACTGTTGCTTGTGTGGCCCATCTTATTGCTAACATTGGGATAGTTCTTGCAGATTCTAACTGAGGTGTAAGAATCAGCATGAGTTTGGGCAAGGGGCAAGGGGATGCCCATCAGGACATAGAGGTTCTAATTTTAATTCTCCCGTAGGCTCTTTAGCCACAGATCACTCACCCTTCCTGTTACAGGCTGGAGAGGAAGTTGGATTGAGTGACCTGACTTGTGCCTGCTACTTAGTCACTGTGGGGTTTTGGGGCAAGGGTTTAACTTCTCTATCCCCTCTATTAGTAGGGCTATTCCCGTCTACCTCTCAGGATGGCTTTAAGGAGTCCTGATACAAGTAATGTATAAGGGAACATTGGCTAACCATAAAACACTACAAAAACTAGCACTACATACTAATGTATACAGGGTTTGTTTTTATTTTGGTCCAATGAAGATAATAAATCTTTGTCTCACCTACCTCAGAGACCTATTCCGAGCATCACATGGGATGTGCTTTGATAAAATTGAAAATGCCATACAAATTATTTATTGCTGATGAGTCCCAACAGGTGGACTGGAGTTGGCAAATATTAACCAAGCCCATGGGGTTATTGCAGTGAAGGAGGGTCGTATTAATAGGATATCCTCAGGGGAGAATTGTTGGAGCAAGATTTATGGGGGCCCTTAAGTCTTTACCCACTTGAGTGAAAAAAGGTATAGTGTTGGTCTTTTAAGAGGGTGTAGACAGTCTTTTAAGTGTGAATAACAGGCAGAATGAGTGCTGTATGGGGTTCTTGTGCTAAGGGAGTCAGGGCCAGAGGGGGACTGGTGGCAAGTTCCCTGTGTTATCAGTGACTGTGTCCGGTTTTTGTTTCATTTAAAACAATGGGAATTTGATCTTTATTTGTCTATCAATTGTGGAGTGCTTCTTTCTTTCTTGCCATGCTTTGCCCAGCTTTCACACGGAACCCAAATTGCCAACACTTAAGCAATAATTGGAATATGAGGTATTCCAGTTGAATATTGAATATTATTATATTATTATAATATAAGTATATATTATATAATGATATAATATTATATTAATATTGAATATTAAAGTGAAAGACTAGAAAAAAAAGAACAACAACAACAACAAAAACAGTAATAGGGCTTGTTGTTAGAACGGCACCAGTCCTTTTCCCCTCTGGGGGGGAAGCTGTGCTAGTTGTGTTGAACTGTTACTCTGGTGACCCCAAACAAACCACAGCTCTCAGTATTCACACTTCAGCGTAATTGCCATCCACAGTGACTCTGGACTTGGCCATTGTAATATTACATGTGGGATGCACGCAGAGACTTATGAAGTGCTTGCATGTTGGAGCTGGTCTTCTTGGACTGCTTGCTCACGGAATCCACCTGCCAGGTAAAGAAGCTCAAGCTAGACACGTAGAGAAAGAGAGAGATGTCATAGCCCCCAGTCACTGGCCCAGGCTCCTAACACGTGACTGAAGTCATCCTGGACATTGCATCTCCTGACACCATCTGCCAGCAGACACATGAAGGACTTCGAGTGAGATCAGTGGAAGAACTTCCCAGGGGAGCCCCTTCTAACCCACAGAATTATGGGCAAATTAAATAGTGGTTGTTTAAATCGACTTTGTTTGTCGTGTAGCAGTAGGTACCTGGAACGCAGGGTTGAAGCACACACACACATGCACTAAACTCAGTTTGATGTATGAGCATTAACTGTTTTCTCATGTCTGAGGAGTTGGCATTTTTAGACTTGGATTCAGGCCATTTTATCAGAAGACTCTTAACTCTCATTGACCTCCCTGATTCCGTCCTGCCCGGAGGTGAGGTGTTGCATTTGGGGTGTGTCAGGCTCAGTAAGGAAAATGTGGTGGGGGAAGGGTTTGTCCCTTTCCCAGTTAGGCCTTTCCCCTTCCCAGAAGGCTCCCTAGATCAGGGCCCATGGGGGGAGGTGGCTGGGTAAGGATATTTATTTCTGCAGCTCGAGTCCACGGGGGAACCTGGAAGAATGTATAAATCCATCATTTCCAGTCATTAGGCGGCATGTTGGTCAGTACAGGAGCCTGTCTTCTCATTAATTCAGAGGAGATTTACTTGTGTCACCCTCATTAGTATTTATGGGATTTATCCACATCAATCGCTAGTGCATTAACAGGGAAATAACTAAACCTCCCAGGGTTTGTTGGCGCTAATAAAATGAGCTGGAAGTTCCAGAAATCACCATGATCAGAAGTATTCTTTTTTTTTTTTTTTTTTTTTTTTTAAAGATTTTATTTATTTATTCGACAGAGATAGAGACAGCCAGCGAGAGAGGGAACACAAGCAGAGGGAGTGGGAGAGGAAGAAGCAGGCTCATAGCAGAGGAGCCTGATGTGGGGCTCGATCCCGTAACGCCGGGATCACGCCCTGAGCCGAAGGCAGGCGCTTAACCGCTGTGCCACCCAGGCGCCCCATGATCAGAAGTATTCTAAGCCAGGGCCTGTAATTGATCCTTTCAAAGTACCCTCAGGATGTTTTCCTGCCTGCTTCCCTTCCAATGCCATTTGAATAGGAGCCTGGTACCTAAGGCGTTCCTTCGGTGCAAATTTAGAGGAGGGCCCATTTCTTACCATGCAACCATGTGGGACGACCCAATGGAGTGTTGAAAATATCCTTGTCAAAACAGGGCATCTAGGTGAATGAAGGGTTAAATTTCTTATAATTCTTTTTGTTTGGTCCTGGCTTATAAAAAAATAAATAAATAAATAAAAAAAGAAAGAAAACACCCGGCATGTAAATATATTTTTTATGTATTCTGAACATAAAGATAGCTCTGTCCTACCATATTGATTTATTAGATTCTCTGACATTTTAGTTGTGGTCGTTATGTTATATTTATGAGATGAATGTTGGATTCCCTCATTATGTTATCCTCATTTATTTTACATACTTTTATGGCTGGCTGTGCATCGCTTTACAGTTAACGCTTTATTGCAGCTGTTAGCGTTGGGGGGAGGGGAAGGCAAGGAGTTATTGATCAGAATTTACATGTTTACTGTTGTAATCATGATTTATTTAATCTCTTCGCACATATAAATATAAGCCCACTCTCTGAAATAAAAAATATATACTGAATCTATATTTTAGCAGAGTTCTTGTCCCCCTCATACCCTTTGGAGTTGAGAATTTGGGGATGATCAAGTGTTGCATCGATGAGTACTTTCCTTACAGTCTCATGGTGAAGAGTGTGGCTTTTGGAACCAGACTGCCTGGGTTCAGATCCCAGCTGCACTGCTTCCTACTGTGTGGCCTGGCTCAAGGTATTTACCTCTCTGTGCTTCCATTTGCTCGCCTGTAAAATTAGGATGATATTAGTAATTACCTATCAGATTGCTGTGAGGATTAAAACAATAACATTGGGAAATGCTTAGGATATTTTTTAGACAGAGATGTTGCTTATTAAATGCTAGTCGTTGCAAGTCCAATGAGTAGGGGGTGAGGTAGGTATACTGGAAGGGCCTAGTTACTCTCAGGTGGGGGCTCTGACTTCAGTTTTGTTTCAGGAGGATAAGAACACTTAGAAGGATGCCTTGAGGTCTGAAAGTTGGTCCTGGAAATCTATTTTCCCCATATATTATCTTAAAAAGTGTCTCCAGCTCTGCCATAAGCTAGCATTTAAGGATTAACCTCACTTTGCCTCAGTCTTCTCATCTGTCATTTGGCTTTAATTAGAGTATGATACTGTAGCAGTGTGGACACTGGATTAAAGTCAAAGGCATTCTGTAGCCCCAAGTCTGCCACCGAATAGCCTTATTACCCTGGCAAAAGACTTTATTTTTGCAGAGGAGCAAAGGCTCTGCCTACTTTACAGGGTTGAGAATCTGACGAGATGACATAATTTAGTGGCATAATTTCAGATATTCTAGAGCACTATGTGAACGTTAGGGAAGTATTAATAATGCCACCTAACAAAGGTTTACAGAGATGAGGTGCTGTAACAGATGTGAAAAGCCTCTGACAAGAGCAGGACGTGCTTTCTGAGCATAGAGGACATGGCAAAGACTTGGCTGTGGGAGCTCCTATGCTCTGGGTGGGAATTCCAGCTCCTCCTGAGAGACGGAGGCTTAGGGGAGCCCCAGGGTCCTTGGTTCCAACGAGTTTTACCCCTTATTCCACTCATGTGCTATTTGGGCATATCCTTAGAAAAGACATTAGTCTTGCCCTTGTCATTTCTTTATTGTTTATTTGTTGGGTGCAAGGCTGTGTATCTGTCCCCACCATTTAACCTAGGCCACACATTCTGCCCTGGTACCAGCAGCTCAGCGTTACACCTTACACTTTACAGTTTGGCAGTGATTCTTTGAAATAATTTACTTTACAGTTTGGCAGTGATTCTTTGAAATAATTTACTTTTATCGTCTTGCTTCAGAGTTTCAAAGAATAATCCATCTAGCAGAGCAGTTTATCCTTTCTATATATTCATTTTTGTTTTGAGGCTCTTTAGCAGAACTGATGATTTTTAATCAGATTTCTAGGCCACTCATCATAATTAGGTTTAGACTTATGAATTATGTACACTTCACCATTACATCACACTTCCCTGGGATAGGTGAATGAATTAGAGATGATTGCAGGATTTCCAGAGCCTTTCAGGATGATTTACGACATTTAAAGAAAAATCTCCAATTTGTCCTGTTGCTGAACACATTTCTAGGAAAACCCCGTTTTTTTCCCCCTCCTTTTCCCTCTTTCTGAAAATGCTGTTGGCTTGTCAAATTATGCCCCCAGTCATTTGACTTCTGAAAAGTTTTTGTAGCTATGTTTTAAGAAAAAAATTAATCAAAATTAAATCTCAGAAATACTAAGCTGAGCAAAATAAAACATGCACAAATAAGTACTCACTCTGATTCCATTTATATGCCATTCTAGAACTCATCTGGGGTAATCAGAGCAGTAGTTGCTTCTTGGGGAGCATGAGATAATTTGGTGAGGTGGTGGAAATTAGAAATGTCCTAGGTCATGACTGAGGGAGTTAAACATGGGCACATGGGTTTGTCAAGACTGATGTACACTTGAGGGCTATACATTTTCACTCTGTGTAAATAGATCTCAATAAAAATGTGAAGAAAAATAATAATGAATTACCTGTCCTTTACACGTCATTTTATTTTATTTTATTTTTTTTAAAGATTTTATTTATTTATTTGACAGAGATAGAGACAGCCAGCGAGAGAGGGAACACAAGCAGGGGGAGAGGGAGAGGAAGAAGCAGGCTCACAGCAGAGGAGCCTGACATGGGGCTCGATCCTATAACGCCGGGATCACACCCTGAGCCGAACGCAGACGCTCAACGACTGCGCCACCCAGGCGCCCCTACACATGTCATTTTAGATCCACCTTTAATATGATTTAATGCTGTGGAAATTTTGAGGCAATACGATGCCTTTTGCTTATCCCTTCTTAGCTGGTTCTTAGAGAAAAAGATGTTCTACCACAGTACCAGTTCTTTCAAAGTCACTGAAAGTTTGGGAAAAATGTGTTTGTCAGCTCTGTTAGCCAAAGATTTTCAAAGTGGGTACCGCTGTCTGGGTTAGCTTTTAGAGGGAGCCATTATTCATTCTAAAAATGTTCCCTTCTTCTGCCATTTGACTTCTATGGAGGAACAATCTCTTGGCTAATTTTTTTTTTTGGTACATACTCCTGAAATACAAATCCACTTTTTCTAATGAATCATCATCATGTACTACCATCAAAGGTTATTCACTGAAAGCTCGAGAAAAAAAAAAGCAATGAAAACTAATTTTGATTGTTAATGGAAATGTATTTTTAGTCTTAAAGAGCTTCCCTCAGCAATAATTATAGTTATGCCTCTTGGGTGTTTTTGGACTTTTAAATTTACATTTAGTAGCTCTTTTTCATTTAGCAGTTAATCTTTTAACGGAGCTCGGCAAATTTGTTCTTCAGTCTAGTGTTAGGAGAGGATTGACAGAGATTTTTATTTCTTCTCTCCTCCTATTCGGTTTTTTGCCCCCCTCTTCCCTGTGTTTGCAAAGCTCCCACGTAGCGCTCATTCTTGTGTTTACACCATGTCTGTGTGTGAACATGGCCTGGGCAGCAAAAGGCCAGCGGGGAAGGACTCAAGACGGATACCCGACTTTCCTGCAGCCAGTAGGCGTCTGTGGCTCGGCCAGCTGCCTCTGCTCTGTGCTGCACAGAATTGTGGCCCAGCAAGTGAGCTCACGGAGTGTGTCAGCAGCAGGTGCGCGGAGCTCATCGATGTTGTGGCCCAAGACTCAGAAAACACAGCCAGCTTGTAAGGGGACTGGCGTGGCTTGCAGCTGGCTGCCTCTAGCTTCAGACTCTGAGGTGTCAGTAAGCATGTCAGGAGATTTAAAAAAGCACGATGCAAAGCTTCTGTAGCAACTGAAGTTGCTTTCTGGTTCCGTGGATTCTTTACTGATTTGAGAGAGAGAGAGAGAGACAGGGGTAGCTTCAAGGATGGTGGGGGCGGGGAGGGAGGGCTTCTGGCAGCAAGTTTGCTAAGGTTCTGCCCTCTTCTGAAAAAATGGAATGGTCAGCCTGATGAGAGAAAGCTCAAGCCATCAGTGAGGGTCCTGCTCTTGGTGACAACTGACTCCCCCGTGAAACCGGGCAGCAGTCAGACATGTATTTGCAAAGCAGCGCTGAACATTAGGGAACAGTTAAAATTAATCCTGTGTACTGCAGCTCCCGAGAAAGAAAGCCAGCCCCACATGTCAATAAATCTAGATCTGTTTGAAGCTCACGTCACTAAATCTTCGTCTTGACTGTTTGCTGGTGGTGTCAGGAGCTGCCCTGGAAGATGAATTTGAAGGGAGGATGAAAAAGGAACCATATTAAACTGCAGCTCTGATAAGTTTAGTTAAGAGGCAGGAGATGTGTCCTTGCCATGACATTCAGTGGCTGATATTTGTTTCCCTTTAAATAATATGCTGTACATCTGTGAGAATGATGGTTTAGGGCTGGCGACATTGCCTCTCCACCAAGGTTACTGCCTTCTGGACAGCCAGTCTCTCTCCTTTCTTTCTCCATCCCACACCCTGTCAATAAATATCCACTTGTCTGAGGAAGTGAGATACTGATTTCAGAGCTGACACCAGAGCATCTCCATTTCTAGTAGCAATGAGGCTCAATCCATGTGAGCGTGATGGTGGGGGGTGGGGGGAGAGAAATTAAAGGGACTGTCAGAAGCAGTTCTAGTCATGAAACTGTCACACGAACCCCAGCAACACCCAGGGGGGAGGTATCAGCAGTTGGAGAATTTCTCCCTCGAAATCCTGTTTTCATAAGTGAGATATGGAATATCTGGGGATTCGGAACTTTTGGTTCTATTGTCT
Organism: Ailuropoda melanoleuca; assembly: GCF_002007445.2. NCBI lineage: Eukaryota > Metazoa > Chordata > Mammalia > Carnivora > Ursidae > Ailuropoda > Ailuropoda melanoleuca. Next base: position 79,022,067 of record NC_048223.1, read on the forward strand.
CCTACAACCCCCCTCTCTAGTTACTGTGTTTTATCCTTACTGTCGTTGCAGACCCGTGACTTAGGACAGCTGTCAGCAAACTTCTGTAGAGATCCGTACCGTCGTGGTAAATATTTTGGGCTTTGCAGGCCATGCAGACTGTGCTTAAAGTACTCAGTTCTGTCATTATAGCACAGAAGCAGTAGTCTGCAGAACTGAGTGTGTGTGCCTTTGTTCAGTGTCAGTATGGATACTGAAATTCAAATTTCACATAATGTCCCATGTCATTAATGTTTGGCCTTTCCCCCAGCATGTAAAAATATAAAAACCATTCTTCGCTTGCAAGACGGTGGGCTGGATTTGGCCCATGGACCGTAGTTTGCTCACCTCTGACTTAAGATTTTGCTCTGTCCTGCTACTTTCCTTTTGTCAGTGTGAAAACACGGTGACCGTCCCTTTCGGTAGGAGGTCACTGCCAACCCAAAGAGGAAGTCATGTCCGTATTCATCCAAGAGATTCACAGGTGCCGCCGGCTTTTCAAGCCTTGGTGTTACGCCACTTCACTTTTACGAAAGACCTTCATTGCCGTTTCCTCGAGACGAAAGAAATCTAAAGAGGATTTTCACTTTGATGGGAAGGCGAGCCGTGAAAGCACCGTTCGGCAGTGGCCCTGCAGTGAGCGTGCAGACTCAGGGGCAGCGCACACCTTGCGAGCCAGACGGGCGGCCACGCTCCCGCCCCCAGACGCCCCGCAGCCGCTCGGTATCCAGCCGCGCCCGTTTTGAACTGTGTTGTCAGCATCTGTGCTTTGTCTTCCTGCATCACGAGCGTCCGTGAGCAAGATGCGTCCTGAGATACCAGCACACCCTAAGAGAAGTGGTTTTTTGGGTCTGGGAAGGCTCAAAAACCTTTCCATATAAATTAATGGTAATCGTGTCATACCATCTTGGCTTGTGAAAGCTTTCACAGGAACACTTCACTTTTGGATAGTAGGGAAAACCTGTCATGGATCTGGATAAACAACAAGTTTGGGCTCTGAGACACGCAGCCCAGTTTCCCACACCAACCCTCACCGTATCGCTTACTAGCTGTGTATCCTTACATAGGTCACTTAACCTCTCTGGGCCCCAGTTTCCTTTTTTTTTTTTTTTAAATGCAACGGGGAAAATTGTACTTTCCTTACCTATCTGACACAACTACCATATGAAGCAAAGAGTTAAGAGAAGGGAGAGTTTTTAATAAACAGTAAATGTGAATGTAAGTCTTCAGTGTTATTCTCACTGCCTCACGAACTTAGGTGGCTCTTGGTAACTATGGCTGTTGTTCATATTAAAGGATTATATCTCCTGTATTTGAGCTGTGAAAACAGAACCAGAATTTGAATTGTACAAGGAAGATAACAAATATTTTCATTTTTCATCTTAGACTCTGGTGTTGGCTGGGTATTTCTGAGCCTCTCCCAGTGGCTTTTTGGCTTTTGCTCCCAGTGCATCCAGACGCTCAGCCTAAATGAAGCAACTGTGTGCGGTTTGACCTGGGCCACTGCTCCGAAAGCCTGGCCTCCTCTCCAGGTCTCCCATCCCAGCTGGCCTTCAAGGCCCACCTGATATACCACCTTCTCCAGGACGTCCTCACTGGGATCCTCAGGCTACCCAGTAGTGTCCTATGTAAATGACTTGACTCTACCCCAAGACCACAATTCTAGAAAGGTATCCTGTTCTCCAAAAACCATCAAGAAAAAGAGCACTGTCAAAGGATAGAAATTGTAGGTAAGGCAAGCAGGATGCTATTGAGTTTCCGTGAAGTCAGTTACTATTGCCCAGTGGGAGAAAGATTCAGATATATAGTAAGGGGAGGGTCTAGAGGAGTGACTCGGACAGGTGACCTCGTGGAACAACCCCCTCCTTTTTTTTTTCAGCTACAGTATTCTATCTGTGTAGACTGTTACAGATTTAAAGTGTTTTAATGTCCATTAGCTTTTTGATCCTGTTACAAACCTTTGGGATGCATGGAACAATACTCTAATTCCCATTTAACCCCGAGGACGCCGAGGCCCAGAGACGTTCCTTTACTTGTGCTAGCATCAGGCAGATGGTTAATAATGAAGTTGGGGGTGGAACCTAGCCCTGGTTACCACACTTCACCCCGCTCCCAACCCCAGGCTGCTATAAGCCCAGGTCCTGGGCTCTTTCTATAGTCAATATTCAGATTCTTGAGGGTAAGAACACATTTATATATGGATATATTGAACTAGCTGTTGTTGAGTTTGTCAGCTTGTCTTATCTCTCCTTCCCAGAATGCATTGGTGGAACAGGTTTTTGAGCAAGAGAGTCTGTTATCACACATTTTCAGCTTCTATTCTGCTCATACCACCGTTATGTAAATATGTATACAGAGTGTTGGCTTATTTATTCAGTCTGCGGAGGGGAGACCCAGTGTATTACTGATTCCCGGGCTGTCCTCCCTGGCCTAAACACCTTCAGTAGCTCCTCATTGCTCACCTAATGAAGTGTGAGTTCTTTGGGTTGGCAGTTTAGGTCCTTAGCAATCTGCTTCCAGCCTTTCCAGCCTCACCTTCCCTCTCAGAGGACACTGTCTGCCTCTCCTTTGCCCAGCTCACTCCTTCATCCTGTGCCCTTCTTCTGCGTGCAGGATGTGGATCCGCCAGTTCCTTCCATTTTTTATGTATCCTCACCTTTCCCTCCCCGAAGGTAATTTCCTCTTAGCCTGTCGTGATGCATGTGTTTTTCCTACTTTTAAAAACAGACTCAAGGGGCACATGGGTGCTCATTTGGTTAATTGTCTGACTCTTGGTTTCAGCTCAGGTCATGATCTTGGGGTCATGGGATCGAGCCCCCCTCCCCCACATCAGGGTCCACGCCCAGAGATTCTCTCTGTCCTCCCTCCCCCACCTCCTCTCTCTCAAAAAAACAAGACAAAACAAAAACAAAAAAAAAAACAGCCCATGCAAAAACAAAAAATAAATTCTTGGTGCTAACTCTCTCTCTTGCTGTTGTCTTTTCTCCATTTATTCGAGGTGTCTACCAGCATCTGTCACCTGCAGGTGATAAATAAGGTGATAAGTAAGCCCTAAGGTCATAAGGTGGGGGTACCCTATCGCCTGAAAGCCAAATGTGGCCCCATCAGTGGTTTTTGTAGAGCTCATGGGCTAAGACTGGTTTTTACATTTTTGAAGTTTTTAAAAAGAATAATTCTTGACACATGAAAAATAGGAGAAATCTAATTATCAGTGTCCATAAATAAAATTCCCTTGGCAGAGAGCTATGCCATTCATTTTGGTATATTGTTGATGGCTGCTTTGGTGCCACAGCAGCAGAGCTGAGTGGTTGCAAGGGACCGTGTGTGGCTCTTCGTAGGCAAAGCTTGCTGACCGCTGTGCTAAGGCCCTGATGGCAACTTCGGTGCATTTAGAAAGGTACCAGTTAGGTACCATCCTTGGGAGAATTGAGAAAACAGTCACAGAAAGCACACTGTGTGATTTAGGTGAAGAACCCCCATTGAAAAGAATTGACTCTCTATCCCTTATTCCTTCAACCTTCATCAACCAGATCCTGGAGCTAGCCTGGCTCTCTACTGAACTGTGTCCTTGGAAGCCCTCCTGTGACTTCTCAGTCACGATATCAAGTAGGTGCTTCTAGGCCTTTATAATTTCATCCTCTCTGCACCATTGCACCCTTTTGACCAGCCTCTCATTCCTGAAATTCTGTTTTCTGCTCATGTTGACACTGTGATCTCTCCTTTCCTATCTCATCATCTATCTTCCCTTCCCATTCATTAAATATAGAGGTTTCTTTAGTTTTGAAGCTTTCCCCCCTCTTTCCTGTACAGTCTTTTTAGCAAAACTGAATATAGCTTTCTGTCTCTCTGCTGATAATTTCCAGTTCACGCTCTCCAAAACTGTAGTCCTGTATTTCCACCTCCCTCCTGGGCATCGTCGTCTCTTAGCTGCTCTTCTCTCATTCGCTTAGCTCCTGTCCATGGTGCCATCTTGTTCTCACTCCTGGAGTTTTAGAGCCTCATTTATCTGTGATGTATCTCCCTACCTCCACACAGGTCATCAGTTGCTTAATCCTTCATGATGATGTCAGCATCCATCCCTTCTCACCAGTTCTGCCACCTTTACTTAACTCCCCATTATCTTTCTCTTTTCCAGGCTAGACAATGACTGTTTTTCCTGGCTCTTTTCCTTCTCCCCTACCCTGCATGCTGGCTGCTGCCTGATTCTAGCAGACACTTTTGGGGGCCTCGTCCCAACTCCTCAGGCCACCTCTGGTTTCGGTCATGGCCATGGTGCACAGTTTCATGTGAGCTCAGACTCTTGCTGACAGTGTCTCACCTCATGTTATTCTGAGAGGCCTTGTGCCTCAGGACCTTCCCTGAAGCTGTGAGAGTCCGTGCCTAAGCTAAGTTCAGCCTGAAGTGCAAGGGAGCCAGTGGCCCCCACAGGGGCAGCCCTCAGTCAGTGTGCAACTAAAGCCGACAGTAACCCCCCACCTCCTGTCCTTCATGCAGACAGTTCTGGGAGCACTCTAATATGCTTTTGGGGCATGCTGGAGAAGAGGTCATGCCCCGGTGCCAAGAGCGGTGACCTTGCTAATGCACCCTGACGTTGGATCTCCCTCCTTCCCTCTCCCTCTCCTGTTCTCTGGGATCATCTCTCAAATAAACTCCCTGCATCTGTGTGCTCATCTCGGGCTCTGCTTTGAGGGGGATTCAGACTAAGACCAGCTTTCTGAAAGCTGCTGCCGGACATCTTCAGTGGTTTCACAAGCTTACACCATATAGGACCATTTGTGCTCTGAAATCTTAGGCTGTCTGGGTTTGAGAGTAGCCTATCTTTCCCGTATTCTACTATTCACCCTTATCCTCTGTGGCGATCAAACTGAGTTCCTTGAGGCAGAGACTGTGTCTTTTTCATCTTTGTTTCCATTATTTTGCTCAGTATCCAAGATAGGAGGAAAGTAAATATAAATGATATTTTTAGTGAGTGAATAAATGAATGAATGTGTTTATCCTCTCTTGTTCATCCTGCAAGGCCCTTCTCCTCTTCACTGCTTCATGGTGACCTTTTCCTGCACTAAATAGACAAAATGCTGTATCTATTACCTCTGTATGGTACTTTTTGCTTTCTACTTGGTATTTATTTACAAGCCTTATCTACTAAAATGCAAATTCTTGAGAGAAGTGATCTTTATTTTTCTTTATATTCCCCCATAGAGCGTAAGGGAACATGGATAATCAATAGATGTTGGTGAATGACTGGGAAAATTTCTCACTACTTTTCTAGGCATCCTAGCTCCTTTTGATTTGTTCTAGTCTCTGTTCTCCAGACATGTCCCATGTTTTCTTATTCCCATGAATTGGGGCTGTTTATTCCTCTCTTGCCTTTTATACGTGCTTCTAACAGTGTTTACCTAGTAGAAATTCTATCTATCCTTCAAAACCTAGCTTAAATACCTTTTTCGTAAAGTCTCTCCCAACCCGCCCCCGTTAGCCTCTCCCTGCACTTTCTTTATGTTATGCATTTGCATTATTCTGCTTTAAGGAGCATAATTTGATTTGAGTTATTTTCCTTCCTTCTGGAGATGGTAAGCACTTTCAGGGCAAGAGTGGTTACTTCCTTGTTGTATCCAGGAACTTGCTTAGTGCTCTGTAATCATTAAATATCTGCTGGAAGAATGAATTTGAATAGGGTAAATTATGCCATCATGCCTTTTCATCCCCATCTTAACTGGTACCCCCTGACCTATCTTTGTGTGAATTTTTTTTGAGTTTCATTTTGGTAATGGAAGAAATATCAAGCAGAAGGAAAGATAGATATCTAGAGCCAGTCAGCATGATCCACTATGTTTGAATGTGAATATTTGAACATAACTTATAAGAATGCCATTTCAATTATTTGTAAAATATTTAAATAGTATAATCCAATTTACATTCTATCATTTCCAACAGCTGTAAAATTTACTTTACACCAAAGTTAGCTCAATCACTTTAATTCAGTCTGGAAAAACAGTACAAATGAAAGCTTAATTTGTATTTAATCTCCCCTTTTGTTTCTACATTATTGCCTTCGAATCATTCCTTTTAGTGATTGAGATTTAAACCAGAGAGAGGAAAAAGGCATGATGAAATATTTGAGAAGAATATAACCCATAATGAAAAGTTTGGAGTAAATGTTTAAAAATTCCAACTGGCTTTGTTCTTGGGGTTTCAATTCACAGCAATGTCTTTGTTACAAGCCTGTGGTATGAGATATGTGGGTTACTTCGTCAGAATCATAGGACTGTGACTCTCAGGCATTTAAAACCAGGTGATTCATTTAGAGCAGGTTACATTTATACCCTGTATATGAAGATTGGCAGGGAAGACAAATGCAAGTAATTATTATTTAGTGTGTTGATCATGCTCATATCTTCCTAAATGGCTTTATGATCATTTTGGTGAGTTTTTCCTCTCTGAGCTCTGGCAGTCTTCCAGCTAATGTCATCAGCAGGAAGTAGCAGCGAGGAGAGAACTGTGGCAGAATTGTGACTAACCACAACTTTCCTGTCCTCCTATGGCATCAGGTCCTACATGGGGATGGGAGGCGGGAGGTCCAGGGAAGCAGCAGAATGACCAAGTGGCATGTTTGTGCTTAGAACAAAACAACCCTTCCTTATGTCTTTGTCTGGCAGTTGGCAGTAATTATGGAAGTGTTGTAGAGACTCACAGATGTCCTCACTGGGGCCTCTCTCCCAAATCACACTCACCGTTTCCCTCACACCCCCAAGAAGCCTTGAGATTGAGAGGTGTTTCAATGGAGAGAACATGTGCCTGAATTAAGCTGATCAGTAAGAAAGAACTAATGGAGTGAAGGAGGGAGGAAAGAAGGAGTTCAAGACCATTTTTGGCCAAGAAACATTACAAGAGACAATCGCATGTGACCCATTCAAAAAACGATTTCAGAAGGATGGATGTGATCTCATGGGCCTGCACTCTGAAAGATGGAAAAGCTGAAGAGGAGTTTGATGTAGTTCTGTCACAAATACTCTCAGAAAGGGAGGATAAGGGCAAGGTATCTAGACACCTGCCTAACTACGTGGGATAAGATTTTTTTTAAAGATTTTTTAAAATTTCTTTATTCGACAGAGATAGAGACAGCCAGCGAGAGAGGGAACACAAGCAGGGGGAGTGGGAGAGGAAGAAGCAGGCTCATAGCGGAGGAGCCTGATGTGGGGCTTGATCCCATAACGCCGGGATCACGCCCTGAGCCGAAGGCAGATGCTTAACTGCTGTGCCACCCAGGCGCTCTGGGATAAGATTTTTAAATGGGGCACAATGGTCAGTGAAAAATGAGTTATATTTACCAAGCATGTTCCTTTCTCTTATGTCAAATGATCCTCATAGCAACTCTGAGTTTGGTCCAGCGTGGAGTAGTGACTCCACTCTACAGCTGAGGGAACTGAGGCCCAAGAGTTTGAGTGACTTGCCTAAGGTCACACTGCTAATAGAAGGCAGAGTTAAGTTTCAAAGACTCAGGTATTTTGTCTCTACAACTGAAAGCTTTTCCTGCAATATTATGCTGCACAATGTTGGCACAACTTTTAATAGTGCTGTCACCCGGTGAGCTGAGGTTTGTGAAATGTAGATACCACATATGTAAAAGTATGTAGTAATGACAGAGGGTAAAAGATGGAAGGTTAGTTCTCCTGCTCTACTCACTGAGGTGAATGGGAAGACGCACAACTGCTCCACTCACAGTTTGGCTTCCATCTTTTCTATCGGTTCAGTTCCGTGAGCCCAAGGCTGCCATGCACCATATCTGTGTAAGCCTATGCAGGCAGGCAGGGAATGTAATCCTGAGTGATTACTCAGCGTCGGGTCCACCTGTCCCTAGAAGCTTTGGCATACCAGTATCAGCTTATCAGCTACTTGACCATCCACCACCCCATGTCCCTTGACAATGGTTGCAGATGTCTAGATTCACTTGACATCCTTGTGTGAGAGGGAGTGGGGAGTGCTGGTTCCCTCAGCCTGTTGGTTAAATGGAGGACAGTGAGGAGGGCCACAACTGCCTCTCCAAACTCCTCCATGCTTATTTTGGTGAGATTTTTCAAGGTGTAGACTCTATATAAATGGGTCTTTTCCTTCTTGGAGCTGTTGGTTTAGCAAAGATAATAGTAAACACTTCAGTGGTCGAATCAGGGATGAAGGAGTTTGGGGAGGGACAGGGGGTTCCTCCTCTGGAGAAAAGGCAGAAGGTCATTTCTTTCTGGGGAAGAGCAAGTCCTGATAGGGGAGCAGCAATTGGACCCTGGTGAAGAGAAGTGAGTGCAGTGGAGCCTGGAGTCAGCCTGGGGAAGGTCTGATTGGGGCAGGCTAAGGGCTTGGAACTCTGTGCCATAAAGCCTTCCTTGGGGGGACAATAAAGGTTGCTTCATGTTTCTCTTCATTTTCAAGTGTGAAGTGAAATGCTTAGATTTACATTTTAGAAATATCACCCAGGAAGTGATTTTGAAGAACAGACCAGAAAGGAAAGAAGGCTAGAGATGGGGGCAGTAATGAAGAAGCCAGATTAGAAATCGAGGGGAGAGAGAGGTGGAGGGAAGAAAGGAGGAGGAGCGAAAGAGGACGCTCTGTACCACAGTGGCAGAAAAAAGAGCTTGAGAGGTGGCTTCTTGCGGGAGCTATCCTGAGGTCGATGCAGGCATGAGCAATAAATAAATAAGTCAATAATCAAAATAAAAAGCAATAATAACACCCCCCCACCGCCACCACCCCACACCAAGCCAGCAGGAGAGCACTTACCTCAGAGATGCCTGTATAAGGGCCCACGGACTCCAGATCTTCCCCTTCCAAGTTTATATTCCTGGGCCTGAAGTGAGGCCTAGGGATCTGCATTTCGATAATCACCCAGGGGGTTCCCATGCAAACTACTGGAGCGCTTATGTTCCCCCTTGGTTCTGATCTCTGGCAAAGATTGACAACCCTTTCATGCCCTTTTCTACGTCACTTTCCCAGCACTTGGTGACACAACTGCCGTGCGTGACAGCTTCCTATATGCCTGGCACTTTGCAAAGCGTGTAACCAGCATCAGTCCTTTACATGTGTGTGCCTGTCTTGTTCAGACTTTAGAGAGCGTCAGAATCAGCTGTACCCATCCTCAGTGGTTCCCACTCTTGCGGTCTGGGATGAAGCCTGAAAATGTGCATTTCTAATAAGTTCCCTTGTGATCTTGGTGCTGCTGGCCACACTTTAGAACCGCTGTACTCTACAGCAGGGGTGGGGCGTGGGTGGTTAACCTGTCTTACTGGTGAGCGAACCTGAGGCTTGCCTAGGATGAATAGTTAGCCCAGCGGGCTTGAGTTGCAATGAAAACCTATGTCCGTCTGACTCTCCAGTTCATATTCTTTATCACAAGGTCAGCCTCCCATCATGCAAGGCCAGGACTGGTAGAACTCATTACCTGCTGGACCTCTGGTTCCCTTTCCTTACTGAGGGGAATTGATTTTTCTTGTTAGTGCTTCCTGAATCTCTTCCTATAACGTGGAGTCTTGTGCTGGGGGCTGGCATCATGCCTGGGAAGAGGAGGCATCTGCTTTCCTGGTGTAATTAGACATCCCCCAAAACATCCCCTGAACTCCAGTGTTTCCCTCTGCGGGGGTGGCATAAGTTTAAGTTTCTGTTTCCAAGTTGTGTTCTAGATAGTGTGTGAGCTCCTGGAGAGCATGGAGCACAGCCGATTTGCAATTCTAGCTCTCATATCTAATGCAGGGCTCATGCCAGATGGGCAGTAAGTTGAGTGAATGAGTGAATGAAATATGTTACTTGGAGAATATGAATAATTAGACCTATTAACTGGGTTTAGATTAGTCTAATAGGCAAACTGGCTTAGAGAATAATAGGATGGGTAAGCTTTGAATACTTGGAGGTAACATAAGGAGAAAGCACTACTTATTTACTAAAAGCAAAACTCAGAACCTTCCACGATTAGTAGAACTCTGTTGGAGAGGAGGGGCTGATGGTCCACCTGCCCTGATTTTCCGTGTTGGATGCGGCCACACTGGTCCCAGGGGTCAGCTGAGACAGCCTGGACCAGTTCGTGGGGATGAAACAGAGTGATCAAGGGTGTACCGGGAGTTGAGTCCTGGTTTGCAGAGCCCAGCGTTCTGACTCTGCCTTGACCAGCTGCTTCTCAGGGTTCTGAACAGAGTTATCTTTGTTCTAGTCCACCTGGGTCCTTGCTTGGCAGCTTTTGCTTCCACATGGTGGATGCTTTCCTTAGTTCAGAGCATGAGGAACAGCACCCTCTTAAATCCAGACCAGGGAGGTACTTGTCTCACATGTACCTAGGTCTGCTCTCCTGGACGTTGCTGCTCATTTGGAGACATGCCTGCTCCCCAGGGGAATTACTAGCAGTGATAACCTTCAGGTTATCAGGTGAATGCTCCATCTCCTACCCACTGAGATGTCACATTATGGCACACTTCACAATATCACAATTTGGTGGTGGAGGCCATCTTGTGACTTGAGTCATGTGAGGCGTCAGGTGGTGTGAAAGAGAGCGGGTTGGCATTTTCTCATAAGGGTCAGTGAGTGCGGGGTGTAGCGTGAGGCACCGGGAAAAGGGACAGAACTCCTGAACCCCCACTCGGCTTCTGCAGAATCTTGTTTCCACCAGCTCCGCTTGCAGATTCTTTTACCCTTGGGAATTGCTTCTTCCCACTACTGGGTTCCCACCACACAGTGAGGGTAGCAACACTTTAATTATCGGCCACCTTGAGCCCTGGGACCTGCATCAGCAGTCTGGCATTCACACTGGTCATTTCTGCCTCAGATTCTAAATAACATGGTTGAGCTGATAGAAAATGCCGGTGAGGTCCCTGTAGATGTCACTCCTTGTGGCTGTGCTGAGATATATATATATATATATATATATATATATATATATATATATATACATATATATACACTATGCCTGTTTTCTGCAGGATATAAAGTCTGTGGGAGGAGACTGGGAGGAGTCAGAGGAGATCTGGGGCCTCCTGGTCTTTTGTTGGTCGTTTTCACATGAGGACGTGGGGTTTGGGTGCCTTGAGGTTGTTAAGAGAAACCACTGGAGTTAGGAATTTGGGGGGGGATGGGCTTTATTTATCTTTTCCCTGTTTGGTGATTCTCAGCTCTGAATGTAGCTTTTTGTATCCATATGCCATGTTGATTTACTTTTTCCATTTCTTGGAATGATGCAAAATGTCTGGGTTATGAAGAATATGGGACTGTATTTTCTGCCTTTCCTTTATTGAGTATCGAAAGTTACTTGAACAAACAACTTGTTTGCCATTCATCCTGATAATGTCCTCTTTTGATTAGCTGCTTCTACACATGTGATTCTTAAGAGAAATACAAAATTTCCACGAACTTAGAAATATTCCTTTAGATTTGTGCAGCATGTATACTATTTAAGCCAATTAAAATTTTTTTAAGTCATTGATGTTTGTCACCCTGATTCATTTGTGTGCATGTCATCAGTGTCCAGCGAATACTATGCCTTTCTTCCAGTCATTGTTAAAACCCAGCGTATGGAAATAGTGTTTATACCAGCAGCTGTTACAAATCTGGGGCTATGGATTAATGTCAGCTTCTGAATGTTGAGTGCTTTAGTTAATTCCACCCAAGGACAGATGATATCATCTAGGAAGAAGGAATATATTAGAAACTGTCAGCCAGAAGGTAGTAAAAGGAGGTGATATGTTATAAGGAGTACTAAAAGGTCATTCAAAGAAGAGATATTGCTAATAACTCAATTAAAATTTTCACGCTGACATTTTACAAATTTCTGTGGAAGCCCTAAAACATTTTCAAAGCTAGCTAAATTCATATCCTAGATTGGAAAAACAGGGGTCAAATAGGATTCACACAATTCCTTTGTGAGGTGAACAAATTGGGATAATCTCCTTTTCCAGGAACTTATGGCCAACGAATTCAGTGTAACTCCTTTGCTATCTAGGTGAGAGAGAGGAATTCTGCAAGTACATCCCTTCATTAGGGATTATACTCTTTCCTCTCCTAGGCTTTGGGGCAGGACAACCAACTCTTTTTGGCCCTTGACTTTGAGGAAACCAGTCTTTGCCAGCCTGGTGCTTCATTACAGTTATTTTCTGTATTTTGCTGCTTGGAAAACAAAACAAAACAAAATCCATCCTCTTCCTGGGAGCCAAGTGGCACAAAAATGAGTGGGGATAAAGGTTGAACTTGCACTTAGAGTAGAAATGCTTCCAGACCAGGCATGAGATGAAGCTGCCTCATCTCAACAGTCAGGCGTCCAGGACAGAAGTGGGGACGGCAGACTGTGTGGAAGGTCAGCTCACCCAACTGCCTGCTGTCCTGTTTGGAAAGGGTGATCTCTTCTTGAAGATGTTCTCATCTAGAGTCCACCTGGCTTCTCCTGGCAGCTGTTTCTAATGTTCACTCACTGTTAGGGTCTCTGAAATCTTCTTCCCATCCAGTGAATGGAGCACAGTTCTTTTCTTGGTATTTTCCCCAACGTCCTGGAGAGGAAGCGATCAGTATGTATGTATTTGTGCATGTACCTGTGGATTCAGTAATTGCTTTAGCTGCCTGTGGTGTGCTTGCTGCTCAGGATTTGGTGGTCCGGAAAAGGAAACATGGCTGCTGCCTTCATGGAGCTTACGGTTTAGGAAACATGGCCGCCACCTTAATGGAGCTTACGGTCTAGGGGAGGTGAGGGTCATCAAAGATTCACATGTGGCATCACTGAGAAGCAGATGTTCAATCACAGCTAGGGCAGGGGCTGGGGAGGAAAAGGATGTGGTGCTGTGGTGAGACCTAATTGGACTTAGGGTGCTTTGGAAAGGTTTCCCCGATGAAGGGATTTCTCCCCAGGGAGCTGAAGGAGGCAGGGTTAATTAGGAAAGGAGAGAGGGAAGAACACTGCAGGCAGAGGGAAGAGCATGGGAAAGGTTCTTGACTGGACAGAGGTTGGTGGTTATGAGGCACTGGGAAGAGGCCTGTGTGGCCATTGGGGAGCAAAGAACAGGGACAGAGCTGAGCCTGGGAGGTGGGTAGCATCACTCCGTGGAAGGTCTTACAGGCAGTGGTAAGGCGTTTGGCTTTTATGTTTAATATGAAGACTGCATTCAAGGCAAGCCAGACCCAAACTTCCTCTAGTCCCAATTCCTATATAATCCCAATTCTTTTCCTCTTCAACTCTGGGAACCTGTATTAAAACTTGCAGCTGAGGATTTCAGACTTTTTTTTTTTTTTTAATTCCTCTTCAAAGGTGGTGATTAGTGTCGAAACTACAGCAGCAGTGGCAGAGCGCCTAGAACTTTGCTTTGGGCATCTCAAATGGGGTGTCTCAGAGTCAGAAACTGTTGCCTACTTGTTATATGCATGGAGAGGGAGAGAGAGATGTCTTTGTTATGTGTTGTGTACACAGGAGGCAATTAATAAATGCTTGCTGATGAGTTAGAGGTGACATCCAGCTCTCAGGAATGCAAAACTAAGTTTTATCTGTTGCAGCCATCTGAACGTTGTTCACAAAGAGGGCCTGGGGAGGAGGGATGGGCCCAGCTGCATCTGCTCCGCTGCTCTGTATGTGCGCTCGGGCCACCTGATGCCCCCTCCACAATGGCACATTTGTCTTGTTAAGTGTAAGCCAACTCCTCTCCCTCTTCTGGGGCCCTCCTGACAGGGGCTGTAGAGGACAGGGACATGCAGTGAAAGCCCAGTTAATATGGTCTGTAAAGGGAGGTGGTGGCTGCTGGGGAGAGCTCAAATGAAGATAAATGCATTGTTAAGTTTTTATGGACCAAGGCCGCACTTTCATTAAGGGTAATTTACATAACATAACTAATGCTCAAGGCCAAACAGTCCTTGTGGCCCAATGACAGCCCCTGACAACCCGTGGACAGCAAGGCCTCCTGCAGAATTCCTCAGGTCAGGAAGCCGCCTCCTTCCCCTTGCTGGCTCAGCATACCGGTTGCCCTGAGGAGCTCTCTCTGTGACCTCGCAAGCTCCATGCTGATGACATCAAAGCTCCACATCCTTCTTTGCAGCACCCCAGCCAGGCAGTCTCTGGGCAGGGCTCGCTTGCCCTGTTCCTTCCTCTTTCTCCAAAGGGGTTGACTTCCTGGTGTGAACCCTCCCTAAGTCCTGGATTGGAACTTTCTAGGATTCATCTTGGCCCAATGAGAGGTTCCTGGTTCCCCACTGGGGTTGTATGAAGTGGGACCTGGGTTAAGATGTTGGAGCATGAAGAATAGGCTATCATTAGAGCTGCCTGTGTTCCTCCACAACACAGCTCGGAGGTGAGGACATCTGATGGGGTCCCTGGTGTGCTCAGCAGCGGCCCTTGTCTGCACCCTCTTCATTACCTGTTAATACCACCAGAGACACTCTGAGGTCAGCTTCTCCACCTTGCACCGCAAAGCAATTATCATTTCCTCTTGCTGCAGGGGTGACTGGTATCACATGATGGGTTTTTGCTGGTAATCAGAACTTTCTGCCCGTTGGTCTTCAGAACATACTTTTGTGTTGACATTTACAAGGTATGTATCAGACGGAGCTGAGGAACAGAGTGAGGGAATGAAAGGGGGAGTGGGGAAGGAGGACCGTTATATTCAATTTAATGATGACAATTCCCCTACATTTACAACTTCCAGAAGTGAGAGACAATAGATGTGTGTCTTCTGCTTGCATGCACACGGACGGAGGTGACACGAAGAGATTCTGTTAGCAGGAATGGTGATCCATTACCTTAATGATTTCATTGCTCGCCGAATAAAAGAAAAATCTCATTGTGGTGCAGAGCCCCGTCCTCATCAAGCTATTCACTGTGAGGCATTTGTTGTTAATTAAAGGAATTCTGACCTCCGTAAGCTGGTTTTGGATTTTTTTTTTCCCCTTGGCTACCTTGACAGTCTGGTTCTTCCTAGTTTATAGGACATGTATAAGCATCGGTGTATCTACTGTTGAAGCTCATTAATGGATTTGAAGAGCTTTTAGATTTGGATCAGTGGGTGTTGAATTAATGGAAAATTTCATAGAGTTCGGTGAAAGCTCCCCTCTACCATTATGCTAGTGACTGGAAGGACTGTGTGTGTCTGTGTGGGTGAGTGGGGTGGGGTGAGGGTCTTATCATGTGAAGTGTGGATAATTTGAACAAATTCCTGGTACTATGCATGGGAGGTTTAAGCTGAGATGGGATCCAAGGAGCTATTTTCTCAGGGCTGCTGGAGACCAAATAATAGGAATTGTGTCCAAGGTCTTAGTGGGAGCATAGCGCCAGGTGACAAGTGCTGTGATCCAGGAAAGGCAGCAGGTGGAGAACCAAGAAGAAGGTCAGAAGCTGATAGGACTTGGATGAAAGATCATGCATAGGTTTGCATCTAGACCTAGAGCCAGGAGCGTTGGAAGCTTCTGGATTCCATTATTATATGAACCTGACCATGGCTGCTTGAAGGAATAATGCAGGGCCTGACCGTAATGGCATGACTTCCACCCACTTACACTGTGCAGTCTGCTTTTTTTCTAGTAGGCTATCTAGATTTCCAAAGTAGCGGAGTAATGTTTGTACAGTAGAGCTTAGGAGCCAGAAGGCTTTTTTTTAATTAAAAATTTTAAAATTTAATATCGTGGAAATCATGAAGTCAGAAGATCTGGAGAGGACATCAGGTCTACCCAAGCCCTCTTAGGGCATCACCAAACTTCCTTATGCAGCAATGCTACCACAACATCCTATTTTCATTTATTCAATTGATGGATTTTGCAGAAGCTGGGATGTTTGCATATCTGGCAGACCCATTTTGTGAATGTGCTGGCTAACTTTGGAGGTAGGCCTAGTAAGCCCACTTTGGAACATGATCCTCTTAGAGCTTAATTTTACCTACTAGTTGTGTCACATTGGACAGGTGACTTCACCTTTCCAGGTCTCAGATTTTTCATACATAGAATGTTAGAAGGTTCCCTGTGGACCTTTTCAGCTCAAGTATACTATGTTGAGCAACCATTGCTGTGTATCTAAGCAGGCCCAGTTAGAAGCTCTTGGTGTAGCCATCCGTGTGATTAGAGTTGGCCTCTCAGAACCTATGGAAATAGATTGATACTAAAACTTTGGTTCTTCACCAACCTGAAGGATCCCATGGAAGAGTTGTCTAAGCTGTAAGCTGTTTGAAGACAGGGACAATTTCTTACTGTTTTTTCCACCTCCAAAGCCATCAGATTGTTTGGTGGATATTTGGTATTGAACAAATTGGGACTAAGTATGGGTAAAAAATGTTGAGTTTACTTTTTCTACACTTTAGATACTTAACATAGCCATGGCATAAGCATGTACACCTAGGACATGCCTCTTCCAAAGAAACTCATCAACTCCATCGGAGAAGGGACCAAATCTTAGTCACCTCTGGTTCCTGAGTGCCTGGAATACTACCAGGCGCACAGAAGTTGCTCAGTAAATGTTGAATAGCGGAGCAAATACATCTAAGACCTGAAAGATGGGTAGTTGGACTTTTCCAAGGTGAATTGGGAAATAGGGAGAGAATATAGACCTGGGAAAGAGAAGAAAAAACATGGCGATATTATGTTTAAGTTGGTTTTCCTGCTTCCTCTCAGCTGTAGCTTCTCACCCACATACCAGAAAGTGGCACCTGGGAGACCTTATCTATTTGTTGACATGGTCTGCAAATGGCTACCAGTCCAGGATAAGATAAGTATAGAAACAGAGCATAATTATTTAGGAACTTTCCCAGTAACTTGGCACTGCCTGACACCCGAGCGTGTGATCACTAGATTTGTCTTGTTAAGCAGTGTACGGATGAGTCCAGGTCTTGTCAGACTTAAATAGTGAATGACACATGGCATACCCTGCATTCAGGTCATGCACAGTATGACCACAAGCTGGCCCAGGACACACTGGAAAGACATGGTTCTTCACCACATCACTGGCAAGAAGCAAGGTGAAATACCTGGTTGTACTGTCTAGTAGTCATAGTCCTATAAAAATATTAACAATGCTATTATATAAAGCTATTTCTGACTTAGTTATCACATATTGTCTGTGTTATTTATTTGAGGAGGACTGAACTAGCAATGCCCTGTTAGTCAACCAAGCTGAGTTATAACCTGTGTGACAGTGTTTTTGCTCTATTTAAAACTAGCTAGCCTTGCATGGCTTTTTAACTTGCTCCTTTGGCCTCATTAATATCATCCTGTAATCAAGTGAGCTAATTAAGCTATTTTCTGTTCACTGATCAGAGAATATGAAAGCTTGAGGTGACTCTAGCCATCCTCTGATATAACTCCTTCATTTTTTCGGAGACAACCAAAGCTCAGAGGGGTTAAATAATATGTCTGAGGTCTCACAGTTATTTAACAAAAACTAAACAACACAGTTATTTAGTTATTAAAACATTGGGGTCGTTCACCCCCTAGGTCATTGTGTCTTTCCAGTTTGCCTTGAAGTTCAATAAAATCCTTTCAGATTTTGCTGTATCCAGGGTATAGCTTTGTCATAAGTTATGTACTCCTATTTGAAAGTGGACTGGAATGGACAGATTTTGTTTACCAAATAATTACAGGTGGTTTATCTTTAAGAAAACTCAGTGTTTGAAGTTATGAACAAAAGAAACAGGTAATTTGTATGTAAATATTCATACATAATACATAACATATGTAATATATAACATTTTATATATACACATAATTATAAATATATAAATAATAGCAGAATAATAGAAGTATTTATTTATAAATGCAGTCCTATAACAATACTTGCTGAGTAGAAGGGCGTTCTACTATTCATTATAGTTTCATCCCCAATGAGGATAAAACTTCACACAAAATTGTGTATTAGTGGAAAAGCAGGTTTCAGCGTGGTCCAACTCAGGTGTTGGCAAGAATATGACCCATAGGTCAAATCCTGCAGCCTTCTGTATTTATAAATAAAGTTTTATTGTCAAACAGCCATGCCAATTCATTTACTTTCACCTGTGGCTAGTTCCATGCCATAACTTCGGATCTGAGTAGTTGTGACATGTATTTTGTGGTCTGTAAGGTCTAAAATATTTACTCGCTGACCCCTTACAGGGAAAGTTCACTGATGTATGGCTTAGATGCATCTTTATTTTATAATTCTTATTCTACTAGGCAAGGATCTTGATTTGGAATCCCACCTGAGTTCTGATAAGGAATTTAATCAGCTTGTTCAGAAGCCTGTTTTAAAATCCTATCACCAGCTGCCAGTTTTTAGTCTACATGTGATCTCCTGGTGATCCTGAGAGAATGAAATTAACCACCTCTGGAACAAACATTCAATCTTTTAATTTTTTTTTCCACTTTCTTGGGAGAGTAATAAATATAGTCAATGACTCTGGATTCTATTACTGTGTGAGAGCTCTTTAAAAACATCTAACCATCTGCTTAATGGCCAGTAATATGTTTCTAATGGTCACTCTCGATAAGACACTTTCAGTTCACTACTGTATAATAGTCATCTGACAGTCAAGACGCTTCTGAAGTAATATGATCAAAGTCCAGTCCCCAGCTCTGTAGTGGCAGAGGCCTCTGGAGATAGTTCTAAAGAGAAAAATAGAGACCTCCTGATGGTTACATGTAGAAACTCTTCCGTTTCATGAAGCCCTGGGCGATAATGAGTGCATGGTCCACAAGTACTTTTGACTAATGCAGACTTAGAACTTTGATTTTTTTTTTTTTTTTTGCATTGACATGTCCAGGTACAGTTGAAACTGGAGGTCGGCTTAATTAATATCTTTCTCTCATTTCAGATGACATACCCTGAACTGTTGTCACTAAGAATCCTGCATCCCTGGTCTGGGCCCAGCAGCTGGTGACAGCTTGGCAAATTATGAGTTTCCTAGCTTTAAAACAGACTAAATTGCAGACAAAACAAGCCATTAGCTGAGTAAATACTGTATCTCTGTTTGGCTTCTGTAAGAAGAAGGAGATTAGCACGAGTGTTTAGTGTTCATAATTATTAGTAGGAGGCAAATAGTAGGCTCAGGCTGACTGGAGATTGTTTCATTATATCCAATTAACACCCACTTGATTATTCTTAATTACTTCTGCTTGATGACAGAGGAGTAAAGATGTCATACTTCAAATGTACAAATAGCAGCTGGGTCATCAATATACGTGTATTTGTAATATATGCTGCTCATTTCGGGGTGGCTATTTAATATCTCAGTAGAGGGATAGAAAATGAAAAGTCTACTTGTCAAGATTTTAGTAAACACTGACGGGAACCTAGATGAGATACAGAAAAATAAATATTAGGATAAAAATGGATTTTTCTGTAGTAGTATGGTTTAGATTTTTTTTTGTGTGTGTGTGAAAATGCCTCACTCCCCATTTGTTTGGGAATTCCTTGTCATCTTTCCTAACTGTGGCACAGAAAGTTAGATAGTAGCATAAAGATCAATAATTACAAATAGAAGTATCTGAATGTGAACTTTCTGAGAAGGGATGGGAAGTATGTATGTTAAGTGGTATGAAACAGAAATCCCCACTTGACGGGGATTTATGGGGGTATGAGAAGCTGAGACCGAATCAGCCTCAGCTCGAGAAACATAATGACCAGCTCGGGTAAGGCATGTGAAATGTTAGCAAGCGATGTAATCTCAGAAGCAGGTATGGGGGTAAATACAATAAGCCAGATTTCCTTAGGCTTAAACCCGAAATGAAGACCCCTCTTAGGAATACTAGAACTCATCTTTCCTTTCTCAAGCTTTCAAAGAAAAAAAATGAAGAGGTTCTTCCCCTTCAGTTATTTCCTTGATCGGGAAGATTTGCCATGATAGCATACATGGGAGGAATTCTTTTCTTTTTTTGAACAGAGGTTATTACAGTCTTGAGTTGCCCCTTCTTGCTTGCTTGTGGCGTCAGTGATCTTGCGCTGGAAAAATCTGGGCTGCTGTATTTTTTTCCTGGATCAAATTTAGGTATGAAGTCATTCTTAGGTAAAGAGGGAAGGGACTTGGCAGCAGCAGAGAATGGTGAGGTTTGGTGATTGTGCCAGGCCGTTCTTAGACCGGCAACTTGCTTGATCAGAGCTGGACGTGTGGTGGTGGCGTGTTGGTACCAAACATCGCCACCGTCAGCTCTCGAAGTCCGTCAGCAGTTAGGTGCCGAACACTCGCTTGTGCACAGTGTCCGACCAGACCCGTGAGGGGATATGATCGGGGCCAAACCCTCCCCAGCTCGGGACACAAGACTTTTCTATGATACGGTTGTGTTCAGTTAGCTGCTAAAGTGCATGGTTCAAACTAAGGGCTGGAGGGGTTCAGCGAGGAGGGCTGTGTTGGGCAAGGAAGAGCATGGCTTCAGGACTGGAACCTGAAGGGTATTTAGACTGTGGCTACTTGGAGGATGTTCCAGCTGTTGGTGGCTCAAAGGCCGGTGGGAGAAAAACCTACTGCAGGTAAGCAGAAACATGGCTTCCTTGTCCTTTGATGGAGACTGGTCCAGGTCCATGCTTGGGTCCAAGGACCAGAAACCAAAGTACATCTTACGGTGAGCAACTGTGCGGCTGAATCTTGAGATGTAAGGCCATCTCAAGGAGAGGGCCCCAAGGAGATAGAGTTAATGAGGATTCCCCGGGATCTATTTCCATTATGAAGGAAGAGACATTAGGCAATCTGTTAAAGTCAAAAATTCATAAGTATATTTAAAGATTTAAGGCTAAAATGGAATATCTTAGGCAGTCATTTGAAGTCTCTCTATATATGTGGCAGCTGATATTTAAAAGGCACACAAAACATTTAAAAATGACCTCAGGAATAGTGTACCCTGCCCTGAATAATTAAGGGGTAATACTAGGGAATGGAATGGTGTCAGGGCATAATTGATTCCAGCCTGACAAATGATGGTAAGGTCCATCTTGGCTGCTGATGTGGGAATCTAACACCAGTGTTCTCTGAGTGGACAGAAGTTGTTTGGACAGTTGTGCGTGAGTCATGAAATAGTTTCAATCTTGGTAGTTTTGGGATATGTGTGTGTGTGTGTGTGTTGGTGGCGATGGTGAGTGGGTCTGCATGATGCTTCACAGAATGTGACCAGATTGACTTGGTGAATGCAGGTAGAGGCTAGGAGTGCCCACTGGTTGCGGTAGAGCTTACACAGTGTAGTGGAGGACTTGACCCAGTTGAGAAAGCTGTCGGGAAGCTGTTGAAAGGTTCCTAGACTTCCCCACATGGAGAAACAACAACGGATTCCATTTAGTTACTACTGAGGTGTGTCTGTTTGGTGTTTGCTACCAAAGTGTGGTCCTTAGATCATCAGCAGCTCTTGGGAGCTTATTAGGAATGCAGATTCTTGGGCTCCACTCCAGATCTGCTGCAGCGGGACCAGCATTTGAACAAGATCCCCAGGTGATCTGCCCTCTAAGTATGGGGAGCATTGCCTCAGACTTCACTGCTCATTTTGTGAGCCAGGTTTCGTCCCGGGTTTATCTTTCATTAGCTAACTAGGGGACTGTGAGTCGGCCCATCTCTTTGCATCTGCTTCTTTTCCTCTAACTTTGGGATATTTATGCCTGCCCCACCTGCAGCCAAGACCTTTAGAATGATTAAAGGAGATAATTCAAGAGAAAGCCCTTTGCAGTGGTTAAGGCCTATACCAGTGGTTGGCATCAGGGGCTGCCATTATAATCACCCAAGGAGCTTGAAACAAGATGCCAGTGTTCAAGCTCTGCTGACTCCTGTTTTAATTGGTCTAGGGTGGGCCCAGCCCTTGTTGCTTTAAAAAAACAAACACACCAAAAACCCCTCTTTTGATTCTCATGGGCCGTAGCCAGGGTTCAGCTGTCGTTCTGATCTTAATTGTTTGTATCCTCTCAGCTTCTGTTTCAGAACCTTCCGAAGGGCTGCTGTGCATGGCAGTGGAGTAGGATATGGGCTGAGTGGTCAGTTCCTACCAGTTCCTCTGTGGACGTGGACCAGGATATCCTAGTTCTCCAGAAATGCCACCGCTGGGAGCATTTTGCTTGCACGTGTGGCTTGTCCTCCTTAAGCCCTGCACATGTCTGTTCAGGGCCTGATGCAGGTTGAGTGCTGTGAAAGCTTGGAGGGCAAAGCCTGCTCTTCTCTTCCCGCCTGGTGGTGCAGCCAGGGTCTCTCCCAAGCAGGAAGGGTGTGTGTGAGGCAAGGGCATGGGGCCGAGGAGCAGGAGGCCTAGGTTGGATGCTAGCACCTTCAGACTGGTGTTCCCTGTCTGAACTACTTGGATGGTCGTGGTGAAAAGCATTTAAAATCAAGATGATTATATGTGAATGTGCTCTACAAACTATGAAATGCTATAAAAGTGTACAAGTGTGCTCGGTTAGCTTTAAGTGGTAGAATGTAATGAAAGAATACTGGCTTTCATGGCAGGAGTTGACCCCAAATGGAGGCACAGCCTCTTAACATAAGAGCAGTTAACATTTGGTGAGTGCGAACGCCATGCATTTTCATTTATACCTTCAACAAATAGTTCCTGAGCACCTGTTATGTTCTAGGTGCTGGCAAACAGCAGTGACTAAAACAGGAAAAAAGCCCCCAGAAATCCAACGTGCCCTCCCACAGCTTACATCATCCTGTGTGCTGTGTCGGAGAGACGCACTAACCGTGCACATCTGTGTAAGGAGCAGTAAGGGGGAGGAAGGCAGGTGGAGCGTGGTGAGGGGACTAGAGAACAAGGAGGTGGCGGATGTGCTTCATAAAGGGAGCTCAGGGAAAGTCTCTCTGATGAGTGGTGTTTCAGCAGAGACCTGCAGGAGGTGAGGGGTGAGTGGTCTGTGGGTCTTTGGGGGTGCTGGCCCATGCAAAGGCTTGGGGTGGGAGCTTGCCTGGCACC
Organism: Ailuropoda melanoleuca; assembly: GCF_002007445.2. NCBI lineage: Eukaryota > Metazoa > Chordata > Mammalia > Carnivora > Ursidae > Ailuropoda > Ailuropoda melanoleuca. The sequence goes on from NC_048223.1 coordinate 79,044,915, forward strand.
TGCATGGAGAGGTGGGCAAGTGAGGGGGCTGCATGACTCGGGAAGTCAGGAGCTGTTCCAGAGGCTGGGTCATGCAGGGCCTTTTAGGCTCTGGCCAGGATTTGGGATTTTATGCTGTATTAGAAGAGAAGCCCCTGAAAAGCACTGAGCAGAATATTCTTGAGTTAAACCTCACACTGATCACAGTGGCAGTGGTGTGCAGAGGAACCAGCGGGGAAGCTGAAGTGGCAACTGTCGAACCCGAGAGTTCAGGCTGGTATGGATTAGGGTGGTTGCCATGAGGGCGATGGGGCATGGTCACATTCTGGGTGTTTAGAAGGAAGAATTGAAAGGATTTGCTGATGAGAAGGGCCATGCGAGAGACACAGAGGAACAGTAGGAAGAATGGAGGTGCCACTAGTTGGCATGAGTGAGCAGGTGTGGGTTAATCACAAGTTAAGTTCTTGACTTGTTTAATTTGAGATACCTCTTAGCCATCCAAGTGGCGATGTCGGGAAGGTACCTGAACTGGGAGGCTACTCTGGGAAGGAGTCAGGCCTGGGAATAGGAATGCGGGAGTCTGTCCGTGTGTAGGTGATATTTAAAGTCATGGGTGGTTGAGATCCCTTTATCTGCACTGGATACACAGAAGGAATTCCAGTGATGGTGATGATCAGTGGGTTTTGGGGAGTGTGGGTATTACTGGAGTACAATCAGCTGTAATGATCTCTGATTCCATATAGTGCACTCACTCATTACATTCTGTCTGCTCTAATTTTGAATCCATTTTAATGTCCATCAGTTGCAGCAAAGCAAAGAAAATACATTATCGATTGAACTCTTTGGCTTTTCTCTGTCTATGCCACCTCCAGTGCACACCAGGGGAACCCTTATTCCGCTCGGGCCTGGATGAGCTTGTCCCCTTGAGCTGGCCTAGGCCAGATAGCTGTGGGTTGTGGGGGGCCAGTAATCTCCATCTACTCTTCAGGACTGGGGCACAAAGCAGGATGGATGAGATAGGCCAACTCATTACTTACAGGTGTTCTTTAAGGGAGTGCTTAGGAAGTTTTACTCAATTTAACTTAAGACATAAGTAATGCCATTCCCAATTCGGGGCAATGGCTTAGAACCTGGCTCAATGTCCTTTTTACTAAGTAATTATCCAGATTTCCTTACTAAATGTTATTTTATGTATTATGTGTAATAGCCTCTGTCTTTCAGCCATGGTAGGGTGGTAATAGCAGCTGATAATGGATCACACACTCATCTGAAAGTTCTGTCTCTGGCACTTGCATGGAGGGAAGCTTCTGCTCAGGGATCAGACCGATCCCATGGCCCTACTCACTGGTCCTTGATTGGTTTGCTTGTGAGGGGCCTAAGGGATCACCGATAACTTCTTAACCTTTAAATCACTGCCTGTTTTTGAAGATTCAGGGAAGTTTAAGGAGCTCATCTGGCTCAACTGCTCTTTTGCCTAGTTTCAGAACCCCTATGGAGAATGTGGCTGATGGAAAGGTAAAGTCCTGGTCGGGAGGAATGGAGCAGCATAGACCTTCAGATTATGATTGGACATCACAGATGCCTATTAAAAATTAAGAACCACTGCCATTGTACCTCAGGGTGGCCAATTTTTTTTCCACTGGCTCTCAGAAAAGGTTCACTGAATGGAACTCACATGGTAGGAATTATGTTACTGGTGTTGTTTATATAGTATGCATGTTGGACAGTATGGACATGGGCTTCTCAGAGATGACCTGGTTACACAAACAGCTTTACCGTAGCTACTGAGCACCTCCTGTTGGCCAGCTGTGCTCCCACGGGGTACTTACTGAGCACTCAGTGGGTGCTGGGCACTGAGAGCGATACCAACATATGTGTCATTCATCTGCACCTGCCATGAGATTATGTTCTCCAGCACATCAAGACTAAAACCCACCTCGAAAACATGTATGACTACCTAGGAGAGGGGATACAACATTGGCCCCGGTATTTATCAACGTGTTAGCCTTATTTCCTGCCCTCAGATGGTTTCCAGTCTAGTTGGGGAGGCAGGGCACACTTGCGTGAAATGTCAAATAGCAAAAGAATGCTTAGTATTAATTGGAATGCAGAAGTGACAGAGCTTCCAGGTGTCATGAGGACATGTGGATCTTTGGCTGCACATCAGAATTAGCTGGGAAGTGTTCAGAACCGAGGACGCCTGTGCCCCAGCCCAGACCCAGCGGGCACCTGTGTGTTTGAACATTTCCCCAGTGACTCTGAAGCATAATGAGGCACAGGAAGCACCACTTTGGTAGGATTTAGGTGTAGAGACAGAGGTGAGAATGACAACCCGGCATGAGAAGGATGCAGGCAACGTCACAAGGATGAGGGTGGCAAGGCTCACTGGCACAGTGACTGCTGTTCCCTGGCCTCGATGGGGAGCCTTGTTTGGAGAAATAGTAGAAATTCAGTGAGAAGGGGCAGCTTTCAGAAGACCTTAAAATCCTGCGGAAGAGACTGAATTTTATCCTGAAAGTTACAGGGAAATCCTGTAGTCACCACCACCATTGATGTGACCTAACTTTCAGCAGCGAGTGTTGGGACTTCATTCACTGCGCGATGGGCAGCTTTTGAGCCAATGAGCATCATGAAGAAAACGGTGTTTTATTTTTACTTTTTAATTTTTTTTGAGAGAGAGAGAATGAATGTGTGTGCCAGTAGGGAGGAGCAGAGTTAGAAGAAGAGAGAGCATCCCAAGCAGGCTCCACACCCAGTGCAGAGCCCGATGGGGAGGAGGCTCGATCTCACAACCCTCAGATCATGACCTGAGCCGAAATCAAGAGTTGGAGGCTTAACTGACTAAGCCATCCAGGTGCCCCAAAAGTGGTGTGTTAAGCCGAATGTGACTGTCAAATGCTGGGTGGATTCAAGCAAAGGATATCTGGAAGCAGAGGTTAGCTAGGACCTAAACTATTTCCAAAAACACCACCATCAACAAAAACAAATATTGATTGGGGTGGTTAAGCATCTGCCTCCAGCTCAGGTCTTGATCCCAGGGTCCCTGCTCAGTGTGAGGGTCTGCTTTTCCCTCTCCTCTGCCCCTCCCCCCACCCCCGCTCATGCTTTCTTTCTCTCTCTCAAATAAGTAAATAAAACCTTAAAAAAAAAACCCAAATATTGATTGAATCCTAAGTATGTGCCAGGTGCTCTCTTAAGTCCTTTCCATTTATCATCTGTTTAAATCTTCACAGAACGCTGTGAAGTACGTATTCATAGTACGCCCATTTTACAGATGCAGAAATTGAGGTCCAGAGAACAAACTTGCCCAAGGTCATGTAGATGGCTAGTATCAGAGTTGGAATTCCAGCCAGATTGCTTGATTCTATTCTGCTACAGGATCCTATAACTCCTGGGACTTTGCCAATGATAAGGAAATGGTAACCTGAGATAGATGATAGAAAGTGTAAATGTCAAGTGTTGGAATAGCTAAGGCATGCTTAGGAAATCCCCAGTGAGGAAGAGCACATTGCACAAAGGAATTGAGTAGGTTTTAGAACGACACATAGAGAAGTAGTGGGTCTGTGTTCAGAACCCGGGAGAGGAGTTAGAATAGGAAATTCCTAGACGATGGCCCTGCCTGCACTCTGCTAAAAACTCATAGAAATTATTTGAGATGTGAGTATTGTGAAATGGGTAGAGGACTAATTTTGGAGTCAGGCAGATGTGGTGTGAGTTCCAGTCCCCTCTTTAATAACTTTGTGGCCTCAGGCAATTCACATAACCTCTGCATCTCAGTTTTCTCATCTGTGTAGTGAGGGGATGATGATAGTACTGCCCTCATAGGAATGTTGTGATGATTGAGCTAACGGATATAAAGCATATGTAAAGCACATGACATAATACATTTGACATCGATACCAGCCATTATTACTATTAAGGTTATCATTCTTACCATAATCCATGGGTATTGGGATGAAATAATGACATACACTATTTGGAGAGAGTACTTTGACATTAATGAGTACAACATGGACTTGGGAGCTGCTGGGATTCCAATTCTGGTTCCACCACCTGCTAGCTGTATGATTTGGGGTAATTTATTTAACCTGCTTATGTTTTTCCATCTGAAGGAAAACAGTAGTAGCTACCTTGTGGGTTTATGATGATGATTATGTTAGCGTGTATAATGCACTTAGAGTAGTGCCTAGCACACTCAGTTGTTTACTGATGATCTGAAAGTTGTTTTTTCTTTTAATTGTGGTTTCCCCCTCTTCACTGCCTGTTGCCTCTGAAACACTTAGATGTTCAGGTCAACCCTGGCATGGATTAGGAACCTGTGGGCCCATGGCATCCTCCTGGCTGAGTCTTCTTTAAGTATTGAGAATGTGCCCCCAAACATAGATCATTTACTGAGCAAAGTGACCGTGACTGCTGGGATGTTATACGTGGGTGATGATTTCACATAAAGGCCTGAGCCCATCTGTTATGGGAATCAGGCAGGGCTGCAGGTTTCTCCGATCAGTCTTCTCACTGCACGTATTCCCACCCCTCTCTCCCTTTTTGGGACCTGCACTGAGGCATGGCCCCTATTCCACTAGAAGCCTAGAGAAAACAGTGCTAACTCTGAAAGCATGCGTTTGTGTGCATGCCTGCACGTGTGTGTGTGTGTGTGTGTGTGTGTGTGTGTGTGTGTGTTTGAATGTTTGTAGCCTAAAGGTAGTTCTTATGGTGCTTTGCTTTGTTTCATTTTTTTTGGTTGTAAAGTTGAATAAAAGGCACTTAGTCCAAAACTTTAAAAAATTGCTACTGGGCAAAGTAATTTTGTGTCAGGCTTCTGTTCAGGGCAGATTTACGCTAGTTATAAATCTCTGAAATTAAGGTCTTACCATAGAAAAGCTGAAATGTATTCAGCATTAGCAGACAACCAGCCTTGCTCTGAACCAGTGGCCATTCTCCCCCCATGTATAATAAGAATATCTAGCTATGTGTTTGGGGCAGTTAATAAGTTTAAATATGCCTCTTAGAATGGGTAATGGCTCTCCAATGAGTAGCAGAATTTTCTATCAACAATTCTTTCCCTAAGAACCAAAGGTTAAGTTGAAGAGTTTGATTTAATGACAGAGTTAATTAGGCCTTTAACATTACAGGGTTCCTGCCTTCTGTTTTCTAATCAAGATCATGGTTTAGGGTTAACAGCCTTGCAGAAGTGGGGACTAATATTCACACTTGTTCTTTGGATGTTTGGGGAGAGCTGGGAGAGGACTAAGGGTGCTTAGAAATTTCTGAGTTCACAAAGAGCCTGGAGAATGTCTCCTAGCCCCATGGTGCTTCTCCCTCACCTTTGGCAGACTTCAGATTTATAATATGCTTGAGCTGTAAGGAACTTGAGGGATCATCTGATCAGTCCTCTCACATTAGAGCTGGAGAAACTGAGGCTAAAGTGACTAAGAAATATGTCGCTGGTCACATAGGTTGTTATAATAGATTGTCTCAGGTTAGACCATCTGCTTCTGATCAAAATGGTCTATCTGCAGACCCTCCTACCTCTTTATGACTTGTGGGATTTATTATCTGATTTTGCTAGATCGCTTCTTCCTACTACTTTTCAAGGAAAATGGAGGCCATTTGATATTGGTCTGTTGGGTATCTGCAAAGACTGTTGGTTGAAAACAAAACAAAAAATAGTGCCTCTTGCTTTCTTAATCTAATAAAAGGGGGCAGGGGGATTTGTTAGCTAGTTCTTGATATGAACTGTGGGCTAGAGGACCTGGTGATGGTCCAGAAGTTACAAAAGGAGAACATAAGACAACTTTCTGGAGGCAAGAACCTTTCCCTCCTTGCATGACACAGCTCCGTCACAAACGAATTTCATCACCCTGTGTTTTTGCTTATTTGTTCCCCATTCTAAGTTGGAGGGCAGAGATGAGGGATTTGCTAACGCTTTGGCTGCCAGAGAGGTAGGGAGGGGCAGATAGGGACTTGTTGGCTTCTACTGGGACTTAGGTGCGGCCACTGCCCACCCCAAGGAGTCGCATAGGGGGAATTCCCCAAAACAAGAAAAAAAATAAGTTGAGGTTTTACATAGTCTGAAAGTTGAAAAATGTCCAAGATAAAAGGCTTTATGGGTCATTCTGAGGCCCGGCCATGCTATAGAAATCTGCTTTGTAGGAAAATACATTGCAAGTTACAGAATAATTCATAGATAACTTTAGGGTGCAATTTACTTCTAGGCTTGGCCTGCTCACATTTCCATCTTAAACAGGGACCTCCTGGTCCAGGGGCTTCACCGTCAAGTATGACGATTGTGGCAGGATTTGGGGACAATATAGGGGATCGATGTAAAAAGATCTTTGGAAACACTGCTATTTCAGAATCGCTGAAGTAATCCAACTATACATCTTTCCTTGCAGAAAACATTTATGAGCACACACTCTACGCCTGGCACCGTACTGAGTATTGGTTACACAGAGGTGGACAAAATGGCTGTGTTGTGCCCTCCTGCAGCTTGGGCCTTAGTCTGGTTCAGACTTTGAGTTCTCATGTGGAATAAAATATTCAATGCAGAGAAGAATTTTGAGGCAGACCAGATTTTTGGCTATAGGCCAACAATTCTAGCACTCCAGCCCTCTCAAACAAATTAGTGCTTGCTTTTCTAATAGGCTTGCTTCTACCAAACTTGGTTCAGAATCTTCTGGTATGGATCTAATGGTAAACATTTCTTACCAGGTATGCTAGGGTAGGTCTAGCCATGGAGACATTCGTAGTCCAATGAAGAAAGCAGACATAGAAACTAATCATTTCTGTGTAATATGTTGAGTTCCGGGACAGAGTATGGGCCCACTGTGCTGTGTAAGGACGAAGACTAAGATTGCATAGATGTGGTGGTGTTAGGGAGAAAGATTTTCCTGTAGCTCATCTTATTCCTTGAGCTCCAATGTAAACCCATTCTTCTGTGTAAACCCGTTCACCTGTGTGGCTAGTCCACACGCAGTTAGTTTAAGGGTGGCTGTTCTGTGCAAGGCCAGGGCCAGGGCCTTGGGATTAGCAGCTAAGGACAACCATTCAGCCAAAGAGGTCTTATCTCTTATTTTTGTTTCTTTTCTAATGGAGGCCAACTACTGTAGCCTCTTGGATTTGGGAATGGGATAGATAGGGGGTGGACATTTCATCCACCCGTGGCTTTGGGGCCCAGTTCTGCAAGGACAAGGACAGGGTCCAGGAGAACTGCCTTAGTTTCCTCTTCCTCTTCAGTGGTACATAGTTGATTTCACCCCCTTGAAGGAATGTTCTTAGGTGAGCGCTATATAAATCCACATCAGGCCCAGAAGATTAATGTTTCTTGATAGGCCTCTCTCTATTAATTTGCATAAGCATTTGTGTATGATTTTATTTACATTGGTGAGGCAGAACAGTAGTTCTCGGGCTTTGATGTGCGTGAGCCTTGGAGATTAGAGCCAGGGTCCTCCCTTTGAGAAAACAAATACTTTTGTGTTGATTTCAATGAGATATAAATCATGCCCAGGAAGTTTACAGTTGAGTAAGAATGGTATAATTACTGATTGTATACCAGAAGAGGACATATTTATGAAGCGACTTGAAAAAGCTTGTAATCCCTTCCCGTATTTTGAATAACTAATTGCTATGTCATTGTGGCATATTTGCACCACAAGAGTTAAGTCTGTCAAACGTTTCCCTCTGAAAACCTTGTTTTAAGGGATTTCTAACTTGGTCGTAAAAATGTGCTCCAAGTTGGAGCTGACTTGATGGGGGTCTGTGCTTGGAGCGCTTGATTTGAATGGTGCCAGTCAGAGTTAAATTACAGGCTGGGAAAAAGGAAACAAATTTTTTAAAAAGGAGGTGTTTATGGTTCCCAGCTCCCCTAAGTACTTCTTGAGGATCAAAATAGCCTCTTTAAAATAAATTGCAGACCATTAGTATGTGATGGAGGAAACCCCTTTGAGACAGGGTTGGGGGAAGGGAAAGCAAGGGGAGATTGATTTGGGCCGCTTCCAGCTACGCGAACAGCGCGTGTCTGCGTGCAGTAGGCGTCTGGGGTGGTGCGTGCACACAGATGGTGCTTTTTGTACCCACCGTGGACGTTCCTGTCAGGCTGGGTGGATAGCCCTGCAGCTCCCCTTCAACTCTCAGTCTTAATGGGCATTTGGGTTTCTTGGAACATGTTTCCCCACTGCCTGCCCCCTCCCCCCTTGTTTTCTTTTTAAAAACAGAACACTGTTGCCTGCCAACCTACCTTGTGCCCATGGAGATCACAAAGGCCTGCTACAAAAGGCCTTGTTTGTCCTGTCGGCTGATCGAGAAAGTAGATCGAGAAAGTACCTGCTTGATAAGCACATTTGCCCAGAGATTTCCCCATATCTGGTGCCTGCCTTTCAAGCCAAAAGGTAGTCCTTGGCTAGGAATATTTATTTGATTCCTTACATAGAGCCTAGGTTATTTCCGCCATTGGTCAACTGCAGAAAATTCAAGATAATGAGAAAAAGAGAGGGCAGGAGACAAAGATAGAAAAAGAAGCAGAAAGGAGCATGGGAGAGAGGAAGGTAGGGAGGGAAATAGCAAGAGAGAGAGAGGTCGTTTCTACCTCTGTATGAGTCACCTTGAACCCCAGTGGTCTGGGTACAGCCTCTCTTCTCCAGCACCTGTGGTCAATGGAAGTGAGACAGATTTACTATCTGGCTTGTTCACCCTCAATGCAAATTTTCTTGTCTCTTTTAGATTTCAGTCATTCCTTAATGACACTTTTTTTTTTTTTTGAGAAAGCTAATTGCATTGGTTTCTCCAAGAGGCATCGCTTTAAACAATCCATCCTGACTGTGAAAACAAATACATGCTTGACTTATTTCATTTATTTTTCCCCCAAACCTAAATTAGGATAAAGCCATTTTGGATAAGAAGACATGTGTGTGTCTCTGTCACATCTTTTATCATCATGACTGCTTTTCCAAATAATACAACTTGTGACAAATGTGAACATTAATTACAGTTAACAAAGAAATGTCATGTGAAGTGTTCGTGGTTGGGGTGGTGGGTGTGAGAAGAAAAAAAAAAAAACAACAAAAACGAAACACCAGCCAATCAATGAGATCACGTCTTGCGCCAAGCTTCAAGTCAAAGTGCAAAAGTCAGAAATCAAATACCATCAGTTATCAAATTATTTTAATGATTCTAATGAAAGCTTCTGGTATTTTGTTCAAGGGTGTGTTGCTGTAATGGTAACTAACAGAACAAGAGGAGCTGATTGCCACAAATTAATTAGAACTGACAGCCAGGGTTTCCTTTTGATTTATTTATTTAAATATTGACAATCTGTTTAGAACCCGAGGTTTTTCATGTGGTCCTTTTCTTCTCTCCGCAAGTCCTCAGCCCATCCCAGAGTGAGAAGGTAATTGTGTTTTCTCGTACAGCGGGTATCCCTCACCAGCCCCAGGGTTTGGGCCCAAACTGACAGCAAACAAATTAAACTAGAGGATGGACGTGAATATCTATACCCAAGTCTACCCCTGCCATTTGTGGGGCTCAGGGTGAGAGGACAAATGAAGGCCCTTGCCTGATGCTCCCTTCCTTGTCTTGCCACCCCTGACTCCATTCTCCTCCACGGGAGGCCTCCGCGTATATGCGTGCAGATGTCCAGCTTGCCCGCCCAAGTTCCACCCGCTTGCAGCCACCCTTTGGCTACCTTTGGAACTTAGGGGTGCAACCCTGGTGGGTAGTGGGGGGTAGAAGAAGTTCTTGCAGTCCCTTAAGCTCAGGACTGTTTGAAAAGGCAATTTTGGGGTCCTGGATACCTGTAACATGGTCTAGTAATTGGGGAATAGGCTGCAGGCTGGACATACCCTTGGCCCGTGGACTCCCTATGGGGAAGGTAGATGGAGAGGGGTCAGGGTGGGCCCTCTAAAGAGTTGAGCCTTGGTCAAGGGCTCTGGTTACTTGGATCTAAGGGCAGGATTGCACATGCATGTGTTTTACTTTTGACTGCCTGAATGTGCACATCTGGAGTTCCCTCTCACTGAAGTCTACTTTGTGCACTTTTCATTGTTGTTTATCCCTTCAGTCCTGTCTTTATTCAACATCTATTGAACACTTACTGGCCCAAGCTCTGGAGACACAAAGGAGAAGGAGGTCTCCAGCTTCAGGGGTCTCACAGGCTTTTCTAAGTTTTAACTCATAATGGGTGCTAAATGGAGATCTGTTCCAAGTTCTTGGTCTTCCAGGTTTTACTTGTGTCCTGTTCTCTCTGTGACCCTTATCCTCCCTATTATGGCAACAAGTATTATGGATCCTGGAGAGAAGTGAGGGGTGAATACCTTGGGCTTAGAAGAGGTGAGTGGCTATTGGGAATGGTGTACTCATGGTCTCCTTTGGTGTTCCCTGGGCTTGTGCAGAGGTCCCACCATCCAACCAGAGATGTGCTCCCACTGAATTCAGACTGGAGGCAGATAAAAGGCAGACTCTGGCAGGGGGGCGTCTATCCCACAGAAAGCCTGCTACAGCTGTGCTAAAATGGCTGGCTCCAAAAGGGTCTGCTCTAGCTGGTGGCCCAGGCAGCCCCTGCCTGTCACGGGGCCTTTTTGTGGGCCTTCTCCCTAGAAAATGAATTCTGTTGGATACATCTTGCTCCCGTGTTAAAGTTCCTCTTAATGTTTAAATTGGTGAGGGTGTTTCCTAAATCTTTCACCAGAGAGTGGAGGTGTTGGTCGTTATCAAACCGACATTGCTAGGGCCATGCTCTTAGGAAACCAATGATGACATCTGGGGAACTGAGCACCGGTCAGCGTCTGAGCCCTGGCTCTCCGTATCGGGAAGCACAGCAGACCATGTTGAATTTCTTTCGCCAGCTAAATTGGTACATTAGGGTAAAAACGATTTCCACATTTGCATAGTTGATTTCATTACTACCGCCATTATTGATGCCCAGCTTCTCTGAAAGAAAGGAGCCATAAAAGCAAATAAAATCACTTTGCGATTCCATTATTGGATAAATTACCACATTACTGCCTGCGTTTTAGGGCTAAAGCCATTCCCCACATTTGCATAGTTTATTTCATTATCATTATTAATAACAACAACAATAATGATGATGACTAGGATCCTTGAATGAAAGGAACTAGAAAAATGGCACAGCCTGGAGCAGTGTTTATGGACTAGCTGCGGTCACTGAGAGTCCCTCTATCTGCAGCCGAAATACAGCCACTCTGGGGAGTGAACCAGGAGCTTTCCACAGACCTCGCCTTCGACCCATTCCGATCGCGTGGGAGGGCTGGATTTCAGGTCTGAAAAAGTGACTGGCTGCACACTGTGACTATTAAAGATTCAGGTTGGGGGTCCCTGCTCGGCCACGTAACTAGTTTTGTCTCTTAGGGAATGGCGTGCTCACAGAGCCTCAGCTTCCTCATCAGTGAAATGGGAATGCAGATGCTCGCTTTGCAGTGTAAGACCAAAGGAAATGGCAAATGTGAGCAGGTTCTGTAGACCACGAAGCTATCCATAGATTTCAGAGACTAATGTCACTATATTGAGCATTGAAGTGACGGCCGTGGCTGGCAGGCTCTGTAACAATGAGAGGAGCTGTACTAGTTTGTCTCGTTGGCTGGGAGAATTTTCCAAAGCCTTCCTTAGATTTCTAAGCTATTATCCTCTAAGATAAGAAGAGAGGGGATACTTATTCACAGTTACCAATCTTTGATATTTACAAATAGCTTACTTTGATAACAAACCTTCCTGGGCTGATGGGGTAGCTGCGATATTGCTCGCTCTTACTCAGCAATTTCCGATTATGTCTGTTTCTTCTCCTTGGCTATGGAGCCAGGAAGTACAAAGCCTTTTTGTCTATTAAATCCGAGGTCCTATAGCAAAAGGAAGGTCCGCTGGTGGCCATCTATGGTTTGCTGGAGAATTTTCCCTCTGGTTTTGTTTTTATTATTTTATTTTATTTCTGCTGCACCAGGGGCTCCAAAAAAATGAATGTGTCAGTAAAGGATTTGACAGTATGTTACGACAGTCATCAATCCACCAAGCCCTGTAGCCATAAATAAGCTTCATACGCTGCCACACTAAAGAGGACAGTTTTTCTTCTCCAGGACATTGAAAATGTCACAGCGAGGGAATTGTTTGTCCCTGTCTCCACGGCAACGCCACCAGCACTTACCATTAACTTTCACACCAAGATTTTAATCAGCGCTCTTTGCGGCCTGAGACCCAGTCAACATCAGCCCAAATTTTCAAAGCCGTTATTCTAATTATGACGAGAAAGCTATAGATTGATGAGCCGACTTTTCTGCAAGGACTGGTGGCAGTTAATTCTCGTGACCTGCGTGGCTCAGGGAGTCTCTCTTAGAGATGGAGTCTTGAAAGTTCGATTATTAGTGACAGCTTGTAAGTGAGAGGAGCCTTATCTCTCCAGAGAGTGTTGATAACTTGAGACAAGGTTTAACTAGGACGTAGTGAGACCATGGAAGGAGGGGAGCGGGAGGGAAGAGAGGAAACGGGAAGTGCACACTCTGTCTGCAGCCTGCATCCAGTGTAATGAGAAAATACGGACAGGCACGATTTCACAAGTTGTAAATTCTGGTAGCCTTCAGTTGTAAATTCTGGTAGAGGCTGTTTTACTCAGCTATCTGATAATGTGTGAAAATATTTGTCCCTTTGCTTCATAGGTAGGGGCAAGCACTGTGTTCTAGTAAATGCATTAAACTTCCCACCTCTCTCCTGTCTCTTTTCTGCTCTGTTTTCTTTGGTCAGGGGACCTCTAGAAACAAAACTGAGAGTTTGTAATTGAAATGAAATAGTAATCAATTTTTCAAAAAGACTCTTCTCATTTCCCTTACCTGACTCCCACCCCCAGCTTCTTGTGATTCGATCTAATTTCTAGAGCCTTTCGGTTTACAAAGGAAGGGGTGGGTGTTTAGAGTGGCCCTTACAACCAACTCTCTCTCTTCATATTTCTATTAGTCTCTCAGGTTCTCTGTCCTCATGCATCTGGCTGATGTATGTCCTTACTTTCTTGGCCATGCATAGACATAGACATATCCACGCTGTTGACTTCATGCCTCCTCCAAGTCTGCTCCTGGGAAGCGGTGCCTATGTCCTCTCCAGACTTAAGACATTCTGCTGAGCCGTCAGTCCTATCAGGATAGGGGTGCGAGTCTTCTTAAGGGAGTGTGCAGAAAGACAGCATGGTGAGGTCTGAAGAGTCTCGTCCGAGATGCCCTGAGTCCCCACTCTCGTCCCCACTCCTCGCCTCTGCCTCGCGGAGTGGGCCTCTCCATGACTGTTTTCTCATCTTTCAACTAGGGATGATAATATCTGTCTAGCCTCCTTCACATATCAAATGAGAAATAGGAATTAAATTGCCAATATTTAATATGATCATTGCGTTAAAAAAAATGCATGCATGAGCCTCATCGGCTGTTGTCTGCTTTTTTAGTTTGTCTTCTTCATAGCTACAAAATGATGCTATTACATTTTATAGTGTTTTCTTTTTCAAATTATTTTCACATGTTTAAAGGAGTCACAAATGTCTTCATTATCTTTGTTTTGCCCCTGAGCACACTGAGGCACAGAGAGGTGAAGCATCTTGCTTGTGGTCACACAGCCAATTAGAGGCCTAACCAGGTATAGAACTGTCATCTCCTGGTTCCCAGCATGCTGCTCCCTAGACCACACTGCTTACCATATTAATGGGCTGGGATTACCGAGGAAAGCAAACCCAATTAGTTTCTGTTGCAGCCCTTTTACAATCCTGTCTTGTTTCCCTGTGCGTTTATATGTATGTTTTAATAACATTCCCTGCCTTTTATGCTGAGGTTGCTCGAGGTATGTTTATAATGGTGGCGTAATTATAATAATAAAATACAAATCCATCCACAGAGTGAGCTCATTACTGCTGGCCAGGTAAACAAATAGGCTTGGTTGTTGACGCTGGAGCAAGGTGCTTTATTTCTAAGGTGGTGCCACTTTAAAGCACACGATGGTTTGCTCGTCCAGCACAGGAGACCCTGTGTTCTGAACATGACCAGAGTCTGGGGGGCAAGGTTGAGCCAGTAATGGACATGCTGGCCAGGTTGCATTAATGTGTCTCGCCCTTTTAATCTCTATTATTGCAGGAGAGAGATGAGAAGCAAAAGGGGAAACCATCTCTGTCGTTCTCTGGCTGTAAGATCTTTCCTTGAATATGCCAGTAGGCCTTTTGGCATTCAAACTCCTGGACATAGTTTGTAACGTATACAAAGGGGGAAAGTATTGTTACGAACGGAGCCATAGGAGAGAGAGAGTGTGTATGTTTTTTTAAATGCCTGTCTGTCCTTGTTAATTAGAAGTGCACATATTGGGAAATTAACTATGAAATACTAAAAATGATAAATTATTCCTTATTTGAAAGTATAAATTAAAGGTTTAGTGTATATAAAATTTGTCATGTTTAATTGCAAGTTCAATTAAAATTCAGGGTAATGATGATTTATACAGGTTTCTGTGTAATTTGATATTCATTAGCTTAGCCAGACACATGCTGATATTAGCTCGTTAATTATGTTTCCTTTTGTTGAAGGCAGCCTTGTGAAAGCAATCTGCTCAAAGTTTTCTAAACTCATTCTGCTAAATGAATATTTGGCAGCTGTTCATGTTATTGAGATGGTCACTGTGGCTTCATTTCACTCCTAGGCCGCATCAATCATACCTTCTCTGTGACAAACAAGGGTTTCTCATTACAAACCCATTTAGGAAGGTTAGGGCTGACATTAAAGACTGATTGCACGGTACTCTGCTGTTACTTTGCAGTAACATTGGAGTGGAGCTGCCGCTAATCTCCGCACCTCCCACACGGTCAGACTGCTTTAAGACACACGGAGGGGGAGGATGGGATCCGCACGGTGGCCCGACGTGTCTCTCTGACACCAGTGGATCTACTTGAGAATCGGAGCTTGGATCTCAGAAGACGGACCCTCCAGGAAGCCATGGCCCAGGCCCCTACTTAAGCCTCCACGGTGTTGGCAATACCCAGGGAACAGGTGTGGTTATGGAGGTGCAGAGACGTTAAGGGGTTTGCTCACATTGTTGACTCTGAGCAATGGAGTTGAGCATGACTCTTGAGGCAGTGAAAGTGGAAATGCTGGGATGACCGATGAGGAGGTTTCCAGAAGCATCTCAACTGCCGTGGCAGAGAGCTGCAGGAATCACCATCTAGCTGGGAAAAGAGTCCCATGCCCTGTCCCAAAACACTTAGGAGGATTTTAAGTATTTTATGGATTTTTTTCACAGCTGTTATAACATGATCTCACACTCTGTTTGGGATATTGTGGAAAGAGAGGTAGGGATTGTCTTTCCCTTTTGACAGCTGACGCGCAGGGGAACTTGACTGATTTATCCAAGGTCACCTATACGGATACTGGCAGACTTGGGGCTCTGAGCTTCTCTGCGTGTCCCAGTGTTGTAGTGTGGCCTCTCCAAATACACATTCATTTCCTCTTTTGTCTTCTCCCCACCTGTACTCTCCTGTAAGGAGGCACACCAGACACTTCGTAAATTGTGGGAATGTTGACTCTTAAGCTGACCTGGGTCTTAGTTTCTGCCCATTTGTATACCAATAGGAACAAATCTCGTTTGTCATGGTAAAATGCAATGAACATTCCTTGAGAAATTATAATTTTGTATCTCTGTAGTTATATTTATGTCCTTGTTTATTTTTAGGTAGGAAGTGGTTAGGGACTCTTTTTTTTTCTTGAAAGCCATCTCTTACACATTGGATCTTACGTTCAGGCTGATGTTTTTCTTGATGTCATTGTGGAGCAAATGTCTGGCCAGCTGTCCACCAAAGTTATTCTCTTCTTCTGCAGTGAGGAGTCGTTGCTGGCACTCTTGCTCCCTCCCAGTGGGATCCAGTGGCTGTTCTCATGATGCTTTCTTTCCCCGTCTGCCAGGTGGAAGTGAAGGGAAGGACTCTGAGGTATAAGGGTTGGTAGAGTCACAAAGTACAAGGAGCCTGAGTTCCCGAATCACCATGTGGAAGGCCATCTAATGGACACCTGATCGGTCTTTTCATAAGCAAGAAATAAACATCTATTCTATTACGTCCCTAAAATTTCATAGTTTATCACAGTAGCTAGCTTATGACTACCACTTTACTTATTCATTCTGCAAATATTTGTTGAAATTTTATTCTGGGCCAAATCTTAGGCTAAGGGTTGAGAACCTAAAGAAAAACAAAACAAAACAGATATTATTTGCCACCTCAGGGGGCTCAACCATATAGAAAGGGAGCTAAACAAATAGAAACCCTTCACTCCAGTATAGTAAGTGATGTGAGAGAAGAGAACCCAAAGAGGTTTGTTTTTTTCTGAAATTTTTTTCTGAGATAGATGTCTAGTGAAATAACAGATTTAAACTTTAATGTTAATAGAATCTTTTATTCTGAATGAAATCATATGTGGGAAACTCCAACTCATAAAAAAAAAAATGTGAGCAGACTCTGGTAGAGATGGCGGCCATGAACCCACTTGGCCTTTTCTCTGGGAGTTGCCCCTCAGAACCCTGAGGGCTGTGTTACATCATCTAAGAACCCAGACAGAGTCAAACCCAAAAGTAGACTATTCTTCACTGACTTTTTTTTTTCTCTTATTCTGTAGGTTATGGTACATGGTGGCTCTTTTTATAGAATGCTTGTCTGTAGTCAGTGGAAGTTTTGTTGTTGGTGGACAGATAGTTGATTCCTCAACTCTGACATTTACTAGCTGCTTGACCTTGGGCATGTTATTTGACCTTTTTTTGCCTCAGTTTTTTCATACGTAAAACAAGGATAATCCATGGTGTCTGTCTTATAGGATTGTTATGAGCATTGACGGAGTTAATATACATAAAGGACTGTCACAAGGCTGTCCCATGGTGAATATTCAACAGTGTCGACTATCCCCAGCCCATGTGTTAAAAACATTGTATTTGTGAGCACTTCTAAATTTTGACTGAATAAGCACAAGGATACAAGAACCTAGTTCAACATTTGGGGAATGATAACTTTGTAACAAGACTCTTTCACCTCTGATAGATAACTTGTGATTTCCTTTGGTTCTATGCCCCAGTCAAGTTCTGATGGTTTTCTGGAATTTAGGAGGGAATGGAATTCTTCTTCAAAATGTTTGTTGCTCTTCAGGAGAAACTCCAATTTTTTTTCTTTCTTTCAAGACCCCAGGCCTTTATGGACCTAAATAGTGTAACTTGGAACTTTTCATTTTTTAATTTCACCACCTATATCTTATTAATGCATTTTGTCAGTGTGGAAAGCCCTCTGGTGGTCAAAGTAATTCCTATGTGACTCCTAACAGATGAGTGGAATAAAATCAAGTTCGTGTGGAAGAGCTGTGTTCAAATTCTATTTTTCTCTTTTGCTGATTTCCTTTTCTAATTAAAGCAGAAAGCAATTTACTTTGGAACGCTGTAGTTCTAAAGTTGTCTTGGGGAAAAAATAGTAGGACAGTTTGCTTTATCCAGATGAAAATATTTTAGTGACGGTATTCACATTTCAGAAGGGTTTTTTTTTTTTTTTTTTTTTTGCTGTTGCCCAGTTTACTGTTGTCACTCCTGGGATGAAAGTTAACATTGGATACCCTAGCATGAGGATTCTTACGACTTCATACAATGTGAAAGCTGCAAGGGGGAGACTTGGAGGTTATCCTCTCATTTTCTATAAAAAGAAACTGAGGTCCAGAGGGGAGAAGTGATTCGCTCAAGATGTTTTCAGCAGGGAGCAGAGCCATGAGTAGGAGCCAGGTCTCTTGTGTGCTGATTCCATATTGCTTGAGGGATATCATAGTTGGGTCAAGTCAATAAACCCGTGGTTTCCAGACAGGTCCTCATTTGGCCAGCTCTCATGAAACTCAGCCAGAGGATAGTTCTTCACAGGCAAAGCACAACTCACACACTGCCCCTGGGTTACTCTGTCTCTTGCTAGGAGCAAGGCAATGTGGGATTTTCTTTTCCTACTATAGTATTGAAACTGGGTTGGTTGTATTGACTAGAATGATCTGGCATGAACAGTCACCCTCAGTATATCCTTGCCATTAAACAACATTTCTTGGAAAGGGTGTGCATTAATCTTGACTGTGTGCTGGCTGCTGCAACTCATCATAAAGATGAATGACTGATGGGTGACCTATGTCTGGTGTCCTAGGAGGGCGGAGAACTTGGAGATGCAGAAACATCTGTTCTGCTCTGAAATTGGCAAGACAAGCTGGCTTGTCCCTCTCTTGCCTGATGCTATTGCACGAGCTTACGTTATTTCTCTTTGTTTGAGTCTTTGGCTGTGTCTGGTGAAGGTGGGGCCCCGAGGCCATTTCTCGGTGCACCCAGTGTGACATGGTCTGATCACAAGGAAGCTAGCGGATGGGATGGGGGCCACTGAGCACCTCCAGTATGTTCTCCGTTCCAGTTCCTGCTACAGGGATTACCACCTGGGAGGGCGAGGTGCCAGAAGCTGCACGAAAGCTGGAAATATATGGAGTTGCCCAGAGTCCTGTAGTGTTTCTGGGTTGTTCCTCTGGATGTAGGTGCATTTTCTCAAGAGACTATTTAACTCCTTATGTCTTCATTACTGTCCTCATTGGTAAATCTCACTGGGCAGGTTTGGTTTATAATGCTTGCATGAATTAGATAGCATTTGTGAAATAGAGAACAGCTAATAAGATGGGAATTCAATTTATTTGGCGTGGTGTCATTTGGGAGGTGGGGCGGTGTGTTAAATCATTCACTGTCCTTCAGCTAGCATGCGTGATTTGAGTCCTTATCTTGAGGTTAGGCACTGTGGCCCGTAGAAAATAAAATGTGGCCCCTGCCTTCCAAGAGCTTAAAGATGGTTTCTTTTCTGTGAGCATTCCCTGAGTGCCTGCAGCATGCCCAGGATCCTACTGGGTGCTCGAGACTGCAGAAGTCTGTGCCCCTTGTCGCAGAAGCTGTGGGTAGCATGTCCTGAACAGCAGAAGCTGTTCTGTGCATGCTGCCCAGTCACCAGCCAGAAGCTTCCTCCTCTCTTAGCCTTGCAAGCTTTCTCTTGCAAAGGGAAAAAAAGCTGGAGTGGGGTTTTTTTTTTTTTTTTTTTTTTTTTTTTTGCTTGTGGCAGGGTAGACTGAAAATGCCAGAGAATTAATGACCCTTGGGTACAGCCTCCCCTGTACCAGTAGCTGACAGGTGTTGGTGGACAGATGCCCCGTCTTCCTTAGTTGGGGTAGCTTTGAGGCATGTTCTTTTCTGTCTCCCAGAGTTTCCTTGGCTGCAGTGAGTTCCCATTGCCCGCAGTGGTAATTCACCTGGTAAGGTACTGTGCACCATTACTCACTTCCTTCCCTTCCCTGTCTCACTTCCCCAATCCCTTACTTCTGGGGTCCCTTCCTCCAAAATACTTTGACTTGAACCCTTATCTCAGCATCTGCTTCTGGGGAAACTCAGACTAAGAAGTCGTTCATGGTCTACACTGCCTCTGGTAGAAGTCAGACTCTGAGGAAGGCTGCAGAAGACATGGAAAATGCTGAGGTAAAGTAGGAGAGGGAGGGGTTTAGTCCAAGTAGAAAGATCTGGGAAGGCTTCTTGGAAGAGGTTACATCTGAATTAGGCTTTAGTGGAATGGGTCGGGCTTTTATTAGGAAACTGTGAAAGGGGAAGGTACCCCAGGCTGACAGAACAGCTTCTGCAAAGGCCTGGAGGTGGGAAGAATGTGGGGCATGTAGGAAAATGGTGAGTATCTGTGTGGCTGTGGTTCAGGGTACATTGGGGTAGGTTGGAAGATATAAGGAGAGGCTACTGGGGGTCCAGTTACTGAGGGTTGGATTGTGAGGCTAAGACATGCAGCCTATTTTGTGGGCACTGGGGAGCCTTCCAGTGATCCTAGCAATGAGGGCATAATATTTGTCTTGAGGCTCAAAGAGCAGGAATAACAGACATGGGAAGTAGAAACTTGGTGAGTATGAGGCTATAGTGTGGTCCCTAATCGCTGGAGAATTTCAAACTGAGAAGAGAAGAGTGCTAGCAATCCAGGAAGTATCAGGGAGGAGCTGAGAATTGAGTTGAGTCTATTCACCCACTGAATTAGGAAGGTTGAAACAAGGAATCCCACACAGCATGGACAAAAGGCCCAGGGGCAGGAGTGATGTGGAATCGGCACCCCGTGGTGACTTCTGTGGGCCCCAGGCACATTGGGCATCGTGGGCGCCTTCCTGCGTAAAGAATATTAAAGATTATTGGTGCATAGAAAAAAATCTATTAGTATTTTCCTTAGCCTAAAGTTACATTTTTTCCTTCTGCTTCTAAAAGAAATTTGAACATTTTTTGTGGTCGCCTGAAGTCTCATGGGTCCTGGGGAGTGTATGTCTTGTGCCTGACAAAGAAGTCAGCTCTGCTTGGCGTGAGGGGAGCACTTTGATTCTACGTACTTCTCTGAGGCTAAGTTCTTTCAATGGTGTTCATACAGCTGTAGACTTTCAGCATTAGGAGGAGGGAGACTTCAGCTTTCATTCTGTAGAGACTGAGAGACTTGAGGACACGAACCATTCCAGGTGGACCAGGGGTTCAAGTCCAGAAGCCCCAGAGGAACGTAGCAGGTGGAAAAGAGTCCTGGGCCCAAAGAATTATATCTGGCTTTTTGTCTGTCGGGGTCTGGCAAGCACTTTTGTCTTGGCTTGTTTTCCCTCCCGAACCCGTCATGACCTTATCCTTCAGTACCCCTTCTCCACCTTGGGCTCCATGCTTCTCCACCTTGGCTCCAGCACCCGTCCTGTACATTTGCATTGACTTCACACTGTAGATGGAGAAATGCCCCGTTGTCTTTCTGTGTCTTTAAAAATGACGACAGAGAAGAAGAGGTTTGCTGAATGAAGTGATCGCATCTGAAAAAGCCCTGCAAAAAGAAACCACGGTGAAAGGACTGCCCAAGGTTTTGGGTTTTTTTTCTCCTTCTTCTCAAAAATAGTCAAAACACATGCAACCCATACTTGTGAAGGGATCAAAAAGGGAGAGAAAATTGCAGCTGGCCATTGTTTGCTCTGCTGTTGTTTGGTTGCTCCTTAGCTTCCAGCTGTTGACATGGCGAGTTGAGGATAATGCGCGTTTCCCCTCTCCTGTTAGCGTGCGCTGTTGTACTCCTCGTTTAAAAGTCAGCTTGTGCCTTCATGAATCCCATGTGATGGGAAAACAGAGCTGCAGCTTTTTTCTTTTCACATGATTTGCATCCTAAGAATGCACTTGTGCTGCCATATAAATGCATAAAATGATGATTTGGGTGAGCAAGGAGGTATTTTAACACAGGCATGTTTCAGTTCTTTTCCCAAAGTTTGGAAGCGCAATTCGGTGAGTGAATGCTCTCTCCGACTATCAGAGCCCCACTGTCTAGTGAGAAAGAAGATTCATTGTTTCCCTTTTTTGATTTCAAAGTTGCGATCAGCATGTCTTAGTCAAGATGTCACCTGGAGTGCAGATCTCACGGTTAGCTAACCTCTCTTGTGTCCCTCTTTTCTAAAGATCTTTCTTTGTAAACTGGGTTGGTTTGTAATTGTGTATTTGGCACCTTAATTACAGATAACCTTCTCAGTGGATGAGGAGTCTGCTAATTAATTAGTTTGTCATTCAGTTATATCAGTAGACAGGTGTTATTTTGGAAACATGGGGCAACATCACCTCTTGTGACTGTAGCCCTAGTGCAGAGGTCAAAATCTATATGGTGCAATTTAGTGACAAATGAAAAAAAAATTCCTCAAAATCCCCCCTTCTCTACTCCCCATCCCCCACTTATGCACACTGGCCCATTTAAAAAATAAGTTGTCATCTGGCTGGGTTAAGTTAGTATGTCACTCCTGGCTACGAATACCATAGCTTTGTATTATAAAGTCAGAGATGTTTAAGGCTGACCAGGGACCTTACCAATTCTGTTATTTAACCTTTCTTATTTGACAGTTGATGGGCCTGAGGTTCAGAGAGGCTTAGTGACTTGCCGTGGCTGAACTCCGTGTGTTAGTGTCCAAGTTTGGTGTCCTTCCTAGACTGAACTTTGCGGCTCTCCCCAGATTTAGGAGGGCCTGAGTGGCTGATACTATAGACTTGAGGAGACGTGGTCAACTCAAGGTGTTACCTATCCGTCTAGTCCTGCAGGGGGTGAAGATAAGAATACAGTAGCTAGAATACCAGGCCAGTGAGTAGGTGTCTTGGAAGTGACCACACTTGCTATGGACTTCAAGAGGGAGCCACCCCTTTCTGTTGATGGTGGGTAACAGGAAAGGCTTCTTGGAGGACAAACAATAGTTGAAGTGGGTCTGGAAGTACAGACAGGGCTTTTATAGACACTGGAATAAGGCCTCCTTGTATCCATTGGTATTAATCATGTCCCTGAGTCCAGAAATCTGCAGGAGAGTTAGAGGGACTTGGTGGTCATCATAGTCCCGCTTCCTCCTCATCCTGACATTTAGCTCTAGGGGTGCCAGGAATGGGCATGGGGAGCCCCAGGCCTGTGTGTGTGCATGTGCACTGACCACCACAGCCCTCAAGTTGCCCCTGTGCAATGCTGACCCAGCGAGCACCAAGCCCCGAGGTGGTGAGGCAGTAGGTGTGGGCAGGACATTCAGTGCTCGGCCACAGAGACTGCCCAACTCCTGTGGCTCTTGCTGTCCACGACACTCTTGGAGCTTTGGGCTGGCAAACTTGAGACAGCAGAGGTGGAGACAGCCCCTGCCTGGGTGGGATTGCTGCTTACCAGGGCCTCATCCCCAGGAGGTCACCTCTTCTCCAAAGGTACTGCCTCCTGCCATTTGAAGGGAATCAGAGCTGCCTTCAGGAAGGCCACAGGTGACTTCTGACAACTGCCCCCACCCCTCCAGGGGCTGCCTGGCACACATCCCCTACTCTGCCTTGCTTTTCTGAATCTTTAAAATAAATTTTCATTAATTTTAGCTTACGGCGAAGGGAAGTAACCCGTGGCTTATAAATAATGGCAACAGTTTTATGGAAACACCTAAAAATCACCAGGGGCACATAATAAGGAAGTTCTCCATCGCCAGGTGCGAAAACACATCGCTGATTACTTGTTGAGCAAGACCCTGTCAGCTTTTTTATTACAATACATTATTGGGTAATAGTTTTAAAATTATTTATAGAAAGAAATCGAGCTGTGTGGAGAATTCCATCATTTAATACGTTGTCTGTGAATCTCATTAGCCTTTGTAGCCTAGGGGTTAGGAAGGAAAACAGTTGGCTGTATCTTGAAGATGGAGCACTGTATGCACTTTTTGTCAGGGGGCTTGTTGACCTTAAGTTAAGTTGCTTCTTTGCGAGTCTTTCTGTGTTACGGCTCTGGTTTCCATGGTATTTACATAAACCTAGCAACAGTTTGCTGTGTAGAAGTGGTGGCAGGGCCTACGGTCTCCTCTGCCAAGGAGCAGGAGCGGGATCGAAGGCTTGCTCTGCAGGCTGCATATACGGAACAGCACTTGGGGGTAAGTTAGTCAGTATGTAGGGATTGGGGGAGAGAGGGGATGTTGGTGCCACTTGGGTGTACTGTAGCCTCCCCCCTGTCTTCAGGTGACAGGGCCGCCTCCCGTGTTCCGTGTCTGTGAAGTCTGTCCTGCGAGTGCTCCCGTCCAGCAGCACGTCAAGCAGCGTGGATGTCAGCAGTCATGGGAATGCAGACTCCAATGTAGCCCTGGACGTGTTCTCTGGGTCTTGGCGGAAGCCCAACCCGGGAGTGCTTTGCGCCAGAGCACACACCTCTATGCTGTCCTGGTCTGTGCTGTCCCCTGACTCCACAGCTGGCTGGCCAGTGGGCCCAGGGCTCAGGTCTGAGAAGGACCCACCCTACATGCCCCTTCTCCATGGAGAACTAGCTTCCTGTATCTGGGGATGTTAGTGTGGTCAGACAAAGGGTGTGCCTGGAATCTGGGGAGGAGAATAAATATCAATTAATAGATCATTATCTAATGGGATGTCTCTCACCAGCCCTGTGCCAGGTACTAAGAAAATGTACAGCCTTGGAGGCAACTCGACCTGAGGTTGGACACTGGCCTCAGAACAGCACATTTAGTCCCTCATACCTTACAACAAGGAAGGAAACTGAAAGAAAAAATGAAATTAAAAGGATTCATTAAGAGAAAACACAAATAGAAAAGGGAAAGATTTGACTTTGAACATAGTGACGTTGGGCAAATAAACCTTTCTAAGCCTCAGTTTCTTTGCCTGTAAAGTGGGAATAAAGGTATGTACCTTCTGGGTTTCTGTAAGAATAAAATGAGTTAAGGAAATAGGGCATTTAGAGCTGTGTGTAGCTTTTGAGTGCTGTTGAGTAAATATTAAGGCTCACAAGGGTCTAGTAAGTGGAAGCGCTGGGATTTGAACCCAGGCAGTCTGGTTATGGAACTATTGCCTTAACTATCACACTATGATGCCTCCTAAAGCCTTGTGGCGCAGATGTCTTGAGCTGGGCCATGAACAGGGGGAAGCACCATACCAGGCGGAGAAGAGAGGCTTGGATCTTGGGGGGATAGCTGTGTAGTGTAGGTGAGTAGGAGTGTGGGGGCCTTCCTGGGGACCTGCCCCATTCTTGCTTTTATTCACTTATTCAGTTTACAGACATTGATCAGACACCTGTACTATATCAACTCAAGTGCTGTGCATGAAAGGGACAGTCACTGGTAAGACAGTCTCTCTCTCAAATAGTTGGGAGGTGGGAGAGGACAGTGAAGACCGTGACATATTTGATATGGAGCATGTATCCTGCAGAGGGAAGAGAGAAAATAAGAACTACCTGAGTGTCAGGCATGGTTCGACATGCTCCACGTATCTTAACTCATTTAATCCTCACGATGACTCTAGGAGCTGGCACCCTTATTATGTCCAGTTTAGAGAGGAGGGACTGAGGTCCAGAGGAAGATTTAGTAACTTGACTGAGGCCATAGAGCTAAGAAGGGACAGAGCTAGAATCCCAACCTGGGCAACATGGCCTGGATCCCTGCTCCTAACCCTTCCCAGCCCAGCCTTGTATGGGGCCTGTTGTCGACAGTCCTAAAGCCAGAATGAAAGTTTGACTTGTTCATGGCACTCTTTGGAAAACCTTTCAGCAGTGTAGGTGATTTCATCTGTTGGTACTGCAGGGCTTAGCCCACTTACCATTCTGAGATGCATAAATACTTTGGTTTGAGCGATGGTAGGTTTTTAGACCCATGGAATCTCAAGCAGTCTTTGGAGCTCATCTCTCAAAAACTCAAGGGTATACTCACCGAGAGCAGCTCTTTGGAATCCTTAGCATGTTCTATAAAAACTGTTGCTACGGTTATAAGACTGCAGCTTTTGTGGAGGTACCTGTCTGATGGGCTACGTTCCTCTCTCCTTGGAATTTGTGGCCTGGAGAAGATGGAGAGGCGGTCCTCTGGGTCTGGAGGAATGCTCCAGTTTGCCGTGGTCCTTGTCATGCTTCCCTGCCATGTCCAAGCAGACAGGATGTTAGAAACTTGATTTTCAAAGATGCAGTGTCCCTGAATTATTAATAATTATCTCCCCCTTCTTCCCACCCTGTCTGCTACTCTCCCTCTCTCTTTGTGAATGCCAACATCATCTTGACCAAATCCCTTGAGTTGACCTACATCTAATTTGTTAGTTTTCTTCTTGAATCTGAACACTCAGCCTGATTCTTGTCATGGGTGGCATTTGGGGCACTGGGCTCCTCCTGCTCAGGCTTTCCCACATTCCCAGCCCCTGGGCCTCGTGAGTCTAAGAGTTTGACTGACAACACGTCAATGCTATAATCTCTCCTATCCAAATTTCTCCATGCATTTTACCGGTGAATGGAGAGGCAGATTCCTAAGGATAGTCCTGTAGCTGGTTATGACAGAGCTGAGTCCGGGAGCTGTATTTTCTTCTCCTTAGTGTCACATCCTAGATCCTCCTCTTTTGGGAGCTAAGATCTTCTATCACATTCTCAAAAATGTTGAAAGAATAGGAAAATGAAGCACAGCTCAGGTGGGGTCTCACAGTACCAGTCACAGGAGGTGCTCACGACTCGCTGGGTCCCCAGGAAGTGCCTCTCCCCTGCGGTGCATGCAGCTTTGTGTACTCTTGGCCAGAGGCCTCCCCCTGCACAGCGGGTGTGACGGTGGCCGGCTGGGCCCTCTCGTTTCACTAGAGTGATTTCCTAGAGAGAGGGGAACTGGATGTGTGTGTGGTCTGTCTAATGCCTCTCACATCCAATAACTTTAAAACCAATCAAATTAATAATGTAGGGAGAAGCAAATGGAGTCATTCCTTAGATATTTAAACAGGAATATTGCTGCCACCGACGTGTAAATCTTTAATAAGATATGAGATTTGGCAATAAACAAAAAAACAATAAATAAGCAAAAATGCCAAGTGGCTGGAGGCCTGGTTCTTTTGCACTATTTTAGGTTCAATCATTACTGCCTGACATTGGCTTCCTCAAGCAGATGTATTTATTGAGGTCCTACTTCATACTGGGTGGTGCGTTTTCAAGCCTGGGTCATAAAGTAGTGCAATATACGGTCTTTACTCCCAAAGGATGTCCACTCGGGTGGGAGGAAGATGAACACAAATACAGGTCTGGATGTGTTGAACGTCAGCCTGGTTCTATATGGACTGTCTGCTCCGGCCGTTCAGGGGACGCATGGATGATGGATAGGCTTGATTCCCCTTCCAACAAGGAACCTTATGCCACGGACTATTTTCACCCGGACATAGGGTGTGGGGCCGAATCTCTGTTCCTGTAGGAGTCAACCTGGAGAATTTTCAGAGGAATCATTAAAGACCCCTCCTCAAAGTAGGGAAGAGCTGTGTGTGGGGGTGGGTGGGTGTGGAGGGGGTGTGTGTGTATGGGTGTGCGCACACCCGGGTACAGATGCTTCTGTCTTTTAGGTCCCACAGGGACTTCCTGCAGTAAGACCGAGCCTCCTCCAAAGTTACTTTTAATCCGGACCAGCACGTTTTATTTTCAAGATCTAAAATTCCGAGAGGAAGTTTTCCTACAACTCTGTTTAAATATCCCCTTCCTCCCTCTTATCCTGCCTGACGAGGCATTTAATATTTGATAAGCTTCCTATTCCATTGCTCCACCCCCAGTTTCTGTCATGCAGACTTATTAATGTGCCTCAGAAGTAAACTCCTTCATCCTCCAATTGTTCTGCCCACCCCCCACCTTTCTCCCCATTGACCTCCCTTTTACTTTTTATCTCTTTTCTCCTTCCTCTGCTGTGGTGAGTGAGAAGAACCAAATGTGAAACTCAAGCAGGTCTTTATTCAGAGTTGGAATCTGTGGTCTGTGCATCCAGGAGGCCAGACTTCCCAACACTGCGGGGGGTGGGGGGGATCGTGGTACCCGCCTTCATTCCTTCTACATTCCATTAAGCAAACTACTTTGTAAGGGCAAATTCCTCCCTTCCAGGCGGATCTCTTTATCCGCTGAAAGAAGCTGCTCCTGCTCTGAAGCTTTAACTGGTCGCTGCCTTAATGGTCCTTCTCCGTTTTCTCAGATCTGACAACATGGGACATGGCTTGGTTTGCCTTCCTTGATAAGTCAGAATGGTTGAGATGACCTTGCTTGGTGGACAGCGGGCATAAATGCACCAACGAGGTGTTGAAGCCAGGAGAAAGGTGTGGAATTGTTCTTGTTGGAAGCCCTATTGCCTGTTGGCTTGGTTCTTATAGGCCCATTTGGAAGTTGCCTTCTGCCATCTTTTTATTCGTGTGGTTAACCATAGACTCCTTGCCCAGATTCCCATCCCAGCTTTATGTTTACTCTTCCATGCAGGGTCCTGACATTTTGGCTATCTTTTCAACCTATGTATTTTATGCCATCTGTATTTTTAGACTGTGGGTGCAAGTCACTGATTGTATGACTCTTCTCCCAGAACTCAGAAAATCTTTTTCAACTGTGCCCTGAAAGTAGCCACCAAATACTAGATGTGTGAGAATTAAAACCTATTTGCTTTCATTGCATCTAGCCCAAACACTCATTTTCATCTGCAGCCTAGACTTCTTGATAGGCCTTTTCTTCCCTATTCTCAACATTTTATTTTCTGTGCTCTGTTCTTCCTCTATTATTGGTGGTGGTGATGAGGAGGATAGCTGTGTTTATTGAACTCTTACAGTGTGCCAGAATATACAGGGTACTGTATATGGATTCTTTCAACCCATATAATAACTGTGAGGAATACTTACAGATAGGAAAATGAGGGTCCAGAGAGGTTAGGTGACTTTCCTAAGGTCACACAGTAAGTCATTGTCTGAGCTGAAGCTAAAACATGCTTTGTCCTTTTCTCCCTGCCTCACTACCAACTTCCTTAGCACCTCATTACGTCCTCCATAGTCACTGAATTTTATTCTTTATCATCATGGCTTACCTAAATACTGACTGTATTGGAAAAATTAAAATTATGGTCTCCTTAATAAAATAACTTTGAAGGGGGTGTAGATGTCTGCACTGGGAATACTTTTTGTGTGTGAAACAAAAATTCAACTTGTTATAGTCAATGAAGTCAATGGTTCAGTTAATAATGCCCCTAATGGCACAATTCTGCTCAGTGCCAGTGATGGATACCTTTAAAATCAGAGACATGCAGAAATCAGTGCTGTCATAAATACAGCTGGGATGGGAACTCAATGGGAGAGGAAAACCCCTAGAAAGCGCTTGCATATTGGTTCCAGTCTCATTAATCTCTCGGTCTCCAGCCTTTCCTGTAAATCCCCATCCGTCCCAGCAGCACCCGAAGCATTTTCCCGTGCGGCATGTTTGCATTTCCCTTTGGGTTTTCTCTGCTCAGAGACTGGCTAGTAGATCAACGCAGTCACCCCATGTGCTGCTGGAGCATGAGAGAGCTTTCTTCTTTGTGCTGCTTCCACATGGGAGGAAAAGATTTTTAAAGACTCTTTTTTAGGATGTCTTGAGACCCCTGCAAGTGCCATGCCCTTCAAAGGAGTGACCTTCTCTTTTACAAATTCTCCTTCTTTGCACTTCTCCCCACCCTACTTGTATTGGAATAAGTCTCCAGAGACGCACTGTGGCCTAGGACCAAGATGTAGGCCAAGTGGAAACACACCAAAGTGATTTAATAGAAAAGGTAATTCCTATTCAAACGGGATGGTCCCTTATTCATTTCCTCGGATTATCATCAAATTTATGTCACCAGCAAAGGAGCTTTATTGAGTTTCACAGAGATATTCCTTTTGCTCTCATTGTCGTTAGTTGGCACGCTGACATTTTCATATGTGTCTCAGCTAATGCCTCAAAATTACTCCATCTACAAATGTAACAATTGAACAGATAATTTTAATAAGATTCAGCTTGACTTCAGACTGCACTCCTTCCTTTCTTTATAGAATGCAAATTGTAACCTGTTTTTAAAGCCGTGCAATGCAGTGAACTTTAATGGGATTTGACAACATCATATTAAGCACAACAACTACGCATAATGTACCGAAAAATTGGACGTGAAATTGGAAACATAGCTGAGAACAAAGTAAATTTACATGGTTTGGTAGTTTGAATGTCTGATATCATATTCTCTCATGCAAGCCCCATAAAAAAGCAAAGGATTTAACAATGGATATCAGCAGAAAGTGCTTTTAAAGTTAAAACTGATGGATGGCTTGTCAAAAAAAATAATTGCATTGGTTGGAAAGTCGGGATGCGTGCTGAGGGGGAGAGAACAGGATATACAGAGAGGATGATGGGAAGTGACAGTGGTCTGTCAGGAAGGACTGGCTGCCCAGAGGAGTGTGAAGTCAGAGCTATAAGGTGGCAGAGTAGAACAGGCTGTCAGAGCGGGAAAGTGGCTTTAATACCCTGAAAAGCAAAGGAATCCGCCTGTCAGCTTTGCTCAGCCGTGCTGAAAGAGGAAGAGAACATGGCATAAAGTTAGAGACATTAAACAGGGTGGGGGGTGCGGGGGCCGGCGCAGGGAGCACAGGCAGGCAGCGCGAAGGGGATGGGGAGGTGTCTCCTGCCGGTTTCTGAATATTTTCTTTTCTATGATGGTTTTTTTAACCCTCTCTCAAGGGCCACTGAATTAAATTTGAGGGGCTGGGGGTTCCATGCTGCTTTTGAAGAGAAGGGTGATTTAAGTGAAGGCACAGGCACGTCCAAAGGGCTGCCTGCCACCCTGGCCGAGTGGGTGGCTTTCTTACAAGTACACCTAGGGATGCCTCGGCAGATTTCTGGCTTTTCAGATCTACAGCCTCAGCTGCTGACCTTTTCTTCCCTCCGGGTTATGCTGTCCATTTTCCTGGGGATGACACTGATATCAAGTCACTCTGGGACTAGCTTATCTTGTGCCAAAGTGCTTTGAGGACTTAACACTTTAGCTGTACAACAGGATCGTGATTAAAATGCAATAATCTGATGATTTTTCCATAAATATTTTTTTGCTCTATCAGCATTAGGTTTTGAATAATTTATTATTCTTCCTTAATATACTCCTGGCGATGAGGTTAATTTGGTCATCTTGCAGGGGCCTGGCTGGTAATGAACATTTTTATATCAGGCCTTGGAGTACTTCCTCCATACACACATCATGTCTTTACGATTTAATTGCCCCAGTTGCTTGAGAGTGTTAGAGTCTAGGAGGGGTTGGAATATAGTAGTTTCTCTTATTAAAAATATTTTGTGTACCTGAGAACACATCTTAAAAATGTGTTCCGAGAGCCATCCAAATTCGTGAACTGCGTATAGCCCCCATACGAGTATAGATCTGCTATAGCAGTTTGGGGGGGGGTTGCTTCTTCCCAAAGAAATGACTGTGCCAGTTATGGAGGAGGAAGATGGGAGTGGCAGCAAGCAACACACGCTTATGTAAGCACTTCTTTTGTGCCAGGCAGTAATCTGAATGTTTATATATATATTAACCTATTTAACTCCAATAACAAACTTATGAGGTAGGTTCTGTTAATATTGCTATTTTGCAGATAAGGAACCAGAGAGGTTAAGCAACTTGGACAAGGTCACACAGCTAGGAAGGGCTGGAATTAGGATTCAGATTCAGCAGTGGGGCAGCGGAGACTATGCTTTCAATCGGTGTGCGATGTTTGCGTGAGTATGTGGGAACGCACTTAGATGCCAGGTTGCTTCCTGTTTTTCTTGGGTGTCTGATGCACTGTGAAAAGGATGTTACTGGAACCAGGCAACAACAGTAGGCAGAGCAGGCTGAGCTGACTAGAAAGAAGGTCTCTTCTCAGTGTTAGCACTAGCATGACAAGGGGGAGGCAGGAGAGACTAAAGACCAGAGGATAGGAGGAAGAGCTGTCCTGGTCACAAAGGCAACCAGCTTCCAAGCCAGAATGAAAGCACTCATCTGAAATATTTATGCTTATGCTCTGAAGGTAATGCATACTTACACGTCATGTTCAGTTCTAGGCTGTAGTGATCCGTTTCTAGGAGATGGGTACCTGGGCTCTTGGTCTTCCTGGTGCCTGGCTGGAGGTGAGAACTGTAGCCTGCCCATTTTATCTTGAATTCAGCCAGTATAGTCATACATTGCTCATTAAACGGATTAATCACTGGGGTCTCCCCCTGGGTGTTTTTGGGCATAAGGGAGCATCTGTGGTCACACCCACGTCTCCGGTGCTTCCTGGCGGCGGGGGCGGGGGGGGACGTGCTATGCCACCACACTTCATTGCCTGGTCATGTTGCCATCATCCTGCTTTCCCTGGCCGGTAACTTTGCTCTAAACAAGCAGAGCGGCTTTCTATTCAGTGGACTGTTTTCCTGCCCCAGCAGATTTTCTTGCTTTTCTCCTGGGAATCTCTGGCCTTTTTCTCTCCTGATACTAAGACATGACCCCTCCAGAGTTCTGCGTGGGAAGACACATGCCTGTCATTGTCTTTCTGCACCTCGTGGGATCCATCATGGCCTGGGGTGTCTTTAAGAAGCCTCCCCCAGAGCTCTGTGCTGCCCTGTGACTGCAGCAAATCTTAGAGCTAGATGGCAGTGCTGCTAGTCTCAAGTTGGATGTTCAGGGACATAATTGGGATTTTGACCTTTGAATCAAAGAATTTCAGGGTTAGAGTGGATGGACCCTCTCAGGGGTCTCCAGTGATAGGGAACTGACTAGAATCAGGGGCAGTGCAAGCCAGCTTGAGACAAATAGAAAGTTTGTTCTGAAGATGAGCCAAATGTGTTCACCCTGGAACTTACGTCCATTGGTCCTTGTTCTGACTCCTGGGACTACATGCATCCCAGGTGTGAACTGCATAAGTCATATAAGCCACTGTAAGACCATGTACATTTTCAGCCTGCACACCTGTCTGTCTTCTTCCTCTGTTGCTGGTCCCTTTGTATTTGTTGGAGACACTCATAGCTAGGCACTCAGTCAAAACTCTTGCCCCTAAGAGCTTTCTCTAGCTGCTCCTTTTTCTAAGCTTATGGTCGGCAGTTTTTATGGCTCACCTCCTCTTGCACCAAGACTCAGATCCTTTCATTAATGTGGGACCTGAGCTCAGAATTTAAATATTAAGGGGAGGACCTCCTGACTTGAGGTAAGGGGAACAAGACAACAGTCTGCACAGTGACACTGCAAGCTGGTGCTGCTGTTTCTGTTTTACAAACGGGGAAGATGAAGCTCAGGAAGGTTCAGTTGCTTGCCTGAGGACGCACAGCTAGTGAACAATGGGGTAGATTTGGATTCAGGTCTTCTGACTCCAAAGCCTTGGCTAGTTACAAGGCAGGGCTAGGGTACTGGCTCTAGGTGCAGGGTCCAGAGCCCAGCAGGCATGGGTTCAGATCCTGGCTCTGCCACATACCAGTGGGTGACCTTGGACGAGCTGCTTAACCTGTCTGTTGCCTCGGTGTCCTCATCTGTGGAATCGTGATAATAATAGTACCTCCCTCATGGAGTAATTGTGAAAATGAAATGACATAATGCGTATAAAGCACCTGGCACAGCACCTGGGTATGATAACCACTCAGTAAATGTTAGTTTAATATCCTCCTTCTCATCACCATTATCACTTTTTAAACTATGATAGCAAGTGCCAGAGCTCTGCACCCTTGGCTACAGACGTGCTGCGGCCTCCTGGTCCTCACTGGGGGTGGGTGTCAGCAGATTCGTGGGGCGGGTGCCAGCAGCCCTTCGTGCTGATGCTTTACAGTTGAGGCTGGGCAGGGTCTGGGGAGGGTGGCAGTGGCTATTTTTTTGTGGTTTTTTTTTTTTTTTTTTTTACACTTCGAGAAGATTGCTGCAGTTATCTGGAAATCTATTGCTCGGGCAAAAGCAGGATTGCGTGATACAATTTAAAAGGCCGGCAGCTGCATTTCATCCTTTTCACAAGAAAATAACCCCTTACTCCAGTGAAGCTAAAAATAAAAATGGCAGTACATTTGGCAACCACGCTCCTTCCTTTATTACCTCAGCAGTATCTGAATAAAATGTCTTATTAAGCAAGATATAAGGGCAATGAAAAGGAGAGTAAGTCAAATTAGTTGACATCGAAAGCTTGGTGCATCATATACAGCGAGGGTAGTTACTGTTTAGTAAAATGGATTTAATGCTTAATATAAGTGCTGATATTTAGATGGCTATATTTTGGCAACTCGGGGGAAAGAGTGGTGGCTTTTGAGCCAGTAGATCCAGAGGTAGGTCCTGCCCTGTCACAAACTGCTCATGTGGCATGGGGGTGATTTGCTTTATTTCCCTGAGTCCCATTTCCTCCATATGCTAAATGAAGGGGATTTCCGGGAGTCCAATGGCTCTTTGGCAGGATCTCAGGGTCACCTGGGGAGGGGGCCAATAAACAGGGCTCTGGAGACCCACCCACAGCACTGCCTGTACCTGCCTTCCATATGGGGGTCGTTGGGTGAGATTTTCTTTGAAGAAAGTATTGCACTGCTGAAGAAGAGGTGTCAGAACCACCAGACTGGATTATTTCCAAGAAGCCTTGCCATTCTCATTTTGGAAAGTTCAGTGATGCCCACAGAGTTGAGTGGGCTTTGGAAGCCGTCTGGGCCCTGTTTCAGCTCCAGCGGTATCTGTGATCAGAAGAATCTGCGTGCCCAGGGGGCAGGGTGGTGCCCTAGAACACAGCACATGGCAAGTGTGGTCAGGGAAGAGAAATGGTGACAAAGCCTTTCATAAATGTGGATGGGTGCAAGTGTGTGTGTGTGGGGGGGGGGTAGGTGTGGGTGTGAGTGCATAGCTGAGCATTTCAAGGTATGATGTATTTGTGTGAATGAATAAGTCTGTGCATGAGTTGGTAGAGCCCATGTAGGCATCTGCATCTCACATGTTTTTGGAGAAAAGATGTAAGCACAGCCATGCCTGTGACGCCTGTCCTTGGCTGCTGCTTGTCTTATTTATGCTGACCAAGGCCATGGTGGGTTAGTGTTTATCTTTTTGTCTGAAGTGAGGAAACCGAGTCTTGAAGAAGCTGAGTGATTCCCCCGAGGTAATGCAGCTGAGAATTTGCAGGGTGGAGGGATTATGGAAGGTCTGTGTTTACCCCATGGCTGGGATCTGCCTCCAGCTGATAGGTGGGCGCTTTTTCCTGCACTGACCTGTTGGCTTTTCTATCTGAGAGTGGGTTACCAGCTTAGCAGCCTTCCTCAGTTCAAAGAAGTAAGGATGCTTCATCCTTTCCTATCGAGATTTTGAAGCGAAGGGCAGAGGAAATGAAGCCTAACATCAGAGCACCCCTCTCCTCCACAGCCATCCAATTTCTGGATGAGGAGGAATGTCTCTAAAATGCCAGAGATAACTGTAGTTTCATCTTTTAGGATTCTTTGTTTTGTTTGAGTGCCTGTTTTATTACTTTTAGGGATCTCGTAGTTGAGATTTATAACGTCACAGGATGACTAGGGCTTATCCCAACCACTTCCCCCCCCCCCAAAAAAATACTAACGTATTGTTGTCAGGGTTTAGTACAGGCCTTACTTCTTCGAGGCCTCCCTTCCCAAACCTCTGTTGTGGCGGAGTTGGGAGCTTATTTCAAAATAAGGCCAAGAGCAGCAAGTACTCTGCAAAACCACCCTTAGGTATCACTGAAGAGTGTCTGAGTGCGATCTGCACCCGGAGACCCTAGCAAATCTCGTTATCTTTTATTTATACCTTGAAGCACATTGAAGACTTTGTCAGTCATTCTACTTCCTTGGATTCATATGCACAGAAGCTTTTATTCTGAAGAAAATATCATGAGAGCCCTGAGTAGATTTATGCTTTGCTTCTGATGGTTCATGAAGCCCAAACATATCTAACAGTTTTTTTCACCTGTTTTGCTTAAGACTAAGATATTTTACAAACATCTCTCACTAGAACCGTCAATCATGGTTTCAAAATTGAAATTTTGCCAAGTAAAATGAGCATGGATGAAGGGCAAGCTTCTTTGCAGTGTGAAGCCTAGGCCTTTCATAGAAGTTAACACTTTTTGGGATTCATTGGTGCCTTATTTGGAGGTGAGGGGAAACTGGAACACTTGCACACCACTGGTGGGAGTATAGGCTGATGCAGCCATTTGGAGAAATCTGGAAGTATTGACCAAATCAAATACATGTACTCTATGACCTAATGGTCCTGCTCTTGGATTTGTAACTCATAAAAGTTCTACAGTAAGTGGACAAGGGATGATGGTGATGACGATGTTATTTTTGTTGGTTTCAGTGATCATGAATGTTAGACTGAGGTAATTTAGGTTATAGTTTATTGATAATTGGTCAAGACCTGTCTTAGGTATATTCATAGTAAGCCATCTGTCAAAGTTGCAGAGACTGCTTTCATTTCAGTTCGTAGCCATTATCCCTGGTATGTATTCTTTCAGAATGCAGTGTTCATTTAGTTCATGTTGCTGGAGTTTGTATTGTGAGTGTAAATTGTGATTTCTTAGAAGGGAAGTAATCTTGGGCAATAGAAAAATAGAATCCTAAATTCAATACTGGAGGTTATTTAATCCAACTGATAAGCCTAGAAAAATACCATTTATAGTCTTCTCTATAGGTGGTCCACTTGGATTCTCCTAGTACTGAGGAATTTGCCACTTCCAGAGTTGGAGCATGTCCCAAGAATAAACAATTAGGTTCCAAGGTTTTGGCATCATTAGACCAAGTAACAGGATTTTGTCAGCTGATTTCCTTAGGCATTTTCTAGGCAACAGACAAGGGTAGGATGATGTTTCTTCTAGTTCCAGTCACTGCATTGATTGGCTTGACAGCCAAAACTGTTTTACTCTAAGTTACATTCAAATTTAAGAACCTGAGTGCCTC
Organism: Ailuropoda melanoleuca; assembly: GCF_002007445.2. Classification (NCBI taxonomy): domain Eukaryota; kingdom Metazoa; phylum Chordata; class Mammalia; order Carnivora; family Ursidae; genus Ailuropoda; species Ailuropoda melanoleuca. The sequence continues at coordinate 79,081,096 of NC_048223.1, forward strand.
TCCAAGGTGGAATCAGCTGCATCTACCCAAGAAGATAAGATTTTCTGGATGGGTCATGGACATTGTGAATAAAGAGAGCAGAGCTCACTTCTAGTGTTCTAAGGCCAGTCCTCTCACAGAGTTTCTTGGGGAAGGAAAAGACATCTCGGTCACTGCCAGATCTGACATTGCCCAGACTTAAAATAACTATCTCTGTCTCTACATCGTTACCATTAATTGAGTGGCATTTTGTATTAAGAACCTTCAGTTTAGAATTTCTGTCTATAAGCTAAGGGAGACCCAGATTTCTGGGATATCAGCTGGGGTGCCACCTAAAATGATGAGAGTGCTAGTGACCCTGATTTCCCAACTGGAGACAGACTTGCCAAAAATACTTTTGGGAATTAATATTGTTCTTACAAGGCAAGGATTTGAATGGGAAGGAAACATGTGAAACCAGAATCTGCGTTATTACCTTCCTCTGAGCTGCTCCTGGAGGAAATTCACCTGAGAGAAGGCGTGTGCCTCAGTGAGACTCTTTAACAGAGAGAAGAAATTAAAAGCTCTCAGGCGTTCTTCACATCCTCCCTCATCAGCATTATTGGGCCATCTGATTCTCCGACTGGGGAAATCCTGTCCGTGGAGCTATCTTTGCCAGCTGTGTAACCACATTTGGGGGGTCCGATGCTCGTTGATTTAGGTGTCTGCATTCACGGAGCACGATTGGCCAGAAACCACTGTGTTTCACCTCGCGGCATCTGCACCTCACCACGTTGCAACTGCATTTGGCTACAAAATCTCCGAGACCTTAGTCACACACAGACTGCACAGTTCAACAGCCGAACACAGGAAGCGGACTCTGCTGTTACGGTGAGAAGGGAGACATTCCGAACTCTCTCAATAACCACCTGTTGTCATTGGTACCAGTGACAAGTTCCTCTGAGTTCTCGTTTGCCAAGTTTGATAATTCAGTACATAGGTAATGTCTTTTCTTCTTTTCCTATGACTCTAGTTGCACACAAGCCTGAAACGCTAATTCATCCTGATGCTCTTTTACCACGTTGATTTTGATTTAAAGCTTTCTGATCTACATAGCCTGACACATCAAGCCACACAACTGCACATGACAAGTCTTGAGCTTTCCTTCCCGTTGGTTGTAGCAGAAGGGATGACTCTGGAGCAGCTCAATATTCCAAGCAACCAGCCTGAATAAACAAACACACAAAAAAAATAAAATCATACTGTTTATTCCAAAGGATAGTCACCATTTATTTTGGCCATTCTACGTGGAATGCTTTGTGGACTTCATGCATTGAGCAACTGACTGGAAGTTACATTTAGAAGCCTAGAATGGATTATGATGTTGAAGACTGTTAAGGTAATACTGAGCTATTTGGCATAAGCTGCTGGAAATGGTATATATGAAGATGTTTTGTGAACTATGAAGTTAGTTGACCGGTGCCTTCATCAAGAATCAGTTTTAATTCTGCAGAAATATTGAGGCATAGATTTCTTTTCAAAATGACTCAAGATGCCCACAGGTACCCTAGTTCTAGCCCTTTTAAAAATAATCACAGGTACTTTCAACGCATGGCTTTCCAGATGCTATCATTTCTGACAGTAGGTCTGAATTTAAGGAAGTTGTGGACAGGAACCTTATCTGAGCTGTCACCATCCTGCCTCATCACCTTCAAGCAAATGATCAGGCTAAAAGGATAGTTGGGCTACTGGGATGTCTTAGGAGGTTGCTGGAGGAGGTTGGCCAATGAGATTCATCAGACTGTTAATCCCTTAACCTGTCATTTCATATTCAACAGCAGAAATTTGGTCTGCTGCATCACTAATGGGGAAATAGCTTAACCCTTTCCTTGAATACCTACGCCCATACTTGGATGAGGACCTTGAGGACAAAATATATCCCAGATACTGTGATGGCTGCATTGTAGTGTTTGCAGGAAAATGAAATAAGCCTTAGTCTTTGTTAAGAGCAGTGGATCCAGCCCAAGGTGGTTTCCTAACACAGTAATAATTGAGGTCACAGAAGATCCAGAGTACAATATAGGCCCCTGTAAGAGGCTCTGTGGCCATCACATAAACGAAACAGTAATTCTTCTCAGGTCATGCATCTGCTAGAACGGTGTATCTAAGACTCACTATCATCACACAGAAATAGCTTCACAAGTTGTAGAGAATCGGTGAGATGAAGGGGAAGGTGTTAGCTAAGATGAGAAGAATGCAGTGATCCAGTGGTTTTTGATAACTTTATATTCGTGCAGAGGATGTTGTTTTAGATTTCCCTAGTTGTACCCTACTGTTTGGGATTTGTCTAAAGAAGCTTTTGCCTGCATCAGGGCTGTTGTAGAAGACTTGTTATCCCCTTCCCATCTCCTCACACTTATAGAGGGTTGCTGTGTTCAGCTGTGCAGGTAATACATTGCACAGGTGTAAACACCATCTCTAAGAATGACATCAACCACAACCATGACAGGAAAGTTCTCAGGGTTCCCAGTAGAATTAGTGGTCGGAGGACCGGGTAACCCCAGTCCTCTGGGTTAACTTGGTGGCCTTACACAAGCTATTCAGTAATAGTGAGCTTTATTTCTGCGTATGTTAACTGTGTTTGTGGGTACTGGGGAGGGGAAAAGCATCATCTACTGATCTGAGGAGAATGAAATCAGGTTGAGTGGCTTTATCATTAATTAATTATGGCATAAACATGTGTAATTATGCTCATTAAACACCTCAGAGTATTTTTTTCCCCTTAGCTATTTTGTTCATATGAACTTGTTGCTTTTCTAGGATTCTGTTTTTGCTTGATAAAAGGGGGAGACAGGCATGAAAAAATGCCCTGCAATCATTGGCATTCCCGGTGTTCGTTACCTTGGGTATCTTGATGGGAGAGAGGGGGAGGCCAGGAGAAGTCTGGACAGCTGGTAGGGCCCTGGCTGGCTTGGGAGGCAGCCCTTCTCCAAACCCTGAGTGAGTTGAAAACACATACAGGGAAAAGAGAAGGCCTGAATTTCGTGTGTTTATATATCCTTCCTACAGAAGATAGAGTGCGTCCCAGTCCCAGATCCTCCGATGACAACGTGAACCATGGGGAGTCAGGGAAGGCATAAAGGGTGCGTCTGGGGCAGGTGGGGAAGAGCAACCTGCTCAGTGTGCAGGGTCCAGGTGCTGCTTTGGCAAGCGCTCTGGGAGCCTCAATCAGTGCCCTCTCATGGTGTTGGTATCAGTCCCAGGTTCAGCTGGGAATTTCCTGGCCACATATACTGGCTTGTTTCAAGCTAAGCAGCTACCTGGAGGAGGTGGGAGTTCTTAGAAAGTGGGTTGCTTCTATTCCTTTTTAGAGCCAGTTTCTTCTAAAAGAGTTCTGTATGACAGTTGGATCCAATATGCTTAATAAAAAGATTTTATTAAACTTGATGGGAGTTAACGTTCATTTGGTACATCACAAGAATTGTCCCTCCTGGGCACTTTTCATGGCTAGAAAGTCTCCTGGCTTAAATGGTGCTCTGTAATTGGGGGTCCAGGCCCCGATCCGAGGTCTTTCTTGGTTTGCTCTCAGTTTCTTACAAAGAAGGGAACTTGCCTACAGCCACTCCCACAGAAACAAAGCTCCTTGTTCTTTTCCCTTCTATCCCCTTCCCTGCCCCCATCACAGTGCTTCATCCCCTCCTACTCCCCAAATTTCCTCTAAGCATTAAGGGTCCCAAAGAAGAGAAGGGCAGGGGTGAAAAATTTGAAACTGCCCAAGATGGATAGTGAAAACACCATGCATAAATAAATTACAGCACAACCCCCAGATGAACAATGATTGTGTGGTTGAAGACCTGGCTGAATAAGTGTGTCAGGCACTGATTGGAAGCGTGATAAATGCAATGACCTAACAAAGGATTGACTTCTCCTGCAGACAGGCCCCTTTTAATGGATGGAAAGGGAGGAAGCTTCATTTAGAAGGGAAAGGCTGTTTGCTGTGCAGATATGACAAAGGGGAAGTAGACAACCATTGATTTACGTTTGGGAATGACAGTTGAAAAATTCAGCAATAATCATGACAAATGAGAAGAGATGCAGTCAGAGAAAAAAAATGCCAATACGTTAAGCCTGCAAAGAAATGCCAAGGTCACAGAGAAAGGTTCCCAAACTTCTCGTTTTGACAACCTTAATGGAAATAATAGGAAAGATGAGGGCTCAGGTTAAAAGGGATGGCTTGGCATGAAGGGCTGCAGGTGTTGGTAATTAGTGGTGAGTTTGGAGAGGGCGTGGCAGGAAGTCCTCCTTACACCACTGGGAAGGCGTCTGTCCAAAAGCAGCGGAGATGCTTCCTGATGCTGTCAGTCCTGCCCTCCTCTCTGAGGTTTGGAAAATCAAGCACGTGACTTTAATGTCAGCAGGAAGGAAAAATGTGGGCTGGGTATGCCTGAGCTTCTTGATGAGGGACATTAAATCAGATGTTTCGCTCTGGCCTCTGGACTGTGGTGCACTGTTTAGTTTATTTTGTTTTATTTTGCTTAAGAAACTGATTCTAAGTGAGACGGTGTCGAGGCTTAGGTCACCTGCCTGATCAAGATTGGTGAGATGTTTCCTGGTTTTTTTTTTTTTAATCTTTGTTTATAAGGTACCCAGTGTGTTGAATCCTGTATTTCTATACTCCAGTAAGAGAGATGAAATCCAGAAAGTTCTATCTGAGGATATGGAGAATAGACTTAAAAAATGTACATACATGCAGAGGGAGGGAAGTGGCGTGGAGAGGCGCTCTGGAAAGAGGCATTCTGGTAATGATCAGAACTGGGTTATTGTTAACTGCTAACAATAATAGTTATGTGTGAATGTGGACAAACTGTTTCACTTCTCTAGAGCCCACTATGCCCCTCTGTAAAATGGGGACATCCTTAGGGGTGAGGGGCCTTGCTGAAGTCCCTTTGTGCGCCTGATCTGAGGATTCAATATTCTACCTAGACATAGTCTGTGGGTATGAAGTCTCTTTGTGTATCCCATGTATATATGAGCATATATCTAACACATACGTCCGCACATATATATCTTTTATTCAGCCACACATTTCACTATTTTAGGCAGCAATTAACATTGCAATCTAATCTTTATTTTGGCTTGTTCTCATCCAAACATTGTTTGTGGACTGAGACCCCAATTACAAGTAAGTGTTTTACTTAGCTCAAATGAAATGCCATAAAATCATCTTTCTGTTTACTGGATAAAAACGATGACACTTAAGGGGGGAGATGGAGCCCTCATACCCCCCAAGTAAGTGTATTATGGAACCAGTTACCAATTTAGAGAATGACAAAGTACTCTCTGTGGGAATTCCTCAGCTTCAGACAACATTTGAACTATGATTACATTTTTGCTGAATTAGTTGACGAGAGATAAATAATTTTTTAAAAAGCTTATTTTATTTATGTGAAATGAAGTGCCAGGAAAAGCTTCTCCAAATGTATCATAATTTGTGAATACTCCACTCTAAATGAAAAATGATTTTAGTTAAGTCAACCAACTCCCTTTAGATAAGCCTTGAAGAGAAGTTATCTCATTAAAAAGAGTGATCCATTTTGGAGCTGCAGTGTATTCCAATTCTTCTTCTTACCCAAGTGGCTTTGGAGGCCTGCCTGGACAGGGGTACCCCCTGGCCCCATGTCACCAAGAGCACACGTGGCTGTGTTCGTTGGAATTGTCTGGGCATGTGAAGGTTCAAAATAAAACAGGTGTTGTGTTTCAAAACAACACCCCACCAACTAAAGCATGTGCAACATTGAGTTGCCAAAAGCTCTCCAACTCCCATCAGTTAAGGCAGCCTTTTAACTGCAGAAATGAAGGAGGGAAGCTCTGGATTATAAATGAGTTGGATCTGGTATTTGAGGTAATCTTGGGTCTATAATGGTTTCTTACGACTTCGCTTCTACCTGGGGCTGCAGAGCGGGCATATAAGGAAAGTAGCCTCTTTAGATTAAACATTTTCTAATCAGCTTTATCACTCATATCTGAATTTATCTTATTTGAGGAAAATGCCAATATATTAGCAGGCATGTATGATACACAAGGTGACCCTACCAACTTAATGACATAATACATTATCCTTAATGAAGTCAATATCTTGTCTTTTAGCTGTCTGTCTATTGGGGCGATTAATTGCAGTGTCATTAAAGTTAGCTCTCTTTTCATTTGAGCTTGACAAGTCGCATAAAACTAATGTTCTTAGTTATCAGCTACTGGAATAGGATGGAGGATGGAGGAAATTGTAGGACAAATAAGGGGGTACTGCTACAGCTAACTTGAAGGACTTTTTCCAATGACTGTTTCTTTAGGTCTCTCCTTATTCAGGCTCTCTTGTTAGTTGAAATTCAAGGCAAAGCCAGACGGCTCTAATTTGGACCAGGGTTCAGGGTGGAGAGAAGAGGGAACTGCTGAGAATTACGCCCGATTTGGGAGACTTTGAGTCATCTAGCAACAGAAGCTTGATTACTGGAAGGGTTTCTGAGCTAAGTAAATTTCCCGAGTTACCTCCTGAACCGATGGACGTGAGCTGATATTCTGTGAGAGAGTGTGATAAAGAGTGGTTGAAACCATATTTTCATTTAGCTTTGAAGTTTTTCTAATTTAATGGGCTCTCTGGCAGAAGGGAGGTTGGAGGGTGGGGGAAGGGATCTGTGTCCAAACCACGCTTTGCAAATTGTTCTAATAAACACCAGCTAATCGTGGGCAGCGTGGGAGCGATAGCGCCTTGTCCACTGCTAATTGTGAAGCCAAAGCAAGCCTCACTCCCTGCCTTCCCCCTACCTCTGAAACTACGAGACAGGATGGCTGTAATTTACAGTGTGTTATCTTTGTCTATAGCGGCAAGATGATATGAAGTAAATCAAGGTACGAGTAATGAAAGACTGAGAATTTATTCCTTGGAGCACACTTTAAAGTGTAGTATCTGTTATAGTGGCACTGCCTGAAGACCCTGAAATGAGACTTGGATGAAGGGCAATAAAGCAGCATAGAGGCTCATGTTAATGTTGTTTGTCTGAGGTTAGTAATTGGGTTCCACTGATGAGTTGTGTGAAGACAAAGTGAGAATCCCAGCTAGTATTGTAAATCTTACATTGTTGGAACAAGAAGCAATCCTAACAAATATTGATCCTCTCTGTGCCCAGAGGCGAGGAGGGAAGCAGGGAACTGCAGAGCACTGGCTTGTTTCAATAGCACCAATTACCTTAGTGAAGCCAGTGCTCTGCATGAAATCCCAGGGTGTGCGCAAATGGTGAATTAGCCATGATTAGGCTTTTTAGATGGATCCCCCCAAATCACGCCGGCTTAGCATTCTGTCTCAATTACCCTTGTGGTCCTAAAAACATATTTTGTGGAAGTGATTCCTCCTAGCCATTAGAGGCCCTGGTCAAATGTGGACGCCAGGTATGAGTATATGGCTGGCCGCTGCCTTACACACAAAGGGGTTGGCGTGAATGTGTCGGAGTGTGAGCACTGGAAAGATGTAGCTTTTCACCCTGGATTTCAAGGAACGACACCAAGTTTTGGGGCCCCTACCCCAACATGCAGTGGACTTAGTTGCTGTTTGCTTTTTTTCTATTTGTGGTTAATTGATGTTCTAAAGATTTTTGGAGAGATGATCTCCACGGAAGAAAAGGCATCTCAGACTCTGTGTATTTTGGGGCTGGCTTCCCATTCTTCATTTTTAATGTAAAGGTCCTCTAAATATCTGTGCTCATTCTATTTGAATATAGGGCTTCCTTCCTTGGAGTCTATTGTGCTTTAATCAGGAAGAATTTGGGCTCACAGGAAGGGAGAGTGTTGATAAAATCTGGGAAGGTAACACTTCACTTTGTTTCTTCCCAGGAGGTTAAGTACTTGTTCTCGACATCCCTTAGCACCTGCCCCCATTCTATTACCTTGGCTGTGAATTTGTAGTAGCTACTTTCAGAGGTCATTCTGTAGGCCAGATCTTGTTGCTGAGCTTGGCTGGGCTGGGCTAGGTAGCTGTTTGGCCCTTGGCCTTCTGCCTTCTATGCCCCATCAGCTTTAGCCACGCTATCCAGCCCAGTGGCCTCTGATGAGAAGAAGGACCATCCTTGGGGGACCTCTGAATATTTGGTATCTGATAGACACTATGATATATTTATAGCAACACTGGTGCCTTGAGCAGAAGGAAGATAAAGTCAGCCTCCCCTGCTCCCAGAGTTGGGCAGACAGAGAGAAAGGGTTTGAATAAAGAAAATCCTACACCTTCTAAAACTAAAATTTGGTACAGGATACATATCCAGGATTCCATGACACAGTAATTAATTAGGTAGTTAATTCTACAAATGTTTATTGAGTGTCTAAGTTAGTGCCAAGCAGTGATCTGGATACACAGTTGAATAAGATGGAGTTTACATCCTAGTGGCAGGGGATAATGGTGGGGATGGAATGTAAACAAATGGGGGTAACTTCTGGTGTAAACTGTAAAGAATATGAAAAAAGCTATTGGAATAGAAAGTGGCTTGGGTGGGGAGGTGGTTCTTTACTTGGGGTAGTCTGGAAAGGCTGTTATTCTCACACTATATGACAAACAGTGGAACCAAGGTTTCCCCTTCATACCCCAGCCCAGTCTTATCTCTGTGTCTGTGCTCACTCTGTTCTGGGAGACCCGAAATGCCTTGTACCCGCCCCCCCCCATACCTAGTTTCTGTTCATTTTCCGAGGCCCAGTTCAAAGACCATCTCCTCTGTGGAGGCGTTCTGGTTCCATCAACTGAAAATGAGCGTTTGTACTCAGGGTGCCTGTCCAGCATTCCATCCTCACTCTACTTTGGTCCTTAGCACTCTCTGTCTTATATGTTTTAGTGATTTGTGCGTTCACCTCAGCTCTACTGCTTGCCTGCAGGATCCTTGAGTAAAGGAGTTGATGTGCAGGTGGTATCTCATCCCTTAGAGCACTCAGCAGTGTCTTGTACATAGTAGGTACTCTGTAAATATTTATTAAATGAAAAAATTACAGGGAAGGGCTAGGAAATTTTAGAGCTGTGTGTGCATGTGTTTGGGGGAGCTTTGAAGGTGTCTAGAGTTTGATCTGCTGTATAGAAATGCCTCCATGAAACACCAATTTACTTTTGTGTAGCTATTTCACTGAGTGGGTTTGTTACATCTGAATGGACTGGTGAGGTCTGCCTGCCTCTCCAGGCCACAAACACATTTTGGAGGGATTGTTAACTTGAAGGTTGCAATAAAACCTTTACCACTCTGAACAACTGGTCCTGGTGTCTGCTAAGAGCGAGCAAAGGCAAAAAGCAGTTCTATTAGCAAAAATGATTTGACAATGTTGAAAAAAATGATTCTACAAGCATCAATAAGCTCAGCAAATGCAAACTTGCTGCCTTATGGTTTGGACCGAGCTGCTCACCCCAATGTTGGGAGCACCGCCACCTCCAGCCATCCCATACACCCCCTAGGCCAACTCTGGCTCTTCTGGACAAGGAGAGGGGAGTAAGTGAGTCCATTGCCCGTTGGCCTCCTGAGACACCTCTGAGGATTAAATAACTAATGACTGTAAAGTGCTCTGTGAAAAGAGAGTGGTCTATAAAGTGTTATTGTTGGGGCTGTTAAAAATGGAAAACGACTTTTAATTTAGAAAGAGAGCGCTCAGCGTAAGGAGGGCTAGCTGTAAAGCTTTTATCGCCACTTTGGTTTCCTGAGGCTTCTTAGCTATTGGTGTTGGCACTATGGTTTGCTCCCCCAGGAGTTCTTTCACCTGCTCACAGGGCTTAGGAAAGATGCCAACATCTCTTCGGCATGGTGCCACTCTGGTCCCTTGCTGTGTCACAACCTCTTGGTCAGAGCTGTGATTTGATCGGCCTTGGACTGCCTTGTCATCAATTGGAATTTGAGTTCAAGGATCCTTTCCTGAAATGTGGAGTGTCCTGTAATCTGGTAATGCCAGGACTCCCCCCACCTACTCCCCAGAGAGGGCAGCGGTAGAGAACACAAACCACTTGTAAAAGTAGGGGACAACAGCCTACCCTCAGCAGATAGGCCCTCCTTCCATTTCTTGCAAAAGAAGACTCCTCTTCCCTTCTTATTCGGTGGTAATACTCAGTTTTTTATTGTATATTCCGAATTTCACCAACTGTTCCTAGGCTTCTCGTTCTTTCTACTTTTTCCATGTCATGTCATGTGGTTGGGAGGTTTAAAATACATTGTTACACTTCTACACTCTGTATTATAATTTTGTATCTAATACATTCTGTATGTATTTGTTATCACTGCCTAGAATTTACTTGGACAAGTCCTCATTTTAACATTCATTGCTGGGAACAGGAAGGGGGCTTTCTGGGATCCTTTTTCTTTGGCTCCTCAGACTCTTTTGACACCTAACCCTCCCTAGTGACATGCAGCCCCTGCAAGAAAGGGGCCCATAAACTCAGTATTTATCATACAAATGCAGTGATGTGTCTGCATTTTTATGACCTTGCTAAGTGGTGAGTATTCATTTCTGCCACCTCACCCCAGATGCCCATCCTGAGGCTGAGCTGTTTATCATGCTCTCATCTCTTTCCCAAAGCCTGAACAAGGAGCTTGGGACCACTATAAACATGTTCTCTTTCATTAAAGAGGAAATTATTATCATATATTTTTGTAACAACCAATAACATTTCAAATTACTCACATTTATGGCTTATAATCAAGCTTATGTTTAACCTCTCATCCTCATGAAGCTGGTAATGATGGGCTCGTTGGTTAACCACTTATGGGAAGTTAAGGGCAGATAGAAAGCCACCTGACCAGTAATTAACCAGAGAAGCAACTCAGTTTTGAAGTTGAGATCATAAACACCACACTTGGCTTATGCTTAATTGGTAACGAGCGAGGTAGGCTCTGTTGGTTTTGTGACGATGCACAGGTGGATTTGGCCTTGGTCAGCTTCTCACTGGTTAATGTACTGAGTGATAAGAGATGCTGGTTGTTGAACCCTGATGACTTGGGTCATCAAGTCCTGAGTCTTTGTTCTTGAAGCTAAGGATCTGGAGAGGTTGGTTGCAACATAGTTGGTGACTAGCACTTGAAGGTCAAAGAGGGCATTGCTCCCTTTGTAACTATGTGTTCTGACTCTGGTTCTCTATAGCTTCTTGTTTGAATTTCCATCATCCATGAGTCTGGGGTAGTATGGGATATGAATTACTGTGATGCTACCTGTCATGGGTTTAGATTAGCTTTTGAGTTGACTCACTTATTTGGAGGAGAAGCTCATATGAAGAAATGGGTCAGTTTGGGGTAACGACATGTTGGTCTGCCAAAAGGGTGGGAACAAACGTTCAAGGGAGTGTGTTTATAACAGAATGGTTGTTGCTTATCTAGAGGATGCAGTTAAAGGGCTCTGAACTGAATGGCTTAGCAGAAGTGCTCATTGATGTATTCAGTAATAAAAGGAATATAAGATAGAATCATCTGGAATCCACTCTCATTTAACTGCTTCGAGGATAATACTTTTAAAGCCCTTTTTAATTATTAAATAATTGCAACCCGAAATCTCCTGTTATCACTCATTTAGGTGCTAGGAGCTGTATAAACGTCCTCTCATTTAATCATCCCAACAACCATATGATGAAATTATTACTTTTCACATTTCATAGAGGAGGAAACAGAAGCATAGAGGGCTTAAAGGACTTGCCCTAGTCCGCACATCCAATAATTACATAGTCCAATGGAGTGACGTCTAATAGTAAGACTCACGTTCTTCTGTACTTTACCTACATGTCACAAAGGATAGAAAGATACCCCAAGCAAGTGGAGATGTCATGGATTTCCTATCTGTCATGTAACCAAGACGATTAATTGGTCTCCTGTGATACATTGACTCCTGTAGCTGGAACTGCAATGGCATATTGGGAGATTTTGACATATTAATCCAAATGAAATGAAGACATTCCTGGATGAATTACTGTTAGAGATGATTTGAAGTTTGTTAGTAGCAGTGGATAAGAGATTGGCCATAGCTACTTATCATCATGTAAAGATAAAGCTGAAAGGAGCCTTAGGATAGTTATCTAGCTCAAGGTGGCCATCTGAATTCAACAATGGTTGCTGAACAAGTATTTATCGGGGACTTGGTACATGCTAGGCATGGTTGTATGCTCTGATGCTTCACGTACACTTACATTATAAGGCCACACTAGAATGGTAAAAATTTTGCTTTAAATAGCTATATATCATTGAAAGAAATAGAAGAAAATATAGTCTTAACATTTGATAACATACCACCCATTTTCACAGCTTTTTATTTTTTTAATAGGACTGAAATTTCATGGAATAATGATTTTTTACAGTCTGAAGACTTTCTTTAAACATTTATCATATGAGTCTCTGGCACAAATTCCCTGTTTCTGTTTATCTGAAGGTTTCTTTATGTTGCTTTCATTTTTGAAGTATACTTTCACTGAGTATAGAATTCTGGTTTCACTTGTTTCAGCAGTTCACAGCAGTCATTCCATTGTCTCTAGCCTCCATTGTCGCTCATGGGAAGTCAGTTGTCACTTTTAACTGTTGTTTCCCCCTATGGATATAGAGTAATGTCGCATTTTTCTCTGTCTGCTTTCAAGATTTTCTTTTTAACTATGGTTTTCAGAAGTCTGACAGTGATGTTTGTAGGTATGGTATGTTTTTCCAAATTCATACTGCATAGATTTCTCTAAGTTTCTTGTGTCTTTATGTTTAAATTTTGTTATATATATATAACATATACATATATATTTTATTTCTATTTTGTATTTATTATATCTTTTATTATGAATATTTACATATATGTATATTTTTAATTTTTATTATATGTTTATATATACTGTATATATAATATTTATATTTATATATATGTGTATATGTTTTATTTTTACTAAAGTACTAAAGTTGAGGACTTTTTGGCCATTAATCTTTCTATTTTTTTCTGCCCCAGCCTCTTTCTTTTCTTTTACCAGGACTCTTGTTACATGTATCTTAGACCATTTTGAATATTGAATAGTCCTGCAGTTCAGTGAATCTGTTTATTGCTTTGTAAAATATTTTTTCCTCTTTCTGGTTAGATAGTCTCTATTGACCAGTCTTTCCTTTTCCCATCTCCGTTCCTATGTTAAAGTCATCTAGCATATTTTTTCATTTTAAGTATTGCACTTTTTAGTTTCCAAATTTCCATTTTTTTAAATAAATTTTTCCGATGAGATCTTTTAATCTGTCTTTTTGTTTACTAATAACCATCTTTTTAATTAAGAACTTGGACATGTTTATTACAGTTACTTTAAAGTACATGTGTATTCCACAATCGGAATCATCCCAGGCTTAGTGTCTGTTGACTTTTTAGAAAGTTTTAACTATGGATCACATTTTCCTATTGCTTAGCATGTCTAGTAATTTATTATTGTATCCTGGACATTGTGGATAATACATTGAATAGATCAATAGACTAGTTTATTATTTTTTTTTAAATATACATATATACATTGTTGAGTTTTGTTCTAGCAGGTAACTTGGCTGGACTCAAATTACAAACCATGTCTTCCTTGTGGTAAGCAGCAGCTGAGACCTCTGCTCAGTTCTTTGATGCTTCCAGTTGTTACTTTTCACTCAGCTTCATGTAATTTTCCCAGCAATTGTACAGTTCAGGGTCACCCAAGGATCTGGTTGTATTTTTTTTGCAGGTTTGGGAACCTCATTCTTTGTTGTTCCCTCCTTTCTGGGATCTCTCCCCTCACTTTTTCACTGCTCCACCAGTGGTAAATCCATCCTCTGACGTGTCTAGCCAATAAGATTATGGCTTTCTGCTTGTGGTTTAGCCATTCTGTCTTGCAGACTTCTGTGAAGAGTTGAATTCCATCCAGTTTCTGCCTGTTTTTGGTTGCTTTCCAATGCATTAACATACTAGTTTTTAAAAAAATATTTTCTCCAAAATTCATCATAATTATCTATGGGAGGGCTAGTCCAATATAAGCTACTCTGCCATTACTGGAAGCTGCACTTCAAATCTTATATTTAAGAGAAGCCAGACATTTTTTAATGTGAAATCTCTTTATTATTATTATTATTATTATTATTATTATTATTGGTAGCTATATTTGGTATTCCAGTACCTTGTATGGATCTCCCAAAACCCAGTCATCCCTCTGGGTCAAGTATGGCTTGTTTGGCCCAGTTTTCAGATTTCAAACTGACTCTCAGCTAAGTACTTTCTCTGTTAGGACAAATAAATATATCTTTGTCTACCTGCTAGAATAAATAACTTATCAAATGTTATGACACTGGGTAGAGTTTCTATGGGAGATATCAGAGAATAACCTTTGCAGAATGTGGAGAAGCAATAAAGCCCACTGGAAAAGAAGGCTCCATGGTCGGTGATTTCCGGACAGCTTTCTTTTCTTCCTCCTGGTGCACTGTGCTCTTGGCACAGTGAGAGCAGGCACACTGGTGGGCTGAGTCCAGATCTCCTCAGATCATTCTTATATTTAAGGTTGGCAATTTACTTCCAGGCCCATGTGAGCTCTTTGATGTCCTAATCCAAAGCACTGTCATGCTGGAGAACTTTTTCCTGAACTCAGTCCTGTCATCAAATGTCATTGTGCCCCTCTGCAGGCAGATGTGGAGCATGTGGCTGCACTTGGGGCCTTTGGATACTTCCTTCATAAATAGCAGATTTAGGACCAGACAAGGAATTGGTACATCAGCCATAAATCCTGAAAAGGATAATGCCAGATTCATTTGGCTGCTGGCATTTGATTTGTGGGTGTGTTAAAGGTCTCTGAACCTCTTAGAGGAATATGATGAGAAAAATGTGGTTCAGACTGCCCATCTAGTTTCTTATTGAGCTTTGAGTACTCAGTAAGTAGGCAGGTAGAAACATTAGGTATTTGGGCTTCCAGGTCTTGTCCTTTCCAATTTTATGAAATTAATAAGTGTTTTTTTTTTAAATTCCAATTTCTCTTTCCTGGGCTCCTTTTATCTTCTATGATAGTTCCCTTCTGCCTGCTGCAGGCTTCTCATTCCCTTAGGCTCTCTGTTGCTCCCATTTGCCAAGTATCCCCTCTCAGGGGAACAACTTATGTCATGCACAGAGCACTAGCATAACATTTAGGAACTGGAAGAAACTTTCTAGGACTTATGTTTCAATACCTTCATGTCACATAGGTGGAAACTAAGGTAGAGAGGAGAATCCAAGTTACTTGAAGCCCTATAGTGGTTGGTCAAAGACACTTGGAATTTAGTTTTCCAGATCCCTCCCCACCAGTCCAATACTTTTCCTCACCTTACTGTAGTGTTTTAACTTTGGCTTGAAATTAAGGCAGAATATATTCTCTGGGGTAAAAATCCTCTCCACCCAAGGTGGATGATTTGCCATCCCCCCTTTCCTGCCCTTTATTCTGAACAATGTGGAATTGCTCATGTTAGACCAGTTTTGCCCTATAAAAATATCAGTTTCATATGGTTCAACCTAATACTTAGAATTTGACCAACAGTACCTATACATTTAAGAAAGGCAGGCTACCTAGCCTTTTTCTCTGGATGATTGATTGTTGATTTAGGGGGTGGGTTGGCCCAGGTGACTATAGCATGATGCTGATGAGCTCAGATCACAGGTCAGAGGACTGCGTAAGCTTCTTAGCTTGCCTCTTTCTCCATCCCAGTTGCCAAGCCTCTCCCTAGGCAGCCACCCCAACAGCAATGTTCCAGTCGACTGTGGGTGGTCACAGTGAGCGGAAGCTGATGTCCATCACTGACTGCTGTGTTACAGTGAAAAATGAAGTGGCTGTTAATATCGGGGAGCCTGACATTGAGTCTTGGATCTACAACTTTTTAGCTGGGTGACCTTGAACTGAGGGTCTTAAGTTCTCTGATTTTTAGTTTTCTTATCTTTAGCATAATAATGAGATTCTCATCATGATTTGTGCAAATAGAACAACATAATATACAAAGATTCTTGGTCAGTGCTTGGTGCATAGTGAGGCTTCAACAAATAGTTATTTTTAAACACTCACACATACTTTCACGCTTCATGGAACCAGGCTACTAAGCCAATAATGTCACCTTTGACTCAGCACAGCACCATTTGCCCATTTATAAACCTCTTCCCTTTGCTGCATGCTAATTTGAGCATCATAGCTGGTTCTTGCTAGATGCTTGAGTTCTGTGGATAAAGTCTATCTTCTCAGGTAGATTGCGTTTTTATTAAGGGCAGTGATTTGTTTGGGACCCTCACTATTCCTGCTTCAGCTCTAGGTTCATAGAAGGGCCTTGAATGAAATAAACAGGTGAATGAAACAAACTTCTTTGCAGACAATCACACACTTACTGTATAACCTAGTGGAGACTTCCCTGGTGGTGTTTGCATAATGTTCCATGTTTCAGCCCCTAATTTAATGCTTGGTGATTGTGAGGGTTAAAGGTGGCTTTTCTCAAGTGGTAAACTGGCTTTTAGAGTCTGACACCAGCACTCTATGTCCTTTGGGGAGGGGGGATGCTGCTTCCACCCATAGATTATCGGGGAATTCCAGCCAGGTTCCAATTGCCCTGTGATAATGCAGTACTTTGTTCCTGAGCGGGTTAAGAACTGATATCCCCATTATGTAGCATATCATGAAATGAATGTTATTGTTAAGTGTAAGGACAGGACATATTAGCGGTATCTTTTATTACACAGTCTTCATTATAAAAGAACAGCTCTTGCTAACGTAGTCCCCATTTGAGAAGTAGCAGGACATTGTTCTTGTACTGTTGGCTCTGATTAAGGCTGGGATAATGCACTCTTCCTGCCTGTTATGTCCATCAGGAAACAAGGTAAAATAGATGACATATGTTTGCAACAGATTAAAAAGACTGGTGTAAAGTCCATTAATAATTCTCATATTTAGGATTTGCTTTCTACTGTACTTACCTACCAAATCTGCAGCATTTAATCTCTTCCCTGCGAGACCGGCTGAGAGAACCTTTTTCCCCTTCTGAGTGATAGGCCTGGATTTTCTGAGACAGAGCATTTGTCTGTCAGGGCCCATGGCTGCTGTGGTGATTTACTTGCCGTCAGATGATGTTGGTGTCCGGTTGGTGATATAGCCTCGCTGGATATGGGGAAATTTGTTACCTTTAGCTTTGACAGGAAGATAATTGCTGATGGTTAACAGAACTGAGCCAAATCCATTGGTTTTTCAGTAACACAAGCGTAGGACTGGTTTCGAGAACCCTGCTTTTCTCTATATAAACTTCAATTCCAGGCTGCTTTTTCTTCTCCCTTTTTTTTTCTGTTTGTTTAGTGTGTGTGTGTGTGTGTGTGTGTGTGTGTGTGTGTGTGTGTGTGTGTCTGTTTGTATCTTGATGGGAATGCACCAAATTCTGCTGCTTGTTTCTTTTTTTAATTGCTAGCATTATATTAGTGTGAGGACTGAGGGAATGTTTGTTCATTCTACAAAGAAAAGCCATTAGGGGAAAGTTGTGTGTGTGTGTGTGTGTGTGTGTGTGTGTGTGTGTGTGTTTAGGGGGAGTGTCTGGCAACACCAGAGACAGCTGGCCACTTGCTAAAGAGGTTGGTGATCAGTGGGACATTGTTTTGTTAGGCACCTCTCCTGAGAACACATAAATCGGGGCCTCTGTTATGTAGCTTGTCAATTTTTCTTCACACTGTGCAATCAAGTGATTGGTTCGACAAAGCTTTGTAATGTTTGAGCCTCAAGGGCTTCTCAGTAAAAGTCTTAAGAGGATGGAAACAAGCTCAGAGAGTCCCAGGGGACAGAACTATGCTTTATAGAACAGTGGACAGGTTCTGGACTTGGGAAGATGATGAGCTCACCCAGTTCTCCGGGAAGAGAGCGGCAGGGCCAGGCTGTGGGATGTAAGTTGTGGAAGGAGGGTGGAGAATGGAATAGAACTATCTTCTAGCCCACCCTCTCCAGCCTTTATAACAATGACCCCTCAGCAGCCCCAGTGTTATGAGTCTCCCCTTTGGAGACCTGGATTTGGAGCTTGAGATGAGCTATATCAGTGAGGTAATGGGCTCTGGATGCATCAGTATTTACCTACAGAGAAGCTTGCTTTCTGAGGAACTGTGTATTCTGATGTGCAGTTGCTATGTGCTGAAGTGAATCCATTCACCTCCTTTTTCTTGTGCCTCTTGGAGAGTTCTTCCTCACCTGTCCCAGGATATCTGGATACTATCAGGGCTGTCATCTATTGGTCTTAACATTTTTTCTTGGCAACAAGAATACTCTGCCTTGAAGCCTAGAGAACTCTAGAGGTCCTTCCCTTTCAGCAGGGAAGGGTCTCCCCATCAGCACAGCATCTAGAGGTAGGAATCTAGAAAAGCTCTTGCTGTGATGCTGAGATTTATTAGTGGATCCAGATGTTATCCTCCCTGTTGGATGTGTGTGGATAACCGTAGCCTTCCAGGGCTGGACTTACCACCCTTCCTCCATCCTCACATCTGTCCAGTCACCAGGCACTCAGAACCCTTTGCCAATAGAGTTGTCACAGGTGTTCCCTTCTTTCCCTCTCTTTAGCCATTGCCTTGGCCAAAGCCCTCTGCAGTTCCTCCCTCAACTTTTGTAATGGCACGTCAGCTAGTTTGTGTCTTCAGCTTCCTGCCCCTTGAACATACCCTACTCATTGATTCAATGCTGGTCTTTCCAAGACACTGGTCTGGCCACAGAGCTCTGACAGCAATTGACTACTGATCTCTTCCATTTCCTACCTTGTTCAGCCTCGCCTTCTCTTTCCCTCTAGACTGTATAGTCTTGGAGGGCTAAGCCAACATTCTGTGTTTATTCTCCTGAGATATTCATTCCTCTCATCAAATTCTCTTATCGTTCAGGGCCCAGTATCAGTGCCAGCCATCACTCCTGGGAAGTATTTCCTGCTTCCCCAAATTGAAATGAAGCCCTCCTTGGGGACTAGCTGTTGTATTATTACTAATAATGCTGTTTACTTGTCTCTGTTGCTCAGAGGCTGGTGAGCCCCTTGAGGGCCAGGGATGTGTCTTACTGGACTCTGCCTCTCTCCCACCTCCTATTGCCCCTTACACATGGTGATGGCCCGGTGACATTTGTTGAGTGAATAAATGAAGTTAGAGTTCAGTGACAGACTAACGGCTCTTGAATTGTTGAGTGCTAATGCCTGGTAAATGATTTACTTAATTCTTTAAGCTAGTTTTTTTATTGAGAACCCACTGCACACACATCAGTGTTTTGTCCAGTTATAGGGAAAACACGCACACATCCCCACTTCCTGGTTCCGTGCCCTAGATGGACACCACCGGCTCTCTCAGAGTGCTCTTCCTCAGTGAGACCTAATATTCTCTGAGAGTCTGGCTCAACATGTCATTCCTGGCAGCTGCTACCCATCATCCGGCGTTAGCCTTGGCAGTGACTTCCCTGCCACCTTCGCATCGTTCATGGTGAGAGGTCCTGAGAAGGCTGACATTGTCCTTTCCCAAGGGTACTTAAGTTCACTAAGGAGATTAAGTAAATATTTCTAAAGTGCTTAGTATGTGGAACATTTAGATAATAATACAAGACACTAAATGATTCAGAGCTAAATGGGTGTGGGGGGGTGTAGACAGTAAATACCAGGAAAGCTGGGGAAGTGAGGGAGCATGCTGAGCCAGGGCAATCAGAGAAAACTGCCTGGAGGAGGTGGGTCTCAGGCCCCCAGGAGGTGGGAGGACAGCCTGTGGTAGGGGAAGAACAGTACGTGCAGCTTCGGGGGGGTGGGTGGGGGGAGCAAACCTGAAGAGAGAAGGGCTTTATGTTCCTTTCTCATGCTCAGGCAGCACCTCTAGCGAGGGGGTGACCAGAAGTCCCAGGACCTGGGACACGGCCACAGCACGCTCCGTGACTTGAGAGCTGGTGCCTGACTCTGAATAATCCCTTTTAAATTCTTTACTCTGAGCGATCATTAAAAAAAAAAAAAAATCATTTTCGAAATCTGCCTTTAACCTCCAGATTATCTTTTTCCATTTCTACTCTCTGGACAGTAAAAAACTGGAATATTTCTGTGTTTGTTCTGCTCTCCATGGGTAACCTCTCTTCCCGCATGATAAATACACATTTGAAAATATTGATTTGCTGCTACCCCTTTGAAAAGCTTAAGAAGGTTGACCTCTGCCTTGGCGTTCTCAGACTTAAATTTTTCAGACTGACCAATCGACCCCTGGAAAAGGCTGTGAAACGTTACCTGCGGGTCCTGGAGGGCCTTTCCGGAGGACTGTGGACGCGCTGGCGGCAGCTTGGCAAATGCCTGAAAGGAGGGCCTTTTAATAAAATGCTGTGTGTCCATGGCTCAAATCTAATGACTTTTAAATAGCTTGTAGGAAGGGAAAAATCTCCATTGTAGAGTCTGAGAGAGTCACCCCAAGGGAAGTGCCATTTTCCAGACATGTCTCAGAAACCCGGGGTCCCCTAGGCCCAGAGCGGATGGTGGTGTGTTGTGCCTTAAAGTTTGCTTCCTCCCTACCCCCCGCCCGCACCCCACCCCACCAACCGCTCCTCGTTTTATTTTTTTCCCTTGGTTTTACCACTGTGTGACCCCGTGTTGTATTTTTTCTGAATGACAATGAAAGTAATTGAAAATATTGATTGGCAGTACAGTTAAGTTGTCAACACAACCATTTAATTTGTCAGGAGGACTTGTTAAATTGTCAAAAATCATATAAAAAAACTCCTTCAGTCACTGATGATATACATTAGAGATGTTCATGAATCAAATGGGCCATTTTGGAGATAAGTGTTGAAGAAAAATTCTGAAATGGTTTTCTTCAGACACGTTTGTGTTCTCTCCTTTTTCCTCTCTTCCATGCTCTCTCCGATTGCGCGCGCAAAGAATAGGGGCACCATTTTGGCAAGACAAGGTGGGTGAGAGATACTCAGGTGAGTGGAGGAGGCCTCGCTGAGTATATCAGATGGCAGAACAAAGATCATTTTATAGCAATCCACTTAGGATATTCTGAGCCAAATAGCCTGAAGTTATTAATTACCACAAAAGGCTTGGAAGGTTCCTTTTCCCATTATGTGTAGTATTTAAAACATGGATCTTGGATTTTTTTTTTTTTTAAGGAAATTGTCTTTTAGGGGCTCTGGGCTCTTATGTCTGCCAGCCCTGTGTGAAGATGGGTGGACAACATCCCACTTCCTGTTCTAGCGTGTGAGACACTGCTGTAATCTTCCTGAGTTTTCACTGTTGTTAATCTAGTTCCTGAAGGGCCTATGTTCCTAAATGGAATTGGAACTAGCTTTATTTAGATTAATTTAAGAACAGTGTTATCTGCTACGCATTGGTCAAAATGTGTCAGGCCACTCTTGATATCATTAGTCTTTAGCTCTACTTAATTTAATAGTATATTAGGGCTCAGAAATCCAACTTGACCTAGCATAAGAGAATAAAGGATTTTATTGGAAGACTACTTGAGTCACTCCCATAGTTCCCAGAATTCTAAAAAATGTTGTAGGTAGATTTCTAAAAATCGCCCCCCAGAAGTCTTTGCCCCTAGCCCTGAGAATTGTGAATGTGCAGGTACTGCCATGATTGTGTTATGGTGTAATGTAGACCTTTAAAAATGTGATTATCCACGTGGGCCCAGCCTGATCATACGGTCCTTAAAAGCATAGACCTTTTTTCAGCTGGTAGAAGAAAGGGATGCCATAGACATTTGATGAAGCAGGAGAGGGATTCGACATGCTGGCTGCATGATGGAGGAGCTCCTGTGAGAAGGTATCCAGGCAGCTTCTAGAAGCAGAAAGTGCATCCCAGCAGGCAGCCAGGAAGGAATCAGGGACATCAGATCTGTAACTGCAAGGAACTGGATTTTGCCAGTAACCTGAGTGAACTTGCAAGGTGATCCCCCCTCCCCCCCAGAGTCTCTGGGTGATAGTCCAGCTCGACTGACAACTTGATTTTGGCCTTGTGATAGATACCCTGAGTGTCAAATCCAGCTGAGGTGATGGGCGTGGGTGGGTGGTTGTGGGGGGAGGGGTGGCAGGTGAATGCAGTCCTCGGATTGGAGTCCTGCATCCACTTCTGTGGCCAGGAGCCAAGGTTTCATCCTCCCGTAATAGGCAGCCCCCTCCACAAGCTCATGGACAGCCCCAAAAGAAGGGAACATGGTTCTGGGAAGATAATGCAATAGATACCCACCAAAAGTAACACCGAATTTCATGTTGTTAAGATGTGTGTTTCTTCACACTTTCAGATCTCTGAGATAGGGATGAATCTCGCCATATTACAGCATCTTACGAAAGAAAGCTATGACCAGGGTCTGTCATGGCATATTTGTCTCTGCCTAAGCTGGGCCAGCATTGACAGTTATCTTGGAGACTACTCTGGGCTGTAACCCCTATGGTTTTAGTCAACAAACTACTGAAGGACCATTTGAGGAAAGACTATAACTCTGGTTATTGTCTGAAAACCTTTTGTTGATATTTCCTGGTAAGATTGAGAACATACCAGTATCAAAGCTTGAAGAATGCATGTTGGTGGCTGCATCCGCTATACTCTTGACTGACAGAGATGGTATTTTGCATGAAAACACAAACATCAATCAACTCCGAGTTGAAAATTGATTCCAAAGAGGCATTTTTAGAACACCTTATGCTGTGTATTCCATATGTATGTATGTATGTATGTGTGTGTGGTATACACACACACACACACGAGTGATAAAAATCAATGTCTAAATTAATCTAAAAGAACGATTCTCATAAAATAAAAATTCCGAAGTGATTGGAAAGCATTATGTTTTAGTTTAATAGTTCTATTTTTCTTAGTGCTACATAAAATCATGGAATATTAAAATCAATGGCATATGAGATTCAAGTAATTTTAAATACAACATTTTTGTATATTACACATTAGTTATAAGATAGGGGTATTTTCCTTGGAAAAGTAGAAATTGGAATTTTGGCCTTGTGATTGGCTGGAGGAATTGGTGCCTTTTAAAGTTTAAAGTTGTTAAGGTGCCTCTTGATTAGAATCCAGGAGAGTGGGTAGAGAGCCTGACATAGATTAAAATTACACTACTCATGTTTCTTAGCCTCTCCCTCCACACATGTCTCCACTACTCTCTACTGACTCACATGCCCCTGGGCTCTCAGCTGGGAAGTTGCTGTCAGACAGGAGTGGGTTGAAGGTCTTGGGCTGGACCAAAAGTGGTGAGAGCAGGTGCTCTTGGTGTTTGTAACTTGGCTTTGCTTTTGTTTCAGCCCCAGCTTGGTATTCTGCTGTAGCAGAAAGAACACGGAAGACCCTAGTTTTGTAGCATCTTTGTCATTACATAGCTGTGAGACCTTGGTCTCAGCATTCACCTGTCTTGGAACTCTCTCTCTCTCTCTCTCTCTGCATGTAATGGGAGCTCTAAACCAAAGCACCTGAAATGTTATTTGCAGCACTAATGTTTCGTTTTCACAAAAACTGTCCAGTCTTATTGCATTTCTTTGGTGTCCCATTTCTCTATAAGTTGGCTTGTATTTTTTGAGTGCCCATGGCTTGCTGAGCCCTTTGCTGAGCTCTGTGTGAGAGAGCAGCTAAAGAGGCAATTCTTACCCTTGGGGAGCTTACGTTTTCTTTCCAGAGAGAGGACAGAGACCTGAAATGGGGACAGTTGGGAGAATATGTGAGTAGCTAACTGAATGAACAGTGTGGACCGTTAAGAACATTCTAGAGAGGGTTTGTTTTGGTTAGCAAGGAACAAGCTGGAGGGTTAGGGGTAAATGATCTGTGAACTTAAATCAATCAGGAGTGCTTATTGTGTTTGTCTATTGGGGTCTCTGAATTGCCTCTCATTTGTCCTCATTCCGGGCATTTAAATGGGCTGATGTCAGCTGCAAAACACATAGGGACCTTTAGGGCAGCCTTTTTTTTTTTTTTTTTCCTCTGGACTTCATTCAGAATCCTCTGCAGGTCAAAGTGGAAATTGGGTGTCTGAGTCCCCTTTCTTCACACATGTCTAGACCTGCCACCAGGGCTTAGGTCACTGCCATAGCCAGTGCATGGTCCTCTGGTACCAGCGGTCTTTCTGCTCCCTGAGGCCATTCAGGCACCTAGGCTCCTCCTTCCTCATTGCTCTGCTATTCCTTAGCTAGTTGTCTTGTCCTCATGGCCAAATCTGGCTCACCAGCAACTTAAATCTGCTCCATTCCATGGGAAGAGGTGAGGCAGCAGGAAGCATAGCGAGCTTCCTTTTTCAGGCTACGACATCGGCTTCACACACAATCCTTTGCCAATAGTCCATTAGCTTTGTCTTAGTCACATGATGCCACCACGCTGAAGGGTAACTGGGAGATGTAGTCCCCTTGAATTGTACCTGCTACAATTCACAGGGCATTCTATAACTGAAATAAATATGAGGGCAAGTGTGTCAGTGGACAGTTAGCAGTCTGCCATAGCGGCTATCACTGCACCTTATCTTTGCTTTTTTTTTTTTTTCCATCCCTCCCTTTAAGCAATGAGTTCCTTGCAGCCAGCATTTATACTTCTCACCTTTATGACCCCCGCGTTTATGTTAGAATTTAGTGAATAATAGATAATTAAAAGGTGTCTGCTGAATGAAGAAACATATCAGTGAATGAATAAAGAAATGGATGAGGGCCACATTTTGGGGCCCTTCGTGCGTTTGTGCCCCAAGCAGTGTTCTTTGTATTTGGAACACACTGAGCTGAGCCATGAGTGGGCCATGCTGAGTTCAGCCTGAGAAAGGATGCTTGGCTACACCCGCCACGCAGTCTTTGAACCCAGGACTGGGGGAGATGCAGGAACATTTCATTAATCCTTGCACCATTTAGCCCCCTTATCGAATGGCCCAGACCTGTTCTTTGTTACGGACAACAATGAAGGGTGCCTTTAAGAAATCTCCAGTGAGTACCGAGGCATTGCAGATTAGGTCAGTCGAACTGCTGCTAGGTTGAGCATGATGGATGAGCCGGAGAATGAGTTTCTGCTGCACGGTATTGTGAAATCTTTTCATTGTCACCAACGGGCCTATGAGGAACTGATGAATGAGGGAGCAAGTGTCAGAAACGCCCTTCCTTGCCCCAGTACAGTTTTAATATCTCCCTGAGCTACAGGATGAGTATTGATAAAAGTAAAGTTTAAAAATAGCCACGGAGTGATGGGTAGCCATGATTTAAGGAGAACAGCAATGGGGTTAGAGAGGGTTCATTTTCCTGAAAGTGCATGAGAGGGAGAGAGCGAGAGGGAGACAGAGAGAGAAGGAGAGAAGCGGCACGGCTGGACTGTGAGGGGAAAGAGCAGGAGGCTTTTATAAGAAGCTAATGTGATGAGGATGACGAGGGCTTTGATGGATGAGTTAGATCCCTCTGGTCGCAGTACATGTAATAAATAGCTGCGCTCAGGTTTGACCTCTCCCACTTACCAGACACATCTTTCTCTTTTGGGATATCCAGGAGGGAGCTTCCATTAGAGGAAAGAACCCGTCATGAGCCAGAGCTGGGGATGTTTATGGGCTTGTGCAGAGGGCAGAAAGGAGATAGTGTCAGAGTTACAGGTTTATAAACGGAAAACTGTAGCCAGCCACGGTGCTGGTGATAGAAGTGCGTTTGCAGGGCTGCGGCTGCTTCTCATGCGTGGAGGGGGAGAGGCACGGAAGTGGGAGGGCAGGTGGGTGCGCAGCAGTCCCAAGGGTTTGTGTAAGTGACACCTTGGTTTCTTGCTCATGGCAGATCTCGGCTCCCTTTGTCACACCTTCTCTTGCTGAAAGCATATCATTCTTAACTGGGATGGTTTGAGAATGGGGTATTCTGGTGAATTCAATTTTCCAGTTACCTTGTTAGAAACATTATAAAATGTGTTCACTCATATTCCTGCCTTAGAAAGGTCACAAGAGTGAATTTATCATTGTAGGCCTTTGTGTGGGTTTTGGCTTCTTGTTTATTCGTCAGTGACTGTTCTCTTCCCCTGAAGATTGGAAATGTGTCCCAGGCCAAGAGCATCCCCAAAAAGTGTCGGCTGAAAAAATCCTATTCATTTTCTCTAATAAATGTAGAGCTTTAAGTTTTTTAAAACATTTTTTCATAACTGAAGTTTTGTGAAATGAAACTTCATATTAGAGAAACTAAGAGGGAAGTGGATGGAACTCGCCATTGGATTGTATAACTGGGAGCAGATTTGGAGAGAAAATGGAACTGCCTTGAAGAGTAAATGGAAAATCTGAGAACATCAGCAGCTTGTCTGCTTCCTTGGGATCAAAGGGTCTTAGAGAAAACCCAGCCAGATGCCCCTTCCCAGCCCGTTTCCCCACTCTCCCCAGAGAAACTGGTTAGACTGCAGGGAGCAAGTCCCGGCCATGGCAAGCCTGCTGCTGCCTCACCCCACCCATGTGGGAAGAAGGCTGTATTTGGCTAGCACAGTCCTAGCTTTCCTCTTTTTTTTTGTGGACTAGCTCCTGTGTAAGAAGCTGGGGGCATGCACGTGATAGCTTGGAGCCTGGCACAGTGTGTGTTTGATTCAGAAGGTCTGTCCCTAGCACGGTAGCTGCTGCCCTCTGAGAATGGGGTCAGAGCTTTAGACCTTCTGCCCAGAAACTGGTGCACACGCATGCGCATTTTACTGCATGTAATTCAAGGGAGTTTGCTACCTCTCTGAATTCCTTACCAGGTTCAGAACTCAGCTAAGTCATTATGAAAGCTTATTTCACACACACACACACACACACACACACACACACACACACACACACACACACATGCACATGCAGTTGACCTTTGAACCACGTGGGGGTTAGAGGCACCAACTCCCCTTGAAGTCGACAATCTCCGTATAGCTTCTGACTCCCTAAAAATGTAACTGCTACTAGCCTGCTGTTGACTAGAAGCCTTAACAATAACATAAATGGTTGATTAATCCACATTTTGTATTTTATATGTGCTATATGATAAATTCTTACAATAAGGTAAGCTAGAGAAAACATTAAGAAAACCATAAGGAAGAGAAAATACATTTATAGTACTGTACTATATTTTTCAAAAAAGTATCCACATATAAGCAGACCCTCAAAGTTCAAACCCATATTGCTGAAGGGTCAGCTGGTATGCACACGCACGCACACACACACATAACATACGTACGTTTGCTTATACGTGGAAATGACTAATGCCGGGCAACTCATGTGTAGCTTGTTAATGATCAGTATTCACTATCAAAGGAGTCCCAAGACCCTGCCTGCTTACAAGCACATGTTATTCATGTAATTTAAAAATTGTTTTGGTGCTTCTGTTTTCTTTGAATATTAGTTGAAAGCTACAGCAGAAATTCTCCCTTTGCAAAATAAATTAATAAGTGAATTAAGGCTACTCTCGGGGGCCATACAGCAAAACCCTGATGAGGTTTCACTTGCTTTTGTTAGCTTCCTGTCACAGCCTTCTCTCCTTCCTGTCCTCAGCGGCTCTGTTTTTCACATACCAGATGCCCGAATCCGGGCCAGTGCCTTCTTTCCACGATATGCCCAAATGCTGCTAACTCCCCTTCATTCATCATCCGTTCAGAACTTCAGTTCTTCGCTTTAATAGTCTGAGCTGGGTAGTAGAAGGAAAACAGAGCTCTAGAGCTAATCTGTACTAAGGTGTGAATGTCTGATCTCTGCAAGTTCCTCATGGATAATCCTATTTAAAAGAGGACATGTTTTAACTCAGGTCAATCTCCAGCTAGTGAATTTTGGGAAATATAGGAAAGGAAGAATTTTAGGGAATGGCGTTTTAAAAAAATTTTTTTTAAGGGGGGAAAAAATCTGGTTAGAGGAAAGAAAGCAGCTGACGAGACAAAGGATGATAAATGTGGGTATTGTTCTTTATGGAAGAAACATTTGGTACCAGGAACAGAAAAGAAAAAAAACCTTCTGTGCAAAATTTCTGCCCCTAGAGTTTTCTGTAATGGGGGCAGAAAGTGATTTTAATCAGATTTTAGGAGGTAAACCTACTTTCCAAACTGGAAAAGGCCCTTCCTCTGTGTGGGGGCAAATTTGTCAAACCTTTGGCAGAATTTTGGTGGCATTGTATGAGGATGGCAAGGAACAGTGGAGCCAAGATGAATGAAGGCAAGTTGTGAATCTTAAGAAGTGATCTCCCACCCCCAAGATACTTCTCTATTATGGCAATAATGGATGCATTTTGAAGAGAAAGCAGAGAGAAGAAAAACAATCCCAATACTCTTGCCAGCCCCCAAATTAAAGACTCTTAATATTTTGATGTATTTCTTTCCACTTTTTTAATATAGAGTATTTTATATTCTGCTTTTCTTTTGATTTTATAGCATGCACATTTTCCATATAATTATATACTCCTAATGAAAAGTACTTTAATGACTGTATAATATCCTTACAGCAAGGTTTGGTTTCATTTTGTTTCACTATTACTCAATCCTCAGGTACATGTATTCCCCCTGCATGGATTTTGGTTTCTTTAGTTGAAAGCCCCACTGTAAGTACCAGCTTAGCATGCGAACCCGTTGAAAGGTCCCTGAGACCTACCTATTGCCACCCTGCTCTAATGAGGGCTTATCGCTGTGTACACACCCCCAGTAGAGCCAAGTCCTGGGCACAGATTTTGAAGGACAAGAGAGTGTTTGGTTCTCAGTTGAGGGGTGTAGAGAATTCTCGGAAGTCAGAGAGAGACAGAGCGGGACTGCTTCATAATATCCCCTCAGGCGAGTGCGGATCTTTACTCTAACGGTCTCCTCTAAAGGGGTATTCGTTGGTCAGCGCTGCCCTCACAACGTACCCTAACCTGGGTGGATCAAATGACAGAAATTTATTCTCTCACGGTTCTGGGGGAGAAAAATTTGGAATCAAGATGTTGACAGGGTTGGATCCCCTGTGGACTGTGAGGGAGAACGTGTTCCATGCCTTTCCCCTGGCTGCTGGTGGTTTGCCGATAGACCATCTTTGACATTCTTGGGCTTGTAGATAGATGGAATGCATCACCCCTGTCTCTGTCTTCATGTTTACACAGCTTTCTCCTTGTGGATTTTTCTGTTTCCAATTCTTTCTTTCCTTTCCTTTTTTTTTTTTTTAAGTGGGCTCTACACCCAGCTTGGAGCCCAACGTGGGGCTTGAACTCATGACCCTGAGATCAAGACCTGAGCTGATATCAAGAGTAGGATACTTAACTGACTGAGCCACCCACGTGCCCCCCAAATTTTTTCTTTTTTAGGGACGCCAGTCCCATTGGATTAGGGTCTGCTCTAATGACCTAATCTCAACCAGTTACAGCTACAATGACCCTGTTTCCAAATAAGTTCATTTTCTGAGGTACTGGGGTATAATTCAATTCATACTAAAAGGATCCATCAGGCAGTAGGAAAAGAGCCACTGAAGACTGGTCCTGAGAGCAATCATTTTCTTTCTCTGGGCCTGGGGTTCTGCTCCTCTAAAAGTGGGTGTTGGACTAGAGCAGTGGCTTTCGAGGTGGGGTCCCCAGACTAGCAACATCAGCTTTACCCAGGATCTTATCAGAATGGAAATTCTCGGGCCCTACCCCAGACCTACTGCATCAAGACTGGAGATAGGGCTCAGAAGTTTGTGTTTTATCAATTCTTCTAGATGGTTCTGAAGCACACTTAAGTTTGAGACCCTCTGGACTCCATGATCTTCAGGATCAGAATTCTCAAATGTCAACATTAGGAACCTATGTCGGTGGGCACAGTCCCAAGCACACAGGCTACCTAAAGGGATGGAGGTCTAGCAAATGACATCAACCAGTTTTTTAAACCCCAAAAATAAACTACTTTTTGTCCTAGAGAAGTAGCTAAGTTACTAATTCCAGAGTTTTAGTAAGGCCCTTCTATTCTTCCATTCTGCATCTTTTAACCCCAGAGAAGTATGTTCACTCAAAGCAATGTTTATTGATCGAAGCACTGTACCAGGCCCTGGGCCTACATTTTCAAACACTACTCCTTATGCAACAATGTGGCTTTTATTTTCTCGAAACTGCAACTTGCCCTCTATTTATTCTTATTTCTTAAGGGATACTCACGGCCATCTAAATAGCTGGCCCATAGACTTAGATATAGAAGCATCCTGTTATTGACGTATGGATTGTAGATGAAGACCTAATGGAGACTGCTATGGGGTTCAGGGAAGACCAATTAGGGAATTAATTCATTAGAGCCCAGCATACATGCTGTTACATCTATTTATTTATTTAGGCTAATGTCTTTTGCTTATCCTCTTACAGACATAAGTACCTGTCAGTAGTTGATAATGTACTTGAATTTCCTTAAGTGTATTAAAATTTTACATATCAGGCATTTTATAACAGGAACCAAAGTTTACTTTTGACTCTGGCATCCTGATACCGAGGGTCTCATTTATACTAATCAAGTATATAACAATAGAGTCACACACTGGCCAGGCAAGTTCTCCACATCTGACCTTACCCTAATGTGCTTTTTCTAGCCATTGTACCTGTATGAATGTATTGGTAACCCTTGTTATAGAACAAAGCTGTGCAGAGAATATTGCTTGTTTCTCACATCATTAACTGCTGGATAACAGGTGCTTTGTTTCTTTTCTTCAGTCCCTGGTAAGACACCTTATTTATCTCTTATTCTTACTAATTGTGTTTTGTTCTTACGTTTCCATACAATGAGTAAGGAGTCCTTCTTGTCACTGTGCCCATGTGGTTTATCCAGAAGTGAGGTTTTTTATGGGAAGGTGACAGATCTGGGTGCCAGGGGGTTTGGGTACCAGCCCCAGTGTGTGGACTCACTAGATGAATCTGGGAAGGTCACGTCTTTGTCCTTTCTCTCAACCTCAGTTGTCAGGTGGAATGAGTCCCATTTTATCTGCTTTTGAATGAGGCTGATAGGGATACAGAAATGAAATAGTGGATATGACATTGCTTTGAAAAATATAAAGCAGTGTACAGGTGCAAGAGATTTTATGCATATCCATGCACGTTTGAAATTTTTGTCCAGTTCAGATTAAAGGCAACTTTATTATTACCATTAAATTTGCTTGCTGAGCAAATATGCTAAAATGTGTATGTTTAATGGTGGCGGGCTTGCTTTAATCCTTCTTGCTTTGGGGTGCTGCATTTCATTTTCTGGTGATGCGGGCCTGGTAATGATCACCACTGA
>NC_048223.1:79117171-79155447 GCF_002007445.2 Ailuropoda melanoleuca
ATGGGAATCCTGTATGTGTATTTGGCATTGGCTGTTCTAAAAGAATTTTCACGTATATTTAATCATGTTAATAACTGGGTTCTCTTCACTCTTAAGCAAAGAAACAGTTTCAGCTGGAAGTTGTCCCCCACCGAGCCCATCCACCTGGCGTGACAGGCATAATGTGGCTCAGCTCACTAGAAATGAGTTGGCCAAGTTTCTGGCTTACGTCGGTTTATGTTCACAAGCTCACGCTTACTATGGAAATTTGAGCATTTTTACTTTTTTTCTTGTTGGTACCTTTTATCAGTTTCTATACCTTTAGAAGCATCTGCCCAATGCTGTAATTTTCTCTTCCTAAAAAAAAGGATGATTTCTTTAGTAGCATCTTAAACTAGGTGTCAAATAGGCTTTCCTGGGCTACCTTTAGAAACTCATCAGCAGTAATACTATTTCTAGAGGAACTTGAACTGTGACTCCCTGGACACAACTTTTAAATATAATGCTTTCCAAAAGGTATCTTGCAAGTTGGGGACGGTGGTGGACTGGGTGTCTCCCACATGCTGAAACCTTGCTCCAGTGCTGACGTTCTAGAGGGTACTTGGCTTATCTATTGGTTTATCAAGGACTCTATACAAATGGAGTTGCCTGAGATAGACCTCAAAGACAGTGCATGCTACAGTGAGATTCAAGTTGAATGAGAGAATCAGCCTTGACCATGTGTCCAGCTTGACCTTTGCCATTTAATGACCCCAAGACACGTGTATTCTTTCGTTGAGTCCTCCATGGTCTCTCTCTGGCTACTTGGGTGGCCAGCTCTCTAGTCAAACACAGACCCTCCTGTGCCCCCTTCTGGGGTAATGTGGTTTATGAAAAAGGTATGAGCTATTGAGTAGGACATTGAGGTCTGGCCTGGCCAAGAACTCGCTTTGGGCCCTTAGTCCAGTTTCTGCTCTTTGTAGGCTCCAGTCTCCTCATTTGTACAAGGAAGAGATGAAATGTTTGTGGGTTTGTAGACTTTCCCTGTCCATCTCACAGCTGAAGGGAAGCTGGATGAGATCTGTGAGGCTCACCTCTGCTCCAGGCTCGGCACTTCTACCATGATCTAATTAATCATACTAGACTTCTGCAAAAGATTCATTCGGGGGAAAAGACAGGCTGGTGCTCCAAAAGTTTTGAAAACCACCTCCATATTCTCCTCTCTGTAGCCAGCACTTTTCACTTTTTTGGTCCCAGTATTCATCATGGTACTTCCTAGCATGTATGCGTATGGCATTTTGTTCCAGTCACTGAACTGTCCTCTTCTGTCAGGCACCTCTGGGGACCACAAATCAGGACAAAGCTAGGGAACTTGATGAAGGGATTAGGAAGGGGTTAGAGATGAAGAGAGAGAGAGAGGGCTTGGAAGGGAGATGGGCACAGGAGACCATCTCCCAGTTACAGCTCTGGGCGGCTGTGACAAGCGCAAGAAACTCCTGAGTCACGACTTACATAGTATCTAAAATAGTAATGATGCCTTATATTTGCTCATTGTTTTAAAATGTTGAAAACACTTTCACTGCCATTGTTACATTGGAAATTCTGAGTAACTCTAAAAGGTAGGAAAGACAGTAGTTACTGTCCCGGGTCTAGACCTGACGCCCTGAGGGGGTGAATCATGTGCCAAAGTCACATGGGTAGTAAAAGCCCAAATCAGGACCCTGTCTTTTTACTCTTGGTCTAACACTATCTCCATTCGTCTTTTCCACAGTGGATGGTTTCTCACTGGCCCCAAAGTCAGTACATTGATAGTAGAGATACTGGTGAAGAGAAGAAATTGACTGTCTCTTCCTTCCTTTGGATATTCCCCCCCCCCCCGTTCTGTCCCCATCAAAGAAGAATGGTGTCTTGGGGTAGCTTCAGGCAGCCTCTCCCTCTGCTGCTTTTCCTCCCTTCTCCTCCCGGCAGGAAAGCAGGGTGACTGGGGGGCCTTCTCCTAGCTGAGGTGTTAAGGGCTTATGTAGTGCTTGCCGATGGACGGCTAATGGACTCAGTTGAATTTTTTCAATGAAAGTTTCCCACAATCTGATACTGAAGGGAAGCCTTGAGTGAAGCTTTCGTCACTTTTTCACCAGGCTCATCAAGGACTTCCTTTTCCTCTCTGGAAATTGTATTTCATGCGGTGTGTTTCTGATCCAAGTGTTACATCAATCAGCAGTTCAAGGTAGGTTCGTGGTTCTCCTGGAGCGTTTCACAAGCAGGGATGGGGTTTCGTATTCTGTTCTGCTCAGCCCTCCTGGACTCTTGGAAAAATAACCCAACTGCAATTTCCTTCCATCTATTATGATCTGTTCTTTTAGTTGCTATTAGAATTATTGGTCTTTCCAAGGCATTATCTTAATAAAGGCATTCCTCTCTGGGCTGTGCTTGACCTGTGGGTGAGACTGGGAATCTGTTTCTTCTCATGGTTATTGTAAAGTTAGGGCTCTCAGAAAACTGAGAAAAATGGGAGCCTTTGAAACGTGATCTCCTTGGCCAACGACTTCTCTGTTACTAAAAGGGATGCTGGGTGGAAAATTGGCCTGTGCTTTTCAGTCTAGAGTGGTTTGTTTGTAAGAGAGCCCTCCCAAATGGTCAGTTTTTCATGTTTTGGATGTCAAAGAAAGAAACAAGACATTTTAAACTAACAGTGGTGGAAATATTGGATGACAGGGAAGGGGAAGTGAGATCTGGGACTCGGGCATATCACCTAGGCTGTTTTCTGGATGTTTCAGACAAGTGACTTTGATGTGTTAGATTACAGAAGTCAGGGCTGGAGAGCTCCATGACGAATATATATTAGTTGACCAAAAGTCCGTCTAAGAATTAGGATCTGAAGTCATGAGCTGATCTCAAAGGAAGGTGATTTGGGTGTCTGGGATTTGGAGTTTGGATTTTTTTTTTTTTAAAGGGGAAAAAATGCTACCACTACCCAAATAAAAATATTTAGCCAACATTTTCTTATACGGGGTCCAAAGGAGGGAATTTGTCTCCAGATTCTACCCTAGCCCTATAAGAACTGAGATTAAGATTTGGAGTAAGCATTTTGCCCTTCTCATTTTTAAAATGCATCTGAAGCTGTTTTGAAAAAAACCTCTGCCAGCCGCCGTGACAGGGTATCGCAGCTGTCTGAGCGTTCCCCCCCCGCCCCGCCGTTATCTTTCCTTTCTTTAAGAAAAGAGTCGTTTCAGAGGCAGCCCTGACAGCTCTGTCATTTCACTCACACCTCTAAATTTCCCTTTCTGTTGTCAGTCAGCAGACAGCAGTCCCAGGATTCTGATGGGCCTGAGTGATGTCCAAATCCAGGAGAGATTGGAGAGAGGCCTGGAACAGTGCGTCAGAAGCAGTCAGCCTCGGCCTTTATTCCCGAGAACAATTGTCAGGAGTTGAAAAACTTCCCCCGTGCTAGGATCCCCAAATGTCCACTGCTGCCATCAGCATGCGAGGGCTGGGCCTGAGACTCCTGGGAGCATATTTTCCAGAATTTCCACTTAAGAGAGGCTACTGAGTTCCTCTGGCCTATGGGCTACCCGAGGGAAATTGTTTTAAAAGATTTAATTAATTAATTAATTAATTTTTAAAGAGCACTTGTAGGTTCACAGCAAAACAAAGAGGAGGGACAGAGATTTCTCATATACTCCCTGCCCTGACATCAACATCCAGAAGCGGAGTTTGTTACACCTGGTGAACCTACGTTGATGTGTCATAATGACCCCCAAGTCCATAGTTTACACTTAGGGTTCACTGTTGGTGTTGTACATTCTGTGGGTTGGGACAAATGTATCATGACAGGTATCCATCGTTGTAGTATTATACAGAATATTTTCACTGCCCTAAAAATCCTCTGTGCTCCACCTGTTCATCCCTCCCCACCTTGGGGAAATTGATCCTACATTGGCAGTAAGTCCTTTCAGGAAGAAAGCACTTCAACAACAACCATAGCAGTAGCTCCTACTGCTGTTCCAGGCACTGGGTTTCACATGCGCTGTCCTATTCATTTCCCAGCTGCCCTGTGGTCGGTACTATTTGTCATCCCATTGTAGTGATGAGGCACCTGAGGCTCGGCTCCATTAACTAACTTTGGAAGCTTGCTGAAGGCCATGCAACACATGAGTGATTGAGCTGGGATTCGTGCTCAGGTCTGTGTGACACTGTTGCCCCAGTGCCTTAAGCCATATGCAGTTCTCATATGCCACAGCTGTCTGTTTTCCATGGTGAAAGGAAACATGACAATTATAAGGACCTGCAAGACGAGTGAGGCCTGTGCTCTTGTCCTCTGAAGCATGAAGGCACCTGGATTAAGATAAGTAATCGCAGCACCATGAGTATGGGGTTGTCAAGGGTGCCCCGAGGGGTGGGATAGAAAGGCCACCTGCCCCTGGAAGGAAGGGTTCTTTAGTTGAAATCGCACTGGATTTAGAGTATCTACAAAGGAGACCCCAAAATACGTAGTCATGTGTGCTTGATTTAGGTCATATGGTGGAGCCTAATTTACCAGTTGATTCTGAGCTTTTCTGCCAGGGCTTGGCATGTGGTTTGGGCAGTCTCAATGGTTGCCTTGTAGAAGTTGGCAGAAGTGTGAACAGCAAACTT
The DNA here is from genome assembly GCF_002007445.2 of Ailuropoda melanoleuca. Taxonomy (NCBI): domain Eukaryota; kingdom Metazoa; phylum Chordata; class Mammalia; order Carnivora; family Ursidae; genus Ailuropoda; species Ailuropoda melanoleuca. The sequence continues at coordinate 79,121,762 of NC_048223.1, forward strand.
TTCATTTTTAGGGCAATCAATTTTGCATCTTCTTTTATCTGTGATATACCATTGCTCCCAGTTTTCTTCTTCTGCCTTCTATTAATTTCTCTGGAAGATACAGCATCTTCAGCATCCATAAGTGTGTCCTGTGTTCCTCTGGACCACTCCCTGGGGTTGCCGTAGAGGGGAGGCTGTTAACACACCTTGCCAAGCATGCTCCTGCCAATAACACATTCATGTTCAGGCCTGAAGCCTTCAAGTGACGAGCCACCCAGCCAAGTGTGATGCTCATTCATTCCTCCAAAACATATTTGTTAGACGTCTGGTTTCTGGAATTGCTTGAGGGTAAATCCTGACTCTGCCTCTTAGTAGGCATGTGTCCATGGGAGGCTGCTGAATTTCTCTGTGCCTTTGTTATTTTGTCTGTAAAATGGGAGAGCCAGCAGTACGTGAGTCATAGTGATTGATACGCATGATTAGAGTTAACACTTTTATAACCTGTACTAAAAGCCACACCTGTCCTAAGAGCTTCACACTTATTAATTCGTTGAATCCTTACAGCAACTTGATGAGGTTCGCCCTGCTTTCTCCCCATGCTGCAGATGAAGACACTGAATTGTAGAGCTTAAGTCACTTGCTAAAGGCAGACAGTTGGTAAACAATGGGGTGGAGATTCCAAATGAATGATGCTCCTACCACCATCCTATTCCCTTCCTATGATTTAACACTTGGAAAGTGCTTGGTGTCATGCTTTGAATATAGAGTTCAGTAAATATTGTCTGCCATAAGTAATAATAATCACAGTATTATTATTGTAATGCTAGGCACCATGTTAGCTATGAGCAGTAAAGATGCACAACCCCAAAACATTTCACTTATATACTAGTGAGGAGTAGAGACGCTGGAGGGGGCAGTAGCCATGAGGTATATACAAACTATGTGATACAAAATCCACAGGATGCTATGGAAGGAACCATCAGTTCTTTAAAAAAAATTACTGATAACTTTTATCTCATGTCAGGCATTGTGCTACAAGTCCTTTAGGAGTGTTGTTTTCCTTAATTCTACGTGGTAGATCCATTATTATTCCATTTCATGAACATTGAGAACAAGTGAGGTTAAGTAACTTGTCCAGGGTCATGTGGCCAGTGAGTGTTCAGTCTGGGATTTGAACCCAGAGCTGTGTGACTGAAAGCCCTGGACTTTAAGCCACTGCCTCACATGCCTGAATGCCTCCATATTGGCAGCGGGACTTCATAGTTCTTTCCTGAAAGATAGAAACAAAGGTGACCAAGTAGCAATGAGGTCATTACCTCCCTCCCACTATCAGTTCGGCGCCAGGCTTCTAGGAGATTTTTCAGTGAATTGGTAGTTACTGGATGGAAGCTACCATTTCTGTTGCGTGATTTGTCTTGCTACTTTAGAGTGGATCATGTTGAACTGCCCACCCCCCTACCCCACCACATGTACATGTATGCTTATGTGACCCTCTCTTCATGGAATGCCAGTGACTGCATTCGTCAAGGCCAGATGGGGTGCCCTGTTTTTGTGACCTTCCATGAAAATGCCTGTGTTCTCCTTTCTTTGAAGCTTGGACTCTAAACCATGCTCTTAAGCACTTATACCACATTTTCTCTTTGTTCTGTTTCATGGGTATTAGGCTGCTCTGACCAGCTATCTTTAAAGCTCTCTTAGAAATAGAAGCCATGTTTGCTCAGTATCCTACAATATTCATCACAGGCTGATGAATAAACCAGACCTCCCCAAACTAGGAGTCACTTTTTCTTCCTTTCTTTCTGTCAACCTTACATCCGTCCATCAAAGTCCTGTCAGCTCTACTCCTGAAATACTTCCTGAGTCTCTACCACCACCACCCTGGATTCAGCCACTATCACATCTTATTGGAACACCCACGGTAGCTTTCTTTCTGCTCTCTCCCTTCTCTTTTTGCCTCCCTGCAATTCCTTTGCCGCGTGGCAGTTAGAGCAGGCCTTTAAAATGTCAATTAGATCATGCTACTCTTCTGTTAAATCCCTCTAGGGGTTGCCTTTTTCACTTGGTATAAAATCCAAAGTCCTTCCAGGGCCTACAAGTCTTGGTGTGATCTGGTCCTGTCAGCCTTTCCCACCTTGTCTTGTGGGCCTCTCCTCATTCTGGACATACCAGCCCCCTGCTGGCCTTGGGCTGTCACTCAGACTCTTTTGAGCAGCAGAGTTTGGGTAAACTTGGGCAAATTCTTTTTTTTTTTTCTCTTTTTTGGACTTAGAATCTTTAATGAGTAATTCTTTCTGTGTAGAACATCAGAACATCCTAGAACGTTCTTGGTTTAGTTGGTTCCTTCTTATCATTCAGGTCTCAACTCCAATGTCACCTCCTCAGAGAGACTTTCTTTGAAAAGTATAACTGAAATAGTCCCCATTCCTAAGTGGCACTCACATTCTATTCCATTACTCTGTCTTGTTTCCTTCACAGCATCGATTACTATCTTTATCAGTTGTCTATATGTGTATTATCTGTTTACTCCCAGTAGAATATAAGCTCCATGAGAGAAGGCCTCATCTACTTTGTTTGACCCTGGATTCTTTGTACCTCCCAGACTGGCTGGCCCGGAATGCCAGCTAATAGATAGTAAGCAGCTGATATTTAATGAGGGATTGCTATTTGCCACACATTGGTCTGAGCACTTTACATGTATGCACCTGATGAGTCTTCACACTCTTCTCAGGATGTGGGTGTTAGTCTAATTCCTACTTTACAGGTGAGGAGACTAAGGCCCAGAGGGTTTACAACCATAGCCCGAGGTCGTGCAGCGAGTAAGTGGCAGAGCCTAGATTCAAAAGCAGGGAGCAAGGCTTCAGAGCATGTGTTCTCAGTCACCACATCATGGTGGATCTCAGGTAGATGATAAGTACTTGTGGAATGAGTTAATGCCTAGAAGATACCCACTAGAGCCAATAATTGTGGATTTTTGTGGAAATGTTCTAGACCTGGATATTGTCAAATACATCCCAGAGCAGGGGGTGGAGCACTGCCCATATGGGTATTAAATACCCCACAACCCAAAATGGTTTTGCTTACCGGTGCAGCTGCTATTTATACTTGATAGAGCCGTCTGGCTCGATGGTCCCCCCATACACACACAGTTTTTTTTTTTTTCTAAGAGGAGAGCATTGTGGGAAATATTTTGTTTTCCCTGGGAGCCAGGCTATGTATTTACTTCAAGTTTTATTAAATGAGTTATAAATTTTCCCAGCAATTTACTCATAGCTCAAGAGGTTTAATTTGCATGTGTTGCCTTTTACAATATGCTTTTCGTAATGTTGCAGATGCTTCTTCCCCAGCTTCAGTAAACAACAGGCACTCAGCCAGGTTTTTGACTGAACATGTGCCAGGCCTTGAAAATACAAATTAACTCCATGGTGGCCGTGGGGGGCCACATTCACTACTTCGTCCAGGGCATCTGGGGAACTGAATGGAATTCATGAGGGGCATGAGACAAAGATTTTCTGGATATTCCTTTTGAATATATTTTTGAACGTTTCCTTGACCTACAAAATAACTCAGACATTTATGCCGAGACATCATATTTGTATTTGGTCCTACTTAGGATACAGTGTTACTATGATGACAAAAAAGGGGCTGTTGGGGCTCCAGGATGATTTCTGGAGAGGCCAAAGTCATTTTGACCTTCATAGGAGTTGGCCAGGGGTTTGTGATGGGGAAGCTGGTTGAATCACTAAGACTCTGAGGGAGTCCAGTGTCTGATGCCCCTTTGGTTCCAAGAGAGAACGGTAGGGTTGAGAAGTTACCCTTTGGAGTCACACTGTTGGGGTTGAGTTCTGGCTCTGCCACGTATTAATTGTGTGACCTCAGGCGTGTTACTTATATATTTTCTGTGCCTCACTTACCTCCTTTATATAAATGAGGTTATAACGGTCCCCATTGTGTAGGTTTGTTGGGAGATTTAAATAGAACACTGTACATAAAACATGTGGAACAGTGGTTCATAAATGAATACATCAATGTTGTCCCAGGACCTTGTTTGTTTCCTCAGTACTTAAGGGACAGATGCTTTGGGTCGGGTTTTTCTGATTGCATCTTGGATGGGGTGGTAGGTGTGGCGCCAGAGTAAGAGATGGATGGTTGAATTCATTAGAATGAGGTGCAGGCAAGTGTAAGAGACTCAGATTAAGTGGCTTAACCTTATAGAGCTTTCTTTCTTACATGAAAGACTCACATTAAGTGGATTAACATTATAGATATTTCTTTCTCACATAAAGGATGTATGGTGGTAGGTAGTGAAAGATTGGTGTGATAGTTTCATGGTGTCATGAGGAACCCTGCTGTCTTCTTTTTGAGCTCTGTCATTCTAAGTGTATTTTCTCATGATTCAAGATGGTGGCTTGTGTTCTTGTCATCATGTGCTCATTCCAAGAAGCGAGAAGGGGGAAAGAACAAAGAACTGGCTCGTTCTCTTTTAAGGAAACTTCCATGAAGTCCCACATACCACATCCCCTTGTATCTCATTGGCCAGAACTTCATCACGGAGCCACAAGTAGCTGAAAGGAAAATAGACTCCTTCATTTTGGCAGCCATATGCCGGATAAAACCAGGCTCTGTTATGAAAAAGGAGGAAGAGAATGGGTGTTGAAATAGTAACTGCAGATGAGTTGTTAGTTTCGGTTCAAGGTTGTCAGGGCTGGTGTCAGAAGGAATTCCCAGGTATGTACAGCAGTGCTTTCCTAAAGTTTGTTTCATGGGTGATTTTAGGTAGTAAATGGAAATTTTTAAATAATCTTATAATAACTTTTTATATGAACAAAATTATAACTAGAATATCTAACCCCGCATTTCATAGATATCACATAACAGTATCAGATTTCTTTTTTTTTTTAATTTAAGTGAGTCAAGTTTTTACAAAAATAAGTAAATGCAGGCACACAGAGATGAATGGGCAGGATACATAGCGGTTAAGATTGGGCTCCAGGGTCAGACTGTCTGCGTTTGAATTTGTGGTCTGCCACTTAACGGGCCAAGTGACCTTCACCTTTCTGTGCTGCAGTTTGCTTATCTGTAAAATGGCATTAATGATAGTACCTCCCTCCTCATGTTGTTTTAAGAATCAAATGAATTCGTCCTTAAAAACTCTTAGAATAGGGCCGGGCATGTCATAAAGTCTCTGTGACCATTTGTCACGTTGCTGCTGCTGCTGCTGCTGTTACTATTATTGTGGGTTTTACTAATACTATTATTATTAATTGCAAAAGCTAGCACTTGGATAGAGCAGAAATTGAGGGTGCTCCGTGCCTGACCAAAATTAGGGAAACACTGGCTTAGAAGAATGAGGTTGGTGGGTAACCAGGACCAGTCTTAGACATAGCTATAAATAATGGTTTTATTAACAGTTAAAACTAGTGTTTTATAGTTTAAAGTGGTTCCGTATATGATAATAACATTGATTAGAGTTTATGGCATTTACTGTGTGTTGGGTAGGTACCATGGGGTTTGCTTTAAAGATAGCATTTTTGATTCTCCCAGTGCTGCAGGCTAAGTGTTCTTTCTGTTCTGTAGATGGAAAAACAGTGTGGGCAGGTTAAGAAAATTACTTAACGTTCCATGTCATCATGGGACCAGCTTCAAGGCCCCAGCTGATAGAAGTCTCTTCTCCATCTCCCTTTGGGGGCTCCCTCCTGCCTCTGGGTTGTCCAGAACTCATTTATTCCTACCTTGCCACCAGGCCCCTCTGATTCCTCTTTCTTCCCATTCCCCTTCCCATGCCCTAATTGCCAGCTTATGCATAATGTGGTCCATTTCCTAAGCCTTTCTGCACTGTTAAAACTGACCTGTCCAGTGTCCATGTTCCCACAGGACACAGATGACAGCATCTAGTGTAACGAGCTAATCTATGAACGTGGACATTAATGGACTAATAGGCTCCCTCTCCGAGTAATTCATTTGGAATAGGCCTGGAAATCCCAGGCAGGAAACTGGTTAGCAGCCTTGTAGGCCTGTCCTCAGTTGACTGGGAGTGGGGGGCCTGGGGCTGTCCTCTAACATCTCCTCAGTCATTCTGTGAGGTTTTGGCATGGCGCTAGCATAGAGTCTTGACAAAAATGGAACACTGAGACGGTGAGCAAGGGGCACCAGGCACAGTGGGAAGTGATCAGGGAAGGACAAGGGCTCCATCACTACCCACCCCCACCCAGGCCTCCCAGTTCCCAGCCCAGCGCTTGGCACGCAGAGAGCGCTCAGCATTGTTGAGTAGATGAATCACTTACAAGAGGCCTTTCAGATGTGAAGGGAACAAAAGGCCCCTTAAGGAATGGGACAGTGAATTATAATGCGTAAAGTTTGGTTGAGCTTTTTGGGCTTGATATATTTATTTGTTTGTGTGTTTGTTTGGGCTATAATGGTCTGTCATCATGGTTGGCTTGCTGTCATCCATGGACCCTATGCGTTTCTAGCTAAGCGTGAACTGAACATGAATAGCACAGTGCTGGGATCGGGGACATTCATCTTCCACTCTCTTCTCTGTCTTTGAGCTGGAGGCTCAATGTGTTACTCTTGTGATGTCATAAAGCAACTGATGTCTTAGTACATCCTGTAAGAATTATTTCCTCTTTTACTCTCCTACAAATTGTACCTTATGATCCATTGAATTTCACTTTCCTATTTTTCCAACATTTCTCATTTTCTGCCCTTTTTTTATCCTCTCTCAGACCATTGGGGGAAGGAAACAATGTTGCTTAGCAACCGGTAGGAAACCAGTCAATACTGTTTCTAATATTAACCCATTGGTAACAGGGAAGCCAGGTGATCATGTGTTTTATAACACTCCCCTAGCATGTTTTAAACGATGAGTTCACAACAGTTGGCAGCCCAACTTAATGTTCTTGTCATGAACATCAAGGATTTTTATGGGTAGTTATCGATGTTCCAGAGTTGCAAGTTATATATATAAATTGTCTGTTTATTAAAGTGGCTCATTTTTGGAATCTTAATTTAGAAATGTGCTGTGATTATTCTATGTTCATTTTTTGGACAAAATAGTTTCTGATCTCAGCAGGTCTTTTGTGTGTGTGCGTGTTTGGTGTTGAGTCAGTTCAGTTCATTCATCTGATAAACACCTAATTTTCTGCATTGGATCATTCATTCATCTGACATTTATTGAACCCTGGTTTGTGCCAAGGACCGTGAAGACTCTGTGGAGTATCACTGAGCACACGTGGTTCTTCTGTCCATCTTTTTGTCAGCAAGGTCTTTCTCTCTTTTCAGCTTCATTTATTGAAATGCCACATAACAACCCTGCGTTTTCAGATATTGTAGTTACTCTTCTACTAGGATGGTTTCTTTGGCTTTGACTAGACAATATCATTCTTAGGTTCTTTAGACTTTTGGGAAGTAAGAAATAGGACACAACAGAAAGATAAATCCTGACCCGCACTTCTCTCACACATACAGGGCTGTGGCTGGCATGCACAGGTGAATGTTTGGAGCATGAAGCTGCCTTCCACAAAATTATGATGTTAATGAAGGTAGCCTTCAATGCTTCTCTTCTTACATACGTGCCCCCTTTTTGCTACAGATCACCTGTTAAACCTTCCAAACACTCAGCACCCGTATGCCAGTCAACATCAGCACAGGGGCTGATCTTCTCTTTAGGGTGTCATTGACTTTCCTGAGGACTCTCTAAAAACAGAATGTCTTTGGGGTAGATTGCAGTCCGTTGTGACAGTTCTGATAGGCTGAGGGAGTCTGGAGCAGTGAACCAGGAAGGGGTGGTGCTCAGAGCATGGTAGATCGTTGCTGTGCTGAGGTGGGAGGGCCTTTGGAGTACCCAGCCATTGCAGTATGGAGCCAGAGAAAAACAAGGAAAGAAATCTTTTCTCAAGGGACTGAATGACCAAATATGTTTTTCTCTGGGATGTTGTTGAGGGCTGTGAAATATATTTTATATCATGACCTAGTATATATGTGTTAATACATATATATGATTGAAATAAAATGTTTATGAAAGGGTGTCTAGGTGGCTCAGTCGGTTAAGCATCTACCTTTGGCTCAGGTCATGGTCCCGGGGTCCTGGGATGGAGCCCCACATCGGGCTCCCTGCTCAGCGGGGAGTCTGCTTCTCCCTCTTCCTCTGCCCCTCCCCTCCACTTAGGTGTTCTCTTGCTCGCTCTATCTCTCTCAAATAAATAAAATAAAATCTTTAAAAAAAGTTTATAAAAAAAAAAAAGGAACCAACAGTTCTTCACTCACTTGTCAGGGGATGATTCTCCCCTACTTTTATCTCCTGGAGTACCTGGCAAGTGATGCGGTTGACCGTCGTAGGTCCCTCCATTGCCCTGCAGGGGAACTGCAGTGGGGCTCCTCATGTCTTCTGGGTCCTCGGAGCCCTCATAAACCAGGTCATTGTTGAGTTGTGAGGGTTGTGTGGATTCCTCCTATTAGCATGAGTGGCCTGATTTCCATAGCTCTTAGGCTTTGGCCCTGAGTCCGTTGTTTCAGTTGGTGGAGAGAAGCATCTACAACAACTAGGTTCTGTAAAGCAAGCCAAAGTGATTTCAGCCTGAATGACTTTAAGTGCTCACTTACTATTCATCTGGTAGGGCTCATGAAGGTGTATCTTTGAACTGGATTTTAGCAGATGTCTCCGAAAGGGAGTAGGCATCAATAGCTCCTGAAATATCCTCCTTTGGAATTTAGGGACTTGCTTTACATCATTCAGTATAGAAAAGGAGAGAAACCATATAGATCCAGGCAGCGGCATAATTCTAGTAGCTTCCATTATTGAGCACCTAACCTACTACCTGACAGGAATTGTTCTAGATAGGCCCCTTGCATACGTTATCTTTCAATCTTTCCAGCAGCCTTGCAAGTAAGGTATTCATCTCTTTGATTCATAGACTCAGAGAGGGTAAATATCTGGCTCAAGGTCCTACAGCCCACAGGGATTTAAATGAGGACTGGGCCTGAAGGCATCCTGTGCTCTTCCTGCTGGGCCACACTACCTCCTTTGCAAGTCGGCTTTCACCTGAATGCAGGGAAAGAGCTTGGGGGGAATGGTGAACAATCCTGGGTGTGGGGAGGGTGGAAATTTAGCCATCAATGCTCCCAGGCCCGTTTTCACCACGCAAAAGCATTTCAGTCATCTAGTCTGTATCAGTGATAAGCTGTAGCAGAAACAACTGAGGAGATACTGGAATCAAATTAAAACAATCAGACATGGGCAGCCTGGGTGGCTCAGTTGGTTAAGCGACTGCCTTTGACTCAGGTCATGATCCTAGAGTCCGGGGATCCTGCATCAGGCTCCCTGCTCAGCGGGGAGTCTGCTTCTCCCTCTGACCCTTCCCTCTTTCGTGCTCTCATTCTCGCTCTCTCAAATAAATAAATAAAATCTTAAAAAAACAAAACCCAAAAAACAAAACCCAACAGACACCCCAACTCAGAACCTCTTTCTTGGTCTCTCATTCACAGCCTTGCTGTGTGGTTTGCTTTCAGTCCTTTCTGAACACGAAGCAATGATCCCAGTTCATTGCTAGTGGCTGGATGTGACTGGGGTTCTGTGGGCTGGTGGCAGTTCTTAAGATGATCGTGCTACTACTTACCATGAGCTCTTCACACAGGCTTGACACCAGCCTGGGCGTTTTACGATTATTATTTAATTATTTTCTGATAATCATGTCAAGTAGGTGGTAGGGTGCTCGTTTTCATTTGAGAAGACAGAGGCTCAGAGAGGTTAACAAATTTGCCCAAGATCGTATAGCTAGAAGTTGGAACAGTTGGATTTGAACCTGGGATTATCTGCATTTCAAAGCCAGCCTTAACCATTTCACTCTACTGATGAGGCAGGTGGCTGCAGAAGCAGGTAGAGTCTGTGCCACGTACTTGAGCATGGATTTTCCCAGTGTTGCTGTCCACGCATGTTAGTTTTTCTCTATATAGTTAAAGCATAAGCTCCTGGAGGGCAGGGGCCGTGACCTGAATTTCTGATGTCTTCAGATTGAATGCTTGGTGCTGTGCAGTATAAACTGGAATAGTTCATTGCTTTTCTTCCCCTGGGCAGCCATCCTGCTTTCTCCACACTGCTATTGACAGAGAACTCATATCCTAAGGGATTGGAAAAGGAATGCTATCAGCAGCTGAACTCCCTTCTGTCAGATGAACTTCACAGAAAAGATTTTGGATATTGTTGTGTCTTCTGCCCACTCTGGATTTTTTATATCCTGGGAAGCAGCAGGACACACAGACAAGAGTTCCGCTACTTGTTGGATGCCCTTGGGCATGTTCCCTAATGTTTCTCATCCTTGACTTTTTATAAAAGGGCTCTAAAATTGTACCTACTTCATAGGTTGGGGTTTTGAGAATCAAGTGAGATAATGCATATGAGATCATTGGTGTGGGCACTGACACATAGCCAACGCTCAACAGAATGGAGCCCTTTGTGTTTTATGTTTTGTATTGTATTTACTGAGTTGAATTCTGAATTTTTCATGGACAGTTATAGGAGTGGAGTATCAGGCTGAAACTTCCATAGGGCTGGGTTGGTAAAACCCATTATGATAGGATGAAAGTTGGAGGTTTGGGAGATAATGAAAACATATTCTTGCGCTTGAAGGTATATGAATTGTCTTCTGATTCATTTCAGTTACATCAGTATACGGACAATGGGGGTAAGGAGTACTCATCTAGTGCATGACCTATCCCTAAGTGAACTTGGATGGTCATAGCGTGTCACATTCACTTCTCCCATCTGGCAGAGAACAGGAATCTTGCTGCTAAATGCAGCCCTCTTCACTTCTCCATGTGGCCTGCCATCCAATTTCAGCAGCAAGAAACTAAAAATATTTGTTGATGAGAAGTAATTTCTCTTGTGCTCATGCCTCATCACTAGCACTGAGAAAGTAGCCTTACAACTGCCACTCACGACAGGACTGCCCAGTGCTGGTCCTGGGCAGAGCGTGTGGCAGCTGGGGTCTGGCCCCTGGAACCCAGTTAGGGGTCAAGGAGGAGAGATGGTCCCAGGAGGAAGAATAGAAGCCTTCTGCTCCCTGCTCAGGCAGAAGGCTAATCCCTCTGCCTGTTTCAGATTGGAGTGGAGAAAGGGATCCAGGCACGCGTGTGGCCTTCCTCAGGGTGCTTCCACTGCCTTGGAGAGCTGTGCCACTTTTTGTCTATGCCACTCAGTACCCAGCCTCCAAATCTTTGCTACTTCTTTTCCCCAGGTTGTAGGAATCTTCTCAATGGATTCTACTCTTTGTCCTTGGTCTATGGCTTAACCCAGGGCTAAAACACCTGCCTGCTCCAAGTCCTATCCATTCTTCTCTGGTCAGAGGATGAGTCTTAGAAACAGTTCTTGCAGAGAATACCACCAGGCTAGCTTTTGAAATTTTATAGCCCCATATTGGTGATCCTTTAAACGTAAGAAAATTATAAAAGAATGCTTAAGTACAGTTAGAAATGTGGCTTTGTTGGATTTAAAAGACATAATTCACATTTGTTTGTTTAATCATTATGGAAATGCAGTGTATGTATGTATCCCAAAAGCAGTTTTAATTTTCCTGACAGCTCTCATTTATATTCAGAAGTTACATATTTTAAAATAGAGCATATGTTGGACGCCTGGGTGGCTCAGTCGGTTAAGCATCTGCCTTAGGCTCAGGTCGTTATCCCAGAGTCCTGGGATTGAGTCCTGCATCAGGCTCCCTGCTTGGTGGGGAGTCTGCTTCTTCCTCTGCCCCTCACCCTGCTCATGCTCTTTCTCTCTCCCTCGCTCTCTCAAATGAATAAATAAAATCTTTAATAAAAAAAATAAAATAGAGTTTATGTATGTGTGCAAAATGTGTTGTATTGTGTGCACATATGTGTGCGTGCACATGTGTGCACGTGCATGCATGCATATGCCAAAAGCCTTTCTATTTTTCCTGCATTTTCTCTCATCCCTGTAATGCGGCTCCTCATGCAGGGAGCAGGCCAGGCCGTGCTGGGGCAGAGCGAGTGACCTGTACCTTGTGGAGCCCTGACCATGTTCCATGAGGTCATATGAGAATGTCAGTGTTGGGGCAGAGTACGTGGCAGGCCTTTTCTTCAACAACTTTGTGATTTCTCTGGGTTCTTGCTGAGGTCATCCCTGTGCAGCAGAGGACAGTGAATGCTGGCTATGGGGCTGGATGGGTACTCACTGCTGGAAAAAGCTGCCCTGGTCCTGTGATGCCTGGCTGTCTGGATTTCCTGGGGGGAGAAGGGGCCTGTGCCCCACGGGGACGAGATCCAAGCTGGCAGCTGGAGGAGGAGGAAGGAAGGGAGAAGAGTACAGGCTTTGGTGGGGCTTCCCTGGCAGTGACCTGCTCTGCAGAGTGGAAAGAGACAGTCAAGGCCACAGAGCTGTCAACTTCTCTGCCACCTGTCCTCCCAGCAGGGTTGGGGAAGGCCTGCCAAGCCTGCCAAGAGAAGCAGCCATGTGGCTGGTCATGGTCCGAGGGCACGTGTTCCACACACAGGGCCCAGAGCAGGAAGGACACCTCTGTCATGCGGTCCGAGCAGGAGTGTATCGTGTTTGTCCCTTTGTCCGTGTCCCTGTGCGGTGGATCCAGGGAATGCACCAGCCTCACGAGGACACGTCCACAGCCAGGCGAGGGGTTCCCGCGGCCATCGGGAGGCTGAGATGCTTGACTCCTGGGCACACTTTCTGCACATTGGGACTCATCTTCACCAGGAGCTGCCACATTTTGCCTTTTTGAGCCCTGGGTTTCAGAGGAGTGGGCTCAAGAACAGAGGGTGGTAGGTGCTTCCTCACGCTTAGCCCCAAACATCCTTCTTAATAAATCTCAAGTCATTAAATGTCTAAGTCTTCAAGTCCAAAGCCCGAGAACCCTGATATATTTTAATAGGGGGAATGAAGTTTGTTTGCTCATTATTCGTATGAATACAATAACAGCCTGAATATATAGTCCGTGTAAACAGTTATCTGTGGCTGAACTCCTCGTCCCCCGAGGTGAGGAGAGGTTTGACAGTGGTCTTTGAAGAACCAGTGCCATGTGAGAGGGCACTGAATGTGAGGGCTTAGCACAGCTGTCGTATATTTATTTTTTTCTGACTTGGAGGGAGAAATCTGAGGAAGAATGGGAAAGGAAGTGAGTAGGAAAAGTAAGAAGGAGTTTTTTAAGATGGAGAGAAAGTGAACAGGTAGAGAAGTGTTAGAGATACCAGCCAGCCATGGCATCCAGCATATTGCATGTTTTATTAATCAGAATCTCAGTTTAAATGAACATAAATGGAAACTTATTAGTCCACATATCCGAAAAGGCCAGGGGTATATGTGACTTTCAGCACAACTGGATCCACAGCCCAAATCATAACAATCACACCTGCCATCTCTCCCTACCTCAGGGAGCTGCTTTCCCACCGGTGACTCTCAGGCTCTCCCTTCAAGGAGGCAGGTCAGCTGCTAACCCCACAGGGCTGCTGCATCATCTTCCCAGCAGCCGCACTGGGCAAAGAGAGATTCCCTCTTACAACCTTTTCAAAAAAACCCAAATTGGGTCTCAGAATCCCTGACTGGGTCATGTACCCATCCCGAACCAATCTCAGAAGTCCGTGGGAGATGACTGGCCAGGCCGGTGGGGTGGAGTCAACTCCACTGAACTGGGGATCGAGCAGTGGGAGGTTCCCAGGAGGACATCAGCATGTTCTTACCCGAAGAAAGGCCCGTGCACCCCAGGCAGGCAAAGACCTGCCGCAGAAAGAAGGGGATCTGAAAAGAATGACTGACTAACGTGGAGTGAAGGTGGAAACTGAGGAAAACCAAGCCTGTCCATTGCCTGAGAGTCCAGGGTGGCATGTTGGAGCAGACTTGGCAGAAGTTCTCTGGCCTTGGGCGCCTGGGTGGCACAGCGGTTAAGCGTCTGCCTTCGGCTCAGGGCGTGATCCCGGCGTTATGGGATCGAGCCCCACATCAGGCTCCTGTGCTATGAGCCTGCTTCTTCCTCTCCCACTCCCCTTGCNTGTCAAGTAAATAAATAAAATCTTTAAAAAAAAAAAAAAAAAGAAGTTCTCTGGCCTTGAACAGGAATTGAGCAAGATGTTTTCTAGATGGCGCCTGCAATGCAGAACATCCTTCCTGCTCTCCCTCCCCCACCCCCACCAAGATACGGAATCACGAGATAGGGCTGTTTGGACACATTAATCATTTCTAGAGCCAGTTACTTCAGAGAGTTTGAGAGTTAGCAGAAGAGAGACTCATAAGTTGGAATGAACATATTTTGAGCATCTACTATTTAGCAGACGCCAGTGATTAGAACATCAATATCATTTTTGCTTTCTTTGTGAAGTATGGATGATTTTACAACTGCAGTCTCTTGAAACTCTCTTAATCTTTGATGAAGAGGAAATATTTTCTTCCTCTACGACTAAGTTACACAAGCTCTGCTCCCTGGAATACCATCGGGGGTGCGGTGGGGTGGGGGTGACTGGGTGTTCTGCAAGAAAAAAATAAAAGTATGTGCTTGATGAGTTTTGAGACATCTTGTATACCCTTTCCCCGGGGGGGAAGGGGATTGGTATTTGCAACGCTCATTATCATATGGAGGGCTCTGGGAAGTTTGACAATAAGAAAACCTTTAGATTATGTGACCGTAGGATACTTTTCTCAAGGCACTAGCATAGTGTCGAATATGGTTCATAAAACAGAACCTAAGGAATCGGCCGTAGTTTCTTTGATTTGCACACACAAAGCCATCTGGAAAAGGCTTTCATCACTCAGTCTTGTCTCAGATGTTGGAAGGGACCTCCCTCCACTATGAATCTCTGAGCGGGGTTCCCCAGCTCTAAGCCAAACATTTCACCATAATCAGCTTTCTGGGAGATTTATAATGCAAATAACACTGGCTTCTCACTGCCTTTGCCTCTTTGGGCTTCCTCATCGGTATACAGCCAAAATAATGCCCATGTTTTGGCCCCGAGAAGACGGACTGAGATTAGCTTTGCCAATATCACCTTCTGCTTGTGGTACCCAAGATGATTTGGGGAGGTGCACGGATGCATCATTAATCACATAGGGAAAAGCTACTCCCTTTCCAATTCTCTTTCTGTCCTTTTGATCATAACAAGGAGAAAGTCTCAGTTTGGAGGTAATATGTCTTTTTTTTTTTTTTTAAAGCAGCTCTCAGGCTCAAGGCCTTCCTCAGGCTGCTATATCTGACTAAAATTTAATATTATGTTGTTTTCATTGTGCATATTTCTCTTATTACTTTCCCCTCATGACTCTGAACACTTTCTACTTATGATAGGTGATCGTGGCTTTTCCTTCATGCTACTTACATAGAATCCCCTTTTAAAATAAATATACAGGAAAACGAGTCACTTAGAGTAATGGCACTAATGATACTCGAGCCAGATAATTCGTTTGCTTGGGAAGGAGGAGGAAGGTGTCCTCCCATACCCTGTAGGAGATTTAGAGCAGTCTTGGCCTCTATCCACCAGAAACCACCATTATCACATATCCTCTGGGGGTGTGATTGTCCCCAGGCAGTGAGATCCACCAGTCTGAAGGTGTAAAATAAAGAGGTGAATAGGAATGGTTAGTGGTATGTACACATAGCAAACGTTGTGAAGGTGTTCCGAGTGACCGGGTTTGAGCCCTGGTGTAGTGGAATGACTGGAGTGCCGTTACTGGCCTCAGGATGGGACACCCCCACCCCCGGCCCCATCACTGGCTCCACTTCAGAGCCTCCCCAGGTGGCTCTGTGTGGGTACATCAGTGAACATCCCTGCTCTTGTGAGCACCTGGTAAGAACGAGCTAGGGCCACGTTGTTATTTTGTAGACGTGCCCTGTCCTTGCAGAAGCAGTAGCGGTCCAGGAAGGGAGAAATGCACAGCCCTGCTCCCATGGTAAATGCCAAGTTGCTGAAGATTTGGGGGGGGGGGGAATGCTGAGTCATAATTTCCTCATTCAGGAATTAGCTTGTGCTCTTGAGAGCTTGAACTCTGGTGCAACACGGAGCTGGTGAATGAGCAAGGTTTAAAGATTCATTCAGCATTAGCATCGGTGAGGATTGCCGGGTACTTTCATTAATTGGATTCAGGTTATATGTGTTTCATTTAGAAGCAGCTGCGATCACTAATGGACTGACCCCTGCGTCATCTTCTGTTCTGACGCAGGAGGCGAGATGGCTCCTTTGATTATGTTGTGTTTGCCACTTCTGCTGACACCAGACACTGATCAAATATGGTCCGTGGCCTTCAACCAAGCTCCCTTCTCTTAAAAGAAAATTTTGTTTTCATTTTTAATAAAGAGACAGGCCCCAGCCTTAAAATGAATAGGGCTTCACATTGCTTCACTGAATGCAGCAAAGGCATAGGATTCAAGAGAAGTGGGTTTTCTTGCTTCCACCCAATGCCCTCCTGCCTCCCTGCCCACCCCCCTACCCCTAACAGCTGTCCACAACCAAACAGGAGACAGAGGCAGGCCTGGCTCCATCCGATGGCTCCCCAGTGTCCATTTGACTTGGGGCTCACTTGCCCCTGCGCGTGCTTCTCTGTGCTATCCCACCAACACACACAATCCTTTCCATGCTTAGTTGTTTTGAGCAGTTGGGAAAGAAAAACATTAAGATTCCACTGGGCCCCCATCCCATTTCTTTCTCCTTCTCCAGCCCAGATTCACATTGGATCAGAACAGAATCTTGCAACAACACTATTATGAATAATAGGAGTATAATGTTTATCATTCCTAGCACAGCAGCCACAGAGTGCTGCTGTGAAACATGACTCCTCTGCTAGAAACCTTCCAAAGGCTGACGTCCTCCCTGCTTTGCCCACTCACTGCCCTCAGGCCCCTTCCCTGCTCCTGACTTCCTCTACTCCAGCAGCTTTGTCCTGTCCTTGTGGCTCCTCAGACCTTACTTGGAGGTATTTTCCCCAGATGTTCCTGTTCTTTCTATCCTAGTAATTATGAGGCTCACTCTCTTTCTTCCTTCATTCTTTACTTAAGAGTTGTGTCCTCAGTGAGGCCTTCCCTATTGCAAATAGCAACTCTGCTCCTTGCCCAGGCTGACCCTGTCTGTCTCCACTGCTTGATTTCTCTGCACAGACTTACGATCCTTGAACATGCTCTGTACTTTACCTTTGCAATGACGTTGCGCACAAGCCATCCTCAGAATCCAGTTCTGTGAGGGCTGGGTCTTGTCTAGCCACCAAGGTATCCCTAACACCTGACACATAAGGGGTGCTCAAGAAATTGTGACAAATAAATGACTGAATGATATTACTAACAGTAGTAGGAGAGGAGCGTTTTGGGGTTGCCACGTAGTTCTGCATGCACATTCTTGTTGGACCTTGTCACAGCCCCAGGAGGCAGGCTCAGCAAGTGTCACTATCCCAACTTTACCCATGAGGAAAGGGAGACCCAGAAATTTCCAGGGATCTGTCCAAGTTCACAGAGATAGGAATAGTAAAGCTTGGATTCGCTTCTTCTGCCCCCCCCCGGGGCTATTTACCTTTGATATCTGGCATCTCTGATTCTGATTCATCTTCTAGAATTCTAGGGCAGTTCCAAGTGAAGCTAGTAGACATGGGTCATGGGACCAAGTAAATGAGTATCATGGTGAAATCCTCCTTGTCCACCGGCTCCTCCCAGATGGGCCACCTTCCCTAGGCCTTCAGTATAATTAGCCTGGAGGCCTTTGGCCCTGAGGCAGTAACTGGTAAGAAGCTATCTGTTACTGCCCTTCATTAAGACAGGCAACACGAGATGAAATATTTTAGGTGAATCATCTGGCCTAATTTAGAAAGGCTCGGTAGGGCTGGTGCCTTTGATTTATCAGGGAGAGGTATCTGTTATCAGAGAGATCCGCACATGGACTTATTTATTATCCAGAATCTGTTTTTAATTTCAGAGATTGTTTACCTAAACTGCTGTGTGTCAGATTCCAGGACGGATTTCTGCTTAGCATTTAATTTTAGATACTTGCAATGGAGGACAGTAAAAAATGGGCCTGTAGAATTTGTAGTTTCATTATGAATCTTACCTCCTGGCAGCCCCTACCAGTAGTTTGTCTTTGAAATCTCCTTGGTACTTGTTAACCCTGCTCTGCTGTGGAGAAGATATAGTTTATTTATTGGACTTTGCCCATTTATGAAAAAGTGCAGAAATTATTAATGGTTTAGTATCTATTAATGCATTACTTGGGTGGAATTCAAATTCTAATATTTATGGTAAACCCCTTTATAATGAAACAGGCAGAGAATCAGCTCTCCTGCTCCTTAAATTTGGAAGGCTCTAGATGCTGTTGGAATGGCTCCCTGTGAAATATGAGCCCTGCTGGCTTTATATTTACACCCATAAATAAGAAATAAGTACTTTGGGTTGGAGGAGAAATAATTAAGAATATTTGTGTAGATAATAAAGAAGAAATGGTCCGGTTTGGTGAACTGTGTACTTGGGAAATGCCAGAGGCTGCCAGGCCCCAGGCAGAGTTGTGGGAAAGCTTAGGACTGGGAGATTGTGGGTGTGGGGGCAGGGTGTCTGGAGACAGCAGGAGGGGGCCTCGAGATCGGTACCCCTGGGCCATGGCAACATGTGAGTGGCTGCACTCCTAGAGCTTAGCTGTGGGAATCATGAACCCCAGTTTTGAATCCCACGCCCTGGTTTGGAATCCCACTCTTCCCTAAGGTAGCATGGCTCTTTGATGGCCCTCATTGAACTTCTCTGAAACTCAGCTTCTTCATCTGCAAGACGGAGCTGATTTTTCACAAAATTGGCATGACAATAGATAGTGTAGGCTTAAAATTGCCAAAAGTAGTCTACAGAATTGTGTCCATGAGTCCTAAAGAGAGAAACTGTTGAGGGCAAAGTGCAAGAGTGGGGTTGGAAAAAATCTGTGCATGTATATGTGTGTAAACACATAGATAGGCACATTTTGTATCTATTAGTGGACGTGTATTACGTACACACCAGATGTGTACGTGTTTGGGTATATGTGTAATTGCTTGTTGGTGAGCAGGAGGAAGAGAATATAGGGCAGGTATACATAATGAGCTTAATATGGAAATAGAAGAAAAATGATGGTCTCAAAGCACTGTTGACAAATGGGTACCTCTGACCTGCAAGGGCTCTACTGTCCAAGGAGTCAGGTTTAGGTTCCCTGAGCTTTTTCCAGTCCAACTGAAGCTTCTCCCTGACTACCTCCTGGTAGGAGCTAAAGGGTTTGGTTAAATGCCTGCATTTCAAACATCTAGTAAAGGATTATAAAATCATTACCTCTTATAACAGAAAGGAATCTCAGGGATCATTTAGTTTAGGGATGACAAATAAGTATATTGCATAGGAAAACCCTATGGTGGTGTTTTCCAGCGGTACTGTTTTAAGAAAAATTGTGAGTTGCTGCTGTGCTCAGTGATTCTGTGATCGATTAGTGATGCCTACCAGGGGTGATGAATGGGAAATGATGATGGAGTTCACATTCTCTTGGTTTTTGTTTTTGTCTTATATTTATTTTATTTTATTATTATTATTATTAATTATTATTTTGGTGCAAAAGGTGATTTTATTAACGCATGGGGACAGGACCCATGGGCAAAAAGATAAGCTGCCTGTTTTTGTCTTTTGAATGAGGAAACCAAAACCTAGCATGATTGAGCGAACTGGGCTGGCCGGACTGACAGAGTGAGTTAGGGATGAGCCAGGACCAGACTTAGGTCTCTGGCTTTCAATTCAAGCACCTCTTATGTCGCACGACATTGCTCTGTGACTATGTGCAGTCTCAGTGTTCCTGCACATCTCCCAGGCAACAGCAGTATGCTGTCCCTGACCTATGAGAGTATGGATTCAAGTGGACAAAGTGTTTGATGTCTTCCTTACTATGTGTGGTGGCCTGCAGAGACAGCTAAGGTCAAGATACTATTTGAATTGTTGGCGATGATGACAACGACTCAGTTAGTTAGCTCCTTCTATGTCCCAGGCCCTGGAAGGGCCATGCATTTGGTATATATTTTCTCATTTAATTATAACAGTCTTATCACTGGGTGATGGTCTCTGCATTATGCATATGAGGAAAATGGGGTTCAGATAAGTTAAGAAACTCTGTAGAGTCATAAGCTAGAAAGTGTCAAAGCCTCTCAGACTTTAAAGCATGTGTTTTTGATCACTGATCATATGAATCTATCTCCTACAGGCTTGTCAATGGTGTCATCCATTGGGGTAATGTTGATGCAGCCTCTGACTAGCACATATAAAGACTTACATTTAAAGTAGCAAAGGAAGATTAGGAAACTCAGTGTTCAGTGGCTCTGATAGGCAACTTTTAGTGAGTAGGGGAGAATCTTCTTTCCATCCAAATGCAGGACTTCCTTCTGTCTATTTCTATGTTTATGGCCATGACTCAAGTAAGAGTTGGATGGAATCGGATAGATCATGTCTCCATTTATGGATTATGTCTTCATTTATGCATATTATAGGCAAAACTTAATACCATAATGACTCATAAAAATGACATTTCTGGTGAGCACATCTGCCATGCTAATTTGCTAAAGGGTATGGATATTTCCTAACTTCAGAAGGAAGTGATCCCTGATACTGGAAAAAGGAGTAGTCTTTTCTCTAGCAGACTTTGCCTCTCTTCCCTTTGTGAGGGGAGCTTGAGTAGTCAGCCTCATACCTGGAGGTTTGAGGACCTCCTCATAGTGACCCAGGGAATGGTGGGTGGAGAGTATTGAAGCCCCGTTGTGTGGAAAGGCAGACCCCAGTCATTGTAATCCCAGTCTTACCTGAGTAGCTATAACCAAATAGCATAGCTTTTGGAATCAGCTTCAAATTCATTCATCTACTAGTCTTATCCTGTGGCTGCATATTGGCTTTTAAGTACCCAGGTTATGGGGTATTATCTTAACATTTAGGTTAACTGTCAAATAAAAATAAAAATAAAAATAAGGTGGGGAGAAAAAGAGAGTGTCTTTACGTACAACTCTTAGTGAAGCTTGTGGAAGGGCAACATCTCAATCCAGATGATTCCCATCTAGGCAATGGACTTGCTTCTCTGCATGGTACAGTGTGCTGGCCTTTCCCTGGGGTGGGTGAGGAGTGGGGGTGGGATCCTCTCTGGGATCACATAACAAGGAGCACAGGAAACTCTGTGATTCAAAGTTGCTTTGCTGTCTTTAGAAAGGTGTCCTGGGGGAATTGACTTCTCCTGCAGCCAGCAATAGGGATTGGGTGTTAGCTGTGATGATGATGATGAAGAAGAGGAAGAGGAGGATGCTGTGCCAATATTTGAGCAGAAGCATCGTCACCTGGCTGGCACTGCTCTAAGTAATTAACCTATGTAATCGACCCACATCAGTTTGAGGATGTTATTATTGTTGTTCCCACTTTGCAGTTAAGGAAACAGAGGTTAAATAATTTGCTCAAGGTCATGCTGTTGGTACAGGTGGTAGAGGTGGCCTCAGGACAGAGTCTGTGCTTGCTGACTGGAAGTGCTTGTTAGGAGAGGAACACTTCCCTTGACCCACCAGTCTCCAGCCACTTTACTTTCTCTTCTCCTCGCTGAGATTTTCCTTTTGGTCAAGAAGAAATGCAGAGAAGAGAAGGCGAATCCATATAGAGCCCCTCAGCAGGTCCCTTCTCTCAGGACTTTTCTCTGGCTTATCTTCCTGCTGGTCCCACAGGCCCCTCTCCCTCACCTGGATCGCAAATTCCCACCTGTACTCCCTCCCCACCCCCACCCCCACACCCAGCAAAACCGGTTCTCAGAACTTCCATTTGCTGTAAGTTAGAGATGATTCATAGAAGCTCAGTGTGTTACTTGTCCCAGTAATATTTGTATTTTAATTGTAGTCAAAATATTGAAGGTAGAATTTCAGCTACAACCAACCCTGGCCTACCTCCCACGCTGACCTTAGGCCAACCTGAGATTCAAAGTTGAGAATTCCCTTAAAATGGCTGTCCCTCATTCTATTTGTACTTGTCCACAAGCCAATCAAGGATACACATGGAAGGGAAACTAACTTGTGAGGACGGAGGTAGAATTATGGCCCCATCTCTTCCCCTGGTTCGCCCAGTGTCATGATCTCCAGTGGCATCCTCTGAATGTGATCTCCGTGTCGCTCATCCAGATGGGAGATGGTCCTGCAGTTAGTGGGCTTCACCCAGCCCAGCCCAGCCTGCAGCCAGGCAGCTGACTCGAGGAGCATCTCTTAGGTGGTGGCAGTAGGAAGCTGGAGTCTGGGTGTTCCATGTTGCTTGGGGCCACCACGCTTAGATTAACACTGGAAGGAAATGGTACTCACCTCTGAGAAGTCCAAGTTGTTGATGCCTTGCCTCGCCTGCTCGGGGCTGTTCTACCTATGAGGCCATCTCCTGAAGGCACCATGTTTTTTATATAACATTTTGTCCCTTTAGAAATTATCGTGATGCGTGTCAAGAGCTTTCACACCGAAAAAAATATGTCACATTAGCTTCCAAGTTTCTGATTGTCTAAATAACGCAGCAACTCAACATACAGCTGTCTGGCATTTTGACAGTACAATAACCCATAATTCTTCCTGCCACTCAACACTTCAAGGTTAGCATTTTGTAGTTTGCTCTCAAGGAGTATTCATTTAAATTTTCAAGTGCAGAGTTGAATGTGGCTGCCTCATACCTCCCTTTTGATCTTTCCTTTATTTACTTGGGTGCTCATCCAGTTTATTACATATATTTTATGGAATGCTCATGCATGTGTATAAACTTTTTTTGAGAAGTGGAATGTTGTTCAACTCCTATTCTCTGTATGGTTGGGGATAAGAGAGGGAAATAGCTGCCAAGCCTCAGAGGGCAGCTACCCGGTTTGCGGTTCCCAAGCACTCGCTACGGAATGAAGTGAGAAGGAAGAGGCAAGCGGACGGGGTGACTCTCTCCTGCTTCTTTTAAAAAACACTGCCTTCTGAGGAAAAAAGGAGCTCCAGGGTTCTTAACTTTCTCACAGGAGAAACTTGTTTGCTTGCTCTTCCCTTGATCCTTGAATCACAAGGAGGATTCTCGGACACGCAGTTAACGTCTCTGACTTAGGGGCTGGTTCTGAGTCGTCCTTCTCATGGGCAGGTTGACTTCCCCAGATGGGAGACAGGGATATGAAGCTGACTTTCATCAGTTGCCTGCATAACCTTGGCCAAGTCAATAATTGACCTCTTTGAGCTTTTCTCTTTATTTTTAAAATGTGGTTCCTAGCCCTTATCATACCAGCCTTTGCAGGCCAGTAGCGGGATGGAGCTGAAACAATAGACGTCCATCCATCCGCACGTTCTTTGAGTTATTGAGAGCTGTGCTATCTCAGCGTGAGACATCAGTGTGGATTTTTCCCTTCTAAGCCACTGCCAGTTTACATCCCTGATCTACATTGCTGCCTAGAGTAATTGAGTGGCTTATTGTGATGTGTGGGTCATTTTCCGAGACAAGGAGACTCAGCGTAATGCCTCCTGCCACGAGTGGGGCTTATTTATTGGCCCTTGTTGGATTGTGTTCAAGGGAGAATTTCTGGATCTCAGGGACCTTTAAGACATCTCAGGGTCTAAAGTTTCTAAGGTAAAATAATTAGTTTAGATCAGTGACTGACCAACTGGCTCAATAAATGTGCTTTGCCTGTGAAAACCCTAACTCTTCGAACTCGCTAATCTACTTTTAAGCCCACCAAGTGAAACACAATTTAAAAGCCCGAATGTGTACGTAAGAAGAATCACTGAGTTGATATGAAGACCATTTACACGTCCCAAGCCGTTAGGGTGATAAGCATTTTACCACCACTGGGCCCTAAAATCTCTGGAACTAAATTTGCGTGTTGAGGCCTATTGGAATCGGTGCTCCTGGCAGTAGGGTGAGGTCTTCTTCAGCAGCCTTGGGATGCACCTCAACAAATCCGGGATGGACTGCTGGCTGCTTATCACAGAATCTTTGTATCTAAGCTCATGGGGAGTTTCCAACGTGTGGAATTTCTCTGGTTGGTTGGTTTGGTGGGGAGGAGTCTGGGTTGACATTGTTTAAGCTATTGGAGGTTTCATGAGTTTTCATCCTCAAAACTGGAAAACTTATATGCTCTGCATTTGCTACTTCTAAAGGGAGTTTGAAGTCTAGCACAGTCCACTGGGTCAGATAGTGGAACATCACACAGTTCCATGCTCAAAATAGCCTTGGCCTGGGAGGAGGACAGTTTGACGGGGTTAAGTACAAATGTTTAGTGACGAGCTATAATGCAGTCACTTGAATTACATATCAGTCTATACACTTCAAAGTGTTTCTGCATCTGTTACTGTAACTGATCTCAGAATAGTGCTGTGAAGTAGACATGATCAGGGTTTCTAAAATTACGTTTTTAAGAATTTTTTTTCTGATTATGAAAATAGTGCATATTCATTATAGAAATTTTTGAAAATACTGAAAATCATAAGAAGGAAATTAAGATTGCCTGTAAACCACACTTGCCGGAAATAGCCACTTAAACCATTCTGGTATATATCCAATGCCATATATACTCCTTTTGTGTGGATATACATGTATGTGTGGATTATATTTTTAAGGTTGGGATCATTCTATAAAGATTATATTTTGTTTCAGGCCTTTTACGTAGAAACATTTACACATGTTACAAGTAGTCCTTGAGAACCCAGTGTTTAATGTCTTAATCGTGTTCTGCTATAAAGGATGTATGCATCATAATGGTGTTGAGTAACTCGGTTATTTTCTGTTGTTCCCTATTCTACTCAGCACCATGTAGAACGCCCCGGGAAATACGTCTTTTTTTTCTTCTTTTTTTTTTGTTTTAAACGCACCTCTGATTATATCCTTAAGATAAACTGTTAGAAATAGAATGGCTAGGAAATTTCTATCCCCCTTCTGAGTGTTGTTATACAAAATGCCAAATTGAAAGGCAGATATTTTAACCTCATCTTACAGTTGGGCAAACTTAAGAACAGAGAGTTGCACTGATTTGCCTAAGGATGCACAGCAAGTCTGGGAAGGAAGCAGGCGCCCCCGTGGTGACATCTGTCTTGCTGGCCCCTCTCACCACCTGGAGGCGAGAACAGCACCCCCTGCGGAGGTGAGTCTTGTTTTACATGGAGGTGATTGTGGTTAGGTGTGGTCTGTGGTCCTGATGCTACTCTGCAGCCTGTGAATTGGAGAGTAAATAAATCTTTATCCCACCTCACATCAGTGCGTCTTAGGGCTTCCGGGGCTCTCCCTCTGCGTGGCTCACTCCCCCATCCAGCGCTTTCTCAGAACGGTGACCAGGCCACCTGCCTGCTTGTCTCCCTTTTTATCTCCCACATTTTGGGACAATGCCTGTCAGGTTCCACGCCTTGCGTTGGATGCAGAGGGTACAACAAAGATGTGTTTAGTCCCGGTCTGCAAAGCTCAGCTGGGGTTGAAAACCAGAAGGCAAACAGGTCATTGATGAAGCAGGATGAAGACATGGTTGTGGGCCTGTGGAAGAAACAGGGTTTGATTTGGTGAATTTCATAGGGATGTTTGTTCCTGGTGCATGACAGACCTCGCTCTGCAACCATGCTGGGTCTCCTGTTTCAGGGTATTGGTTTTGTTCAAACCTGTCCCCCAAGGTCTCCTCACTTTCCTTCCCTTTGTCCCTTGTCTACTTTGACTTTCTTCCCATTGCTTTTTTGTGGATAGCTAGCATCCAATAAGTAGCTGATGGAGTGGCCCAATTACTGGGCCTCTGCCTGCCCGTATTTGGGTCCCCTTTCTGCACTCATAAATTCCTGAGGAGTTGCACCAGTCGCAAAGTCTCATTTTCCTGGTGTGTATAATAAAAGAAAATAAGTAGGTATTAAATGTAATAGCTAACATTTTTTGGAGCACCTATTATGTGCCATCTGCTGTCGTCAGGGCTCTACACATCTTAACTCATTTAAGTTGACACACCTTTGTGGGGTAATGGTGACTAGTATCCCTCTCATCTGGGGAGGATCTAGGGTCCAAGGCCACACAGCTGGGTGGTGGCCCAGGAGGCAGGCTGACTTGATAGCTTGCTCTCTTAGTAACATGACCCACATTTTTAGGACCCTTTCCTCTTGTGTTCATCTCCTTTCCTTACATTGTACTTGCCATGGGAGTTTCATGCCAGCAGTTTGGGAGAGCAGAAACTGTCTTGAGGTGATAAATTACTGCCCCCCAAACACGCGGATGTCCCCGACCTTGGCCATTCCCCCATGGGGCTGTGAAATACCCCAGAGCAAGGGAGGTGGGAGGTTGAGAGTGGTCAGAGAGGACAAGCTGCTTTTTATACCATCCAGTCACTCATTCCCTGACCAGCATCTAGAGCCTCTGCTATTTGAAGGGCAGTGGATCATGTGATGGACCAAACAGATGTGGCTTCTGCTCTTGGGACACTTGTGACCCAGAAAGTGGGGCAGTACATCCCAAAGTTGGTGGGACGGGTGGGAGAGAAAGCAGTAAGAGTGAAAATGTCTCCAGGTTGAGATACCAGCTCTTTTCAGACCTGAAGGGGACTGTCGGTGCTGGTGCAAGGACTGTCTTTGTCTCTGGTGGACAGCTTGTGTTCCCGGGTCTCTGGCAAGTCCAGCACGAGTAGTAGCACTCTCGCCGTCCAGAGCGTTTGCTTCGGGGCTGCTCTTTATTGTTGTCATAGCACCTAGCTTACAAAAATATGCTTCGTCATAATGGAGGGAGAAGAGAGAGGAAAATAAAGCCAGGTTTGAGATCAGTTGTAGATTTTTTTCCTTCCTATTGAGATTTATAGTAAGCCAAAATGCCTGGGGCTTGGGTTGATTTGAAGGAAAAAATATAGATACATATATATGCATGCTTGAACAGTGTCAGGCTTCCAGTGTGTCTCTGGTTCTTCTCTAAGTCCCCATTCTAGGGGGTTCTTCTGTAGCTTGATTCCAGCAAGAACAGGCACTGCCTCAGTGTTCATTTCAGTGGCATTGACAATACTGACAATATAATTGACCTAAAAAGTTCTGGATTTCCTGTTAATGCACTTTAGAAATGTACATCAACTACCAAAAAAAAAAAATCATTTCTATCTACATTTCACTTGATTTCCATTTTCAAGAGAGAGGCTTCATCATTATTATTCTATTTGAATAGCACTGATATCTTGAAGGATGGAAGGAGATTTCTATTGTATGCGGGAGTACTTTATTTCGATATTTTCTTTGTCTGATTATACATGATAAACACACATTAGTGACATTTCGTGCATGTTTGGAAGATAAATGGGGATATCTCTTTAAACCATTCCTGACACTTGCTAACCTGTGAGCTTAATGGCATTTTCTCTTTGATTCAATAATTTGTCTGTCAAAAAAAAGCTGGGCTGACATTCTCCTTGTTGTGGGATTGAAATGGAAAGAAATCTCTTCGCTTGAAGATAATTTTTTTTTTTAAATTGAGGGGAACATTTTAGGATAAAAATGTTTTTGAAATTATTTGGGTTTTTGGTGGTGGAGGTGGGGGACAGGGATTGGGAGGGTGGTGCTGATGAATGCTAGAGCCCTGACATGATGTGTGTGGCAAGTGATAAAGGGGAGACGATTACCTCAATCTGAAAGTCCTCTTGAAATAATTAGGGAACATGTGAATTTTGTAGATGAAGATGGTGTCTACTGGTGTGTCTTGTGGGCGGCTGTCAGCCTTCCTTCTGAGCAGGTTGTGGGGTTGGGGTGTGGGTCTGTGCACGCAGGGATGGCTCTGACTCAGTGTGCCTGCCTCGGTTCCCCCCAGCCTCGGTTCCCTCCAGCCTCGTTCTGGATGAAGAAGGAGGGAGGAGGCTGCTTGTGCATCATTCTGGAGACACATTAAATCCAGGTGGTTTTTCCCTTTGTTAGAGATTTTGGAAAAGCCCTGTTCAGGGCCTTAGGTGAAAATGAATCCTAGAGGTGAACCTAGAGTTAGGAGGCAAATGGTGGACTCAGAGGAGCAGGCTTGGAGCTCTTGAGGGAGCCCTTTGCATTTGTGATAAAGGTGGCTGAGCATGTGGGGCAAGAGGTGCCATTTCAGAGCTGTATCATGTGACCCCACAATGTACTACTGACCCTGTCTCCTTCAATGCCTCCCAGCGCTGCAGTAAAGGCTTTCGGGAATTCTGATTTCTGTAAAGATGACTGCAGTAGGCAGGTGGTCGTGGCTGGGTGCAAGATGGGGGAGAATGCATGGTGTTGGAAGTCTGCTTGTCTCCCTTTCCCCCCTTTAGCCCCGGGGGGGGGGATCTTCAGGTGTGCCATGAGAGAAAACTGACTTCTTAAGCTCTCTCACATTGATTCATTCAACATATTTTATTTTATTGAGTGCCTATTGTGCTCCAGGCAAAGTTCTAGGTGCAGGGGATGTGTCCCTAGTCCTACAACTTGTCGGTAATGAGTCCGGAATAGAACTCGGGTCTCTGGACTCCTGATCTGGTGCTTTCTTTTTCTTTCTTTTTTTTTTTTTTAATAATTTTTTGTTACAGAAGAGATGGGCTTTTTATTTATTTTTACTTTTTTTTTTAAAGATTTATCTCTTTGACAGAGATAGAGACAGCCAGCGAGAGAGGGAACACAAGCAGGGGGAGTGGGAGAGGAAGAAGCAGGCTCACAGAGGAGGAGCCTGATGTGGGGCTCGATCCCATAACGCCGGGATCACGCCCTGAGCTGAAGGCAGACACTTAACCGCTGTGCCACCCAGGCGCCCCAGTATGATTGATGAGGTTTCAACGTGAAATTTTCGGAAGGTTTCTAAAAGTTGTTTTTACAGTTTTGAGACTAAATAATAATTTTCCTGTGATAAACTTTGTTATATTTAACTGTAGAGGAGCCTGACTTGATTTGCCCTTGACCTACCAATGAACATAGTATTTCTTTCTGTTGAAATTTATGTGCATCTTTATTCATCGTAGTTTTACAATTTTTATTTCACATGTTGGAGCCATNTGACTTGATTTGCCCTTGACCTACCAATGAACATAGTATTTCTTTCTGTTGAAATTTATGTGCATCTTTATTAATCGTGGTTTTACAATTTTTATTTCACATGTTGGAGCCATTTTTTTTCAGATCTCAAACATTTTGTTGACCATTCAAACATTTAAAAGAGGGCCCTTGACTCTAGGCCTATAGCTCCTCATGGATGAAAGACAGGAGAGCAGACCTCCTTGCACCCACCCACCTCAAACCACATCCTGGACTTCAGCATTTGACACCCCTCAGAGACCCCAGATGGGCCTCTTGTTTGGACTGGCCTAGGTCTTATAGAGGTGACCATAGGGACTCAAGGAGAGCTCCTGTTTTCCCCTGCTGCAGTGTCTGGGTCAGCTCGGGCTGCCACACAAAATATCACAGACTGTGGGGCTTCAACAACAGACATTTATTTTCTCACGTTTCTGGAGGCTGGATGTCTGAGACGGAGGGGCTGCCTTCGTTCCTGGTGAGCGCTGGCTTCCTGGCATGCGGACAGCCACCTTCCCACTTTGCCCTCAGAACTCTGGTCTCTCTAATCCCATCATGAAGGCCCCACCCTCATGACCTCATCTGACCCTCATTACCTCCCAAAGGCCCCATCTTCAAATACCATCACAATGGAGGTTGGGCCTTCAACATATGAACTTTGGGACTACACGAACATTCAGTTCATAGCATTCGTTGTGGTGGGAAAGCGTGGCCCTCAAACTTTATGGCTATGAGCTACAAATCCCAGTGCTATCACTTTTTAGCAGTGTGACTTAGGACTAAGTTGGTGATGTTCTCTGAGCCTCAGTTTCTGCTTCTGTAAAATGGGGATAACGATCCATTTGTAGAGTTGTTCCTTGTATTAGCAATAGTATTTGTAAAGGGCCTATCACCCAGTACGTAGCTCTTTATACTTGCCCCACTCACCTGAGGGCTAGCTCTTTATACTTGCCCCACTCACCTGAGGGCGTCTTTAATTAAATGAATATAGCAGCTCCTGTGTGAGATTGAGACAGAGACAGAGGACGAGGCAGAGCCCAGGAGCACAGCAGAGGCAGGAGACGGGCAGTCTCTGGCACTAAGGCAACACTGGGCTTCTGTAAGAGGAGTTCATTCCTACATTTCTGGAAAGTCTCAGGCTTGTGGGAACCCCTCAGATTGTACGAGAGGGCAAAGGGTGGATTGAGAAGGCTCTTCAGGGCTCAGGCCTGGAAAGGGCACACAATTTGGGGTTGAAGGACCCCCAAACTGGGAAGACTAAGCTGGGGTTTTTTACCCTCTTCCGGTAAAGAGCTTATTAAACCCAAGCTTAGTCTTCCTGGTTTGGGGCCTCACTTCTGCCATTTCCAGAATAGGGAACAGAAACTGAAATGACTAGTTTTTATAAATGAAGGAAAGTTTTGAGCCTGGCGGGGGTGGGGGGAGAGGGAGGGGGGATGGGGGTTGGTATTTATGTGCAAATGGCTCTGGACTTCGCAAAGTGCTGGTATCTGGGAAAGGAAGCAGTGACCAGCTGACCGGTGTTTGGAGAGCGAACAGAGGCGGGAGTGCCACCCCTGGCTGAGAGGATGGATGGGCAGCGATATGACAGTAGTCTGTTCCCAGGCATCCCACAATTGGAGGGGATTGGCAGGTGGAAAATCGGAGGAAGCTGATAATCCCCCAAACCCTTCCTCTTGATTCATGGCTGCCAGCAGCAGATTAACCTTCTTGACTGACTCAAGTCAAGCTTGGCCCACGGTGGGAAGAAAGCCCCTTCCTCCCTTCCTCCCTTGAATGCCCGGTATGTGTTAGGCATTATCCTAAATACTTGTATTACATCTGTGGGCAAAACTGACAAACATTCTCATGGACCTTATAATGTACATTAAACAGTCAACATGATATATAAATAAATGATATGGAATGTTGGAAGGCCATACATGCTGTGGGAAAAAAGAAAAAGCAGGTAATAATGGTAATAGTGGAGGTGGCAAAGCAGGTTGCGTTATTGAATATGGTGGTCAGCGGAAGCTGTATTAGGATGGTGAGCAAGTTGAGGAAGTGAGTTGAAGGAGAAAAATACTGTCAAAACGAGCTTGCCGTCTCTGAGCTCACAACGTCTGGTAGGGGGAGGAAGAAGCCGGCCAATACTGGAATTCCTGGAATAAAATTTCTCCCTAACAAATGGAAACAGCGTGGTTGATGGAGAGGAGGAATGGCCATGCCTGCCTGCCTGCCTGCCCGCCCGCCCTTAATCTGCTACATCGCTCATGGTACCATCAGGTGGTGCTTGGTATCAAATGGAGATTGGGAGGCAGGGGGTAAAGCCAGCATTCAGTAGCTTAGGTGGGGTTGATGAGTCCCTAATGGCTCAAAACGTTTGTTGAATAAGTGTCTGAGTGACTGAGGGACTGGGTAAGTAAATTTATAAATTCATAAATCAATGAAAAATGAGTAACGACTAAAACTCACCTCTATTAGGAATGGATAATTTACAAGTTCACATCCTAAGTTACTAGTTGAGTGTCTAGCCTCAGTGGTAATTATTTTAAGATTCTTTGCTTTAAATGTAGGTGTTTGTACCTCTAGGTAAATTTTCAAATAATACAATGAGAAATGATCCAACTTTTTATAAGTGTGTTTGGATATTATGGTGTAGTCCAGGTTAGACTTTTATGTATACCTGTAATCAAGGTAGAGGGTATTCTCAGAAGCGACATGTAACTTCTCCTGGTTATTTAAAGTAGAAGCAGATTCTGATAAACTTGTTAATCACCATTCCTCTAGTTTTTAGTTGTGAAGATTAGATATCTGGTAGATCTGCTGGTCTACTGGTTACCAAACTTTGCTTGTTAGTCAGAAAGTCCTGGGGAAACAGAGACAGATAGACTGTGTCCACACTTCAGATCTAGTGTCATAGAACTTCCAGCTTTGGTCCCCAGCATCTGTATTTTTAAATCCCTTCTTGGGTGATTTTGTTGCAGATGGTGGAGGGATTTAAAAATCACTGTACCAAAGCCACCTTTGAGGGCAGAAATTATGGCCTCTTCTTTTAAAGTATGTATTTTATTGGTGTCTGCTTTCGTACTACAAAAGCAGCAAATCTTTATTGCTAGAAGCCAAACAAAACAGATTCATCCCCTACCACCAAAGTAGCATTCCAGTCTTCTTTCTATTACTTTTTACAGTTTTCCCCCAAATATAGGACTACTGTATAAATATTACTACCATTTGCTTTCTTTTTGGAATACATTATCCATATTTCTCAATACTTTTAAAGCTATAGGATATTCCAGAGTATAGAAGTGACCAAGTATTTCCCACTTGCTGAAACCCCTTGCCTTACTCAGCCCTTTCCACATAGAAAAACGTTGATAAACCTTCGTTGCTTGAATAAGAGGACACAGCTGTCTTGGACAATCCACCCATGTCCTTGTTCCTGGTCTAAGGACAGAGAAGTCCTTGTCAATCTCTCTCTGTTCCCCCAAAGAAGCTTGGTGTGAAAATAAGGTGACTTAGTTCTCCTTAGGGAAAGTGCTGGGCTGTGGCAAGCACCTCTCTCCTGCAGGGGTGTAGGTCGATTTGAAAAGTAGATGTTTCACAAAGTGAAGGAGAATAAATCAGCCAGTCAGAGGTGTGGATAGTGCGGCATCCTCAGATGCCGCCTTCAAGGAGTTTATAAACCATTTAAGGAGACAGAACTTTCTCTTCCTGGAGAGTTAACGCAGTAATACAGGGAAGTATCTGGTGAGGATCATGAAAGACCAGAGAGCCCTTGTGCTCCCTTTGGACTGAAGTCATCAGTGCAAACTACTCAGAGGAGTGAATTTGGATTGAATTCAGAAGCAGAGTCTGAACTGGCTCAGCGGAGAGAAGGCTCTTTGATTACTCCACCTTGCATGTGGCGAGAGCTGTTGCGCCGCTGTCCCACCATGTTAAGACCAACTGGCTGGTATGTGGGGCTCGTGGAACCTAGGTGGTTAAGGAACCAAATAAAGTAATCATTCCCTGGGCCCTCCAAGAGGAGAAACCAGCAACAAAAAGCTCAGCCCTCAGCTGAGCCAAGCTCCAAGAGCCCCTTTCACAGACACATAAATATTTAATAATCATCTGTCTACAATCAATCTAGGGGAAAAAAATCTTTAAATAGACTGCTCGAAAGGCCAAAACCTGAATTTTAATTGAGGTACTTTGAATTACTCCCATTAGTCAGTCGCTCTGACTTTTTCTTAGTGAGGGGTGGATTGTTTTTGAAAGGCGGATCAGAATTATTAGCAGCCTTTAAAACACACACACACACACACACACACACACACACACACACACCTGCTGTTCCTACTAAATAATAAACCAGGCTTCTTTTTTAAAAGATGTGGCATTTTCGGAACACAAAGCAGGAGGGCAAAGTATAAGGAACCCCACACATTACAGATGCAATCTGAGGAGTTAAGGGCATTGGGATGCCTTGCTAAGCGTTTTGTTGCCAAATCACCTCTGCGAGTCTGCCTGGTCCTGAGAAAGTTTACAGGATGGAGGAGGCGTGCTTCTGTGTGTGTGTGTGTGTGTATTTATATATTTATTTTCCTTTCCTCTGCCCCCTGGGTGTATAGTCTCCTGCCACTGCTGTAACAATCCTCTTGGAGGTACCCCTTGTATCTCACGCTAGCCAATTTCAACAGTGTAAAGTGCTCAAATTGAGCCATTTTGTTCTCTGTAAAATAAACCCCAGACCATTATGCGTGGTTTTTCATTCACCGGCCTCCTTGTCTCCCTTCCCTTGGCCCCTCTCTGC
>NC_048223.1:79155728-79252795 GCF_002007445.2 Ailuropoda melanoleuca
ATGTAGGTGTTTGTACCTCTAGGTAAATTTTCAAATAATACAATGAGAAATGATCCAACTTTTTATAAGTGTGTTTGGATATTATGGTGTAGTCCAGGTTAGACTTTTACGTATACCTGTAATCAAGGTAGAGGGTATTCTCAGAAGCGACATGTAACTTCTCCTGGTTATTTAAAGTAGAAGCAGATTCTGATAAACTTGTTAATCACCATTCCTCTAGTTTTTAGTTGTGAAGATTAGATATCTGGTAGATCTGCTGGTCTACTGGTTACCAAACTTTGCTTGTTAGTCAGAAAGTCCTGGGGAAACAGAGACAGATAGACTGTGTCCACACTTCAGATCTAGTGTCATAGAACTTCCAGCTTTGGTCCCCAGCATCTGTATTTTTAAATCCCTTCTTGGGTGATTTTGTTGCAGATGGTGGAGGGATTTAAAAATCACTGTACCAAAGCCACCTTTGAGGGCAGAAATTATGGCCTCTTCTTTTAAAGTATGTATTTTATTGGTGTCTGCTTTCGTACTACAAAAGCAGCAAATCTTTATTGCTAGAAGCCAAACAAAACAGATTCATCCCCTACCACCAAAGTAGCATTCCAGTCTTCTTTCTATTACTTTTTACAGTTTTCCCCCAAATATAGGACTACTGTATAAATATTACTACCATTTGCTTTCTTTTTGGAATACATTATCCATATTTCTCAATACTTTTAAAGCTATAGGATATTCCAGAGTATAGAAGTGACCAAGTATTTCCCACTTGCTGAAACCCCTTGCCTTATTCAGCCCTTTCCACATAGAAAAACGTTGATAAACCTTCGTTGCTTGAATAAGAGGACACAGCTGTCTTGGACAATCCACCCATGTCCTTGTTCCTGGTCTAAGGACAGAGAAGTCCTTGTCAATCTCTCTCTGTTCCCCCAAAGAAGCTTGGTGTGAAAATAAGGTGACTTAGTTCTCCTTAGGGAAAGTGCTGGGCTGTGGCAAGCACCTCTCTCCTGCAGGGGTGTAGGTCGATTTGAAAAGTAGATGTTTCACAAAGTGAAGGAGAATAAATCAGCCAGTCAGAGGTGTGGATAGTGCGGCATCCTCAGACGCCGCCTTCAAGGAGTTTATAAACCATTTAAGGAGACAGAACTTTCTCTTCCTGGAGAGTTAACGCAGTAATACAGGGAAGTATCTGGTGAGGATCATGAAAGACCAGAGAGCCCTTGTGCTCCCTTTGGACTGAAAGTCATCAGTGCAAACTACTCAGAGGAGTGAATTTGGATTGAATTCAGAAGCAGAGTCTGAACTGGCTCAGCGGAGAGAAGGCTCTTTGATTACTCCACCTTGCATGTGGCGAGAGCTGTTGCGCCGCTGTCCCACCATGTTAAGACCAACTGGCTGGTATGTGGGGCTCGTGGAACCTAGGTGGTTAAGGAACCAAATAAAGTAATCATTCCCTGGGCCCTCCAAGAGGAGAAACCAGCAACAAAAAGCTCAGCCCTCAGCTGAGCCAAGCTCCAAGAGCCCCTTTCACAGACACATAAATATTTAATAATCATCTGTCTACAATCAATCTAGGGGAAAAAAATCTTTAAATAGACTGCTCGAAAGGCCAAAACCTGAATTTTAATTGAGGTACTTTGAATTACTCCCATTAGTCAGTCGCTCTGACTTTTTCTTAGTGAGGGGTGGATTGTTTTTGAAAGGCGGATCAGAATTATTAGCAGCCTTTAAAACACACACACACACACACACACACACACACACACACACACCTGCTGTTCCTACTAAATAATAAACCAGGCTTCTTTTTTAAAAGATGTGGCATTTTCGGAACACAAAGCAGGAGGGCAAAGTATAAGGAACCCCACACATTACAGATGCAATCTGAGGAGTTAAGGGCATTGGGATGCCTTGCTAAGCGTTTTGTTGCCAAATCACCTCTGCGAGTCTGCCTGGTCCTGAGAAAGTTTACAGGATGGAGGAGGCGTGCTTCTGTGTGTGTGTGTGTGTGTATTTATATATTTATTTTCCTTTCCTCTGCCCCCTGGGTGTATAGTCTCCTGCCACTGCTGTAACAATCCTCTTGGAGGTACCCCTTGTATCTCACGCTAGCCAATTTCAACAGTGTAAAGTGCTCAAATTGAGCCATTTTGTTCTCTGTAAAATAAACCCCAGACCATTATGCGTGGTTTTTCATTCACCGGCCTCCTTGTCTCCCTTCCCTTGGCCCCTCTCTGCTTCCCCTCCCCTCCTTTCCCATTCTCTCCTTTTGCTTCCCCGCCCGCTTGTGAATGGGAGGGGGAGCAGACGCCCTTTAGAGAACACTGTTTTCAGTCCAGCCATGTCAGCTCCACTCTGGCACAATTTGCTTTGAGATCTGTGTCATGGAGCGGGGCCCCAGGGTCACCCCCCACCATAATTGATCTTGCTTATTCATCTGCTTCCCCCGTGTGTCCCTTTCCCCACACTGGCCTTTGTTTGGATAAATTGTTTGAAGATTTACTGTGGTGCTGAAAGCCGCCTGCCCCGCCATCCCCACCACCTCGTCCAGGGTGAGACCGTGGAGTGGCACTTAGGGAAAAAAGTTCTTCCGCCTCCCCCCATCCCAAGCATGGAGGACATCTCCCAGTGTCACATGTGAGGCAATTTCCAGACTAATTTACTATGGAATCACTTTGCACGGCCCCTTGTGCGCTGGTATGAGAAATGTTAATTGGTGTGTGAGCCTGAGATGCGCTTCGGAAGGATTTATTATTGTAAGCAAAGGAGGGGAAGGGGAGCCGCGTCCATCTTTGTGATGGCTCCGAGTCCACACTCGCTCGCTCCAGATTATTTTTAAAACCAGTGGTAATGATGGATCTGAATCCAGTAATTTATCCGATTTTGGGTCATTAACCCTTGTTCTGCTTATGGCAGCAAATGACTTCATCGTCAGAGATGATGAGTGTTCCAAACTGTGGGGATACTTGGCTCTCTCGAGCTCTCATCTGAAAATCAATTTTAAGCAAGTGGCAGGCATTAGAAATCCTCTCTGCTTATAGGTTTCTGCAGCATCGCCTCTAGGATTTGAA
Source organism: Ailuropoda melanoleuca (assembly GCF_002007445.2). NCBI lineage: Eukaryota > Metazoa > Chordata > Mammalia > Carnivora > Ursidae > Ailuropoda > Ailuropoda melanoleuca. The sequence continues at coordinate 79,158,788 of NC_048223.1, forward strand.
GACGTGGGGAGGGTGGCGGAGGGGGGAAGAGAGCCCCCGGAAAACTTCTATTGCCCAAGAGTTTGTGTTGGGGTGGCTAATGTCCTGAAAAGGCCGCACAATAGACTGTCAAAATGGGTCTTTAGGAGTGGGGAATGGATCGCCGTTTGAAAATGGGGGAAAAGGAAAGAAAGGAGCAAGCCTTCATCTAGTGATCCTGCCTGTAGACTGAATGAAATAGCTTGAAATCATTGTTTTGATTCCCATTGACTGAAGGCTGGAGGGGCTTTACTGGTTAAGCTTTTAAAGCCGCAGCCTTTTAAACCTTTTTTTTTCCCCTTTTTGCCTGGTGCACCCTTTCTCCAGTTGACCTTGAAACACGTTAACTCATCTTTGGAAAGAAACTAAAAGCAAAACACCTTTTGCCTTCAAATCTGGGCTGCCTTCTGTCTCAGAGTTTTCCGTGTTGGTGGCATTGCCTGGTGTCCCTGCCTGCAGGGCCCAGAGGACAGGGGTGGTCAGTGCTGGCCTGCCTCCAGACAGGGCAAGTAAGTTAACACTCCTGCGGCTCCCCCACTGTGTCCCTCTGCCACATCAGACAAGCTGACCAGCAGCGTTCAGGGTCAGGGAACTCCTTCCCTGCCTTTGAAGGTACAAACCAATGTTTGAGCAGTGCTGGAGAGCTCTCCCAGAACGGACCCAGCCTGACGCACTGTGTGTGTGAGCCCTGGCCTTTCCTGCCATGTAGTCATGTGAAATACCTTTTACTGCTGAAATTCCCAGTTGAAATCATTGGGGAGGGGGGGTGGAATATGGTTTTTTAGAAACTTTAAAATGGAAGAGATTTAGTAATCATTTAGCCAATTCTCTTATTTTTGTAGATGCAGGACCTGTGACCCAGACATTTCAAGTGCTTTGTCCGAGATCACACAGACTGTAGGGAGCAGAAATTGTCTCAGAGGCCAGGTTTCCTGAGCAGTGGTATCCCTGGGGGTGGGGACAGGTTGCCCTAGGTGTGGGAGGTAAGGGGCCGCACGGTCTGTAAAGAACATAGAAATGATACCAAAGCCCCAAACTTTATTACCACCATGATCTGACAGTCTCAAACAGTGTTAGTGATAAAACACCCCTCCTTGCCATGGTGGGCGCTCCCTCCGGCCCCCTCCTCGCCTCCTTGGTACACCACTGCTCCTGACTCCCAGTTTCGTGTTTCCCGCACTCAACCGACATGTAGCCCATCAAACAAACCACAAGGAAACGAAGAGCAAATCCTGCATTAAAGTACTCCCTGCTTCTTTCAGAATTAAGTCAGGAAGATAGCCTTTTGATGAGCTCACTCGAATGCAGGGTTGGTGCAGAAAAAATGCAATGTCTTAAAAATCCAAATGAGGTGGACCCAGGAGAACAGTGATGGCATTTGCAGGACTTGCCTGGCCCACATCTCTCTGGTGCGTGAGGACGGGGGGCCGAGCCCTGCTTGCACGCTCTCGCTTAAGGCAGGGCCAGAAGGTCCTAGCCCTGAGTCTGGGTCAGATTCAACAGAGTTGAAAACTCTCTGGATTACTGTCTAAACCCAGGTCTCTCCCTGATGATTAGAGCCTTCGGGGAAGTGCTCGGTGGTCTGAGGGCCTGACCTGCTTGTGTATGCGTCTCTGTGTGGTCATTTTGGCCAGGCTGGCTGCTGTCCGGGTTTTTTTTCTCCTCTGCAGCCGCCCCCCGTACCGGGTGGGTAAATATTCCAGTCTGACTTCAGCTGCCCAGTCATCAGTTCTGACAGACGGCTGCCTCTTTGCAGTGCCACCTCCCCCCCCCAGCCCCTCATTTCATCTTCCCCCTGTCAGAACTCACCCTTTGGCAGAAATCTTTTCAGAGCTAAATGTGAGCCTCAAAGAGATGCCGTCAAGGTATTTTTCATAATTTTAAAAAGTAATTTCCTTCCCTCCACCCGCCTTCTCTTCATTATAATTATGTCTTAACAGCTACCCAAATCAGCATGGCAGCAGCCAGTCCCCTCCCTGCAGGGAGGGCCAGTCTTTCTCTCTTGGGCTGGCCTGGGGGAAGGTCCCTGGCAGAGGAAGGCTGGACAAGCAAAGACTTCTTCACCGTTGGCTTCAGAGGCAAGGTTGGTAGAATCACTTCCTAGGAGGAAGGAAAACTTAAAATGGTTTCCTGTCCCCTTTGCTCTAGAAAAGGACCCTGAAGGCATTTCCCTACATGCTGGGTCCGTAAGAATATTTAGGGTACTCTTTATCCAGTTCATGTGTGTGTTTTTAAGAGTAGGTGACATCCGTTCCAGAGCATTCTCTGCCAGTGCTTGACTCTCCCACTCCTTTCCCTCTCATGTTTCCTCACTCCCTCAGGGAGGAGTCAAGGAAAAAATTCATCTTTTTTCTCCGAATCTCATCTCTGCCTCCACCCACCTCTGAATCCCTCCTGTGACTGGTTCTCAACAGGCATCCATCCGCAGGAGCAAGGAGAGGAGTAGCCTGTGTCTCTGACCCTCTGCAGGGACTCCAAGATGGCCAGCCCCAGCTGAACTGAGATCCTGGGGGTAAATTATCCTCTCCTAGGGATCCTGGGCTTGACATTCAAAAATTCTATTCATTGAAAACAGATACTAGCCCTGAAAACCTGGTTTAGTAGATAAAATCTGTAACCACAAGAGGATAAATCTAGTTTGGCTTGTTTGTACTGGTCTAATTTAATATGATCTCCCTTGGAGTTTCCAGTGTCTAGATTTTCTAGATCATTAAATCCATTACTTTTCAGTGTTTGCTTTTTTTTTTTTTGGAGGGTGGGATAGAGAGTGGGTATATTTTTTAGTGCCATCCTGCACTAATCAGGAGAGCCTCATCAAAGCCCATCTGGGGTCTGAAGTGACTAATTTCTGGGCCTAAGGGCTCTAAAGGAAGATTTCTTCCCATTTAACACAATGACCCTAATAACCAAGTCAAAAACAAAAACAAAAAAACCGGCCTCCTTGCAGCAGCCACTGCTGTAGTAGGATTCCCAAAGGGGTGGAGGGGTCATTGCTCACCTCCTGAAAATGCTGAATGCCAACAGGAAGGGTGTGGGAGTGGCCGTCTCATCCCCCCTATCCAGGATGGGCTGAAGAGCCTGGGAGAGATTGCTGTGAGTGCTAATCTGTGCCTTTGAACAAATGGACTGCCCGTTGGACCCTTGGATCTTCCTGGGGCAAGTAGAGAAGGTTTCACACCTGCCTCTCCAGGTCAGCAGGCTGATGTCGCTGAGAGCTGTGTGTAAGAACAGCGCTCCTGAAAGCAGACAGCAGCCTTTCATTGAGAAGCACCCCCTCCCAGTGTCAGTTTTCACATCTGTAAGAAAGGGATTCTGTGGGATTAAGTATCACCTACCCTTCCCACATTCACTTTTGCTAAGCGGCAGGTGAGGAGCGGAGAGAATCCCACATTGCTATAGCCCTCAGTCCGGGCCGGGTTCCCTCCGCCTTGAGGGAACACTGTCCTGCCCACGAGGGTTTGCAGCACTGGATTCTCAGTACTGAGAAGTGGTTGCAGGCCATGGTGTGTGTCAGAAGTTCCAGTCGGGGCTACGCTTGCTCCAGGGTGGGGCTCCCAGCTCAGCTACACCACCAGAGCTTCCATGCGCCCACTCCCACGGCAGAGAGCCAAGGGAAGACTATAGAGATTGTTTGCTTATTGGAAATTTGAATCCATGGCTCTGTGTGTGTGTGTGTGCGTGTGCATGCACGTGTTTCTCTCCAAGTATTTTTTTTTAAACTTTAAGATGATCCTTTCTTTAATTTTTTTTTTTTTGGCATTACCCTTTAAATCGTCCGTATGGATTTTTCCTGCCCTGTAACCTCTCCAAGAGGAAACACGGAAGCAAAGCAAGCTGGGAGGCAAGTTTTGCAACTTGTCAGTTTGAGCAGTGAAGCAGTGTGTGTGTGAGAGAGAGAGATCGAGAGAGAGAGAGTGAGAGAGAGAGAGAGAGAGAAGGGAGAGATATAGACACTGGAGTGAAACACTTCGTCACTAAATGGTATCTTTCCTTGGGCAGAAGACGCCACTGCATGGCGACTTTTCCTGCATAATTGGACTGTCTCTTCATATAAGCCAAGACGCTTGTTTCTGAATATAAGCCCATGCGCTCTCAACAGGTCAGGAGCGATAGTAAAAACCTGTTGTCTGGCTTTGTATTCAGAATAATGGAGTCACTAATCTACTTGATCTGGCCAAGTCAGATAAAGAAGAAAGTGAGGGATGCCCATGTTTCAGGGATAGAAGGTACTTGTAAAAGCAATTTCTTTTGGGGAGGAGAACCAGGGGGAGACACATAGGAGAAAAAAAAAAAAAAGGAGCAAAGACTGTTGGAAACCTTTTAATTAGTACTAATTACCTCAGCAGAAAATGTTGGAAGCTTGAAAGGATTTGTGTCAGCAAGTGAAAGATCAAAGATTGCTAGGCTCGCATTTTAATCTGTTGGCTATAAAAAGGAATGAGGGGGGTGGTAATGGGACCCAGGAGAATGGCTGCCCAGGTGGCTCTGCCCTTAATCCCTTCTTTACTGCTGCAGCCTGAGGCCTAGTCCCAATTACATAATAAGATGATTTAATTTAATTTTTTTCTTTTGCTTTGACTCCAACTGGGGTGTAGAGGAGAGGAAGGGTGGTTTCTCTCCCTTTCCACAAGGATGGAGTGGGCCTGGAGGCCATAGACTTGGTAGCTGCACAATCTCTTCTATTGATTTTCTCCATCTTTTTCTCATCCAACAAAAGGACACTTTAATTTCAATTAAAACAAAACAACAAACAAAAACTCCACACAAGGGGAAGACCTCTTGAAGGATGTAGGAGTCTCCGGGTGTACTAAGGAGGTGAGGCCTTGATGTGGTGGGGCTGTGATTAGGGCGTAACTGGGGAAACAGGTAAACCGTGTCATTGGAGAACTCTACCTGCTGGCCCCTCACTGTGATAGTTCCGTCAATGTCCAGTGGGGCAGGGAGAAGGAAAGGGAGGGAGGGAAGGAGAGTGGTGTTGACAGTCCACACCACTCCTCACCAATTGAGGGCCTCTGTCTTTGCTCCTCTCTCCCTTTCTGTCACCACCCTCTTCCCCTCCTCTTTAAGAATGGATTAGGCGGGGGCAGGGTCTGCCTAGCTGTGGGTGCTCTGCCCATATCCCTTTGGCACTCGCCATTCCAGTGCACACCAATTTCATGGCTTCCAACTGTAGGCATCCACAATGCTTTTCTCAGGCCACTGGAGCCTGCTCAGCCCTCAACCGCCACGACTCATGGAGGAAAAAGATAAATCTCTCTGTCCCCTGCCCCCTCATTTGATACAGCACTGAGAAGTGATCCACCCAGTATGGATCCATCCATACTAGTCTAGAGCAGAGGTTGGCCCAAGGGCCTTATCTGGCCTGTTTTTGAAAATAAAGTTTTACTGGAACCATTTTTATGTCTTCATTTATATATTTATTTAATATCCATTTATTTATGTATTATCTGTCTACCTTCACACAGAGGAGTTGTGACAGAGATCATATGGCCCTCAGATCCCAGCATATTTATTATCTGGTCACCGACATAAGTTTATTGATCTTCACCCTAAAGAGGGGTTGAGCCCCATTTGACCCCAGCAGTAACCTAGCTCATGCTGCATCATTAATGAACTTCTTTCCCTTTCTGCTTTCATTTTCTGGTGCTTTGTATAATCACCTCTCAAATAAATGACTTGCTGTCATATCTTCACCTGAAATTGTTTTTCTGGGAACTCCACGTGTACAAAGACAAAATCCCTGCAGATAGTGCTGGTTAACCTCTGTCCCTTCCAGGGTCCAAAGTGTACACCATCAGAAATGTAGGGAAGCAGACAGCAGCTCAGCTTAGAGAACCCCAAAATTGCTGCAGACCGTTGCACTTTGCAGGATCTGCATGTGTGTCACTGAACCTTCTCATGCATCAGCTTAGGCTCATTCGTAAGCTTTTAGGTGAGTGGCCCTAGGACGAAAGCCTGCGTGGCAGAATCAAGACTACTGTCTCTGGATCCATGAGTGGTGCTCAGTGCTCTGGGGCATGGTGCTTTCAACATTTTTAGTGCTGGGAGACCTGATCTAGAGTAGTCCAGCTCCATTTCAGAAAGCCAGACCACTGGACATAAAGTTCAAATACCAGCTTGCTCTTGAACAGGCTACCAGGGAACGTCTGGGGCCCAGATCACCTGGTGTTTGGCTTTTGTTTCATCAGTCATACATGTAAAGTGCCTGGCATCTAAAATCTGATGTACAACCCCTTCTCATGTATAAGTATGTTTGGTTTTTTTGGTTCTCCTTTATCTCTTTATCTCAGTTAGTTCTGATATTCTCTTATTAGGAGGATGGAGAAGGTCTTAGCTGGCAGATTAGGGAAATAGGTATGTCAGCATCTTGCCATTTGCATTAGTTATCTATTGCCCCATAACAAATCACCCCCCAATTTAGCAAACATTATTTATCACAGTTTCTGTGGGTCAGGAGTCTAGATATGGCTTAACCCAAGCTCTTTCACAAGGCTGCAATTAAGACGCCAGACGGGGCTGTCATCCTCTCAGGCTCAACTGGGGAGGATCCATTTCTAAGTTCGTTCACATGGTTCTTGGTGGGATTCATTTGCTCACAGGATGTTGGACGAAGGCCTCATTTGCATTGTGGGTGGCCAGGGGCCTCCCTTGGTTCCTTGCTACATCGGAGTCTCCACAGGGCAGCTCACAACATGGCAGCTAGCTCTTAAGAAAGTGGGCAAGAGAGAGCGCTCCAGCAATATGGAAGTCACAATTTCTTTGTAACCTTGTATTAGGAGGGAGATCCCATCACTTTACTTTCTTCTGTTCATCCAAAGCAAGTCATTAAGGCATTAGGTCCAGCCCTCATTCAGGCAGAGGGGATCATACAAGGGCATGCATACCAGAAGAAGGGACCAATGGAAGTCATCTTAGAAGTTGCCACCCACACCATTGACACTCCATCCTAATAGTCCATTATTTTGGCATTATTTAAAGATGAGGAATCCAACTTAAGCACATTTTTCTGTTTGTCTTTTATCACTAAATAATATTAACTATCTTCGGAATGAAGTATTTCTAAAACTTCTGTTACCCACTCCTCTGTGTTCTTAAAGAGACTACACGGCATACATTTTTATAATTTGAAGTCTTATTTCAGAAAATACATCTTTGAGAGTATCATTCTTGGACTTCCAGCCTAAAGTGGATCATTCCCTCTGAGTTCTTGAAACACTTACTTTCTATATCGTTTATTTGGCATATGATCATATAGTGCTTTGTGACAGTTCTCTTGTTATCTTGAGTTACTTCTTGAATCTTGTGTTGTTTAATTTCCACATGTTGACATCTTGTCTCTCCATAAGAATTATAAACAATTTGAATGCAGTAACTGTCTAATACTTCAAATAAAAGCAACTGCAGCCATTCTCTTAAAGTGTATGTTGACTTTTTCCCTTCGATGTTGTTGATTTCTGACTTGTGACCATGATTTTTGATGGCTCCAAAAGGGTGCCTTGCTCACTGCCCCTGTACTGAGTGGCCCCAGTCTATGCTGATTTGTTAATCTGGTTTATTTATTTTGGTAGGTGGTTTTGCTTTAGTTTTCAATCTGTTTTCCTTTGATGTCAATCCAGTGGCCTTTGATCCCCTGCCTTTTCTCCAATTTTGGCCAAGGATCAGGAAACTAGTCTTAAAGTGTTGCTTTGATTGAAAGTCACAGTTTTCTGAATGAATGCTTAAGAGTCTCTTCAGTAATATTCTGGTTTTGTGACATCATCGTTGGGACTGAGAGGGGACTAAAACTTTTTGAATATTGACTTCACACCAGCATCTTTCACTTACCTCTAGGTTCATGGGAGGATCCATATGGCTCAGAGAATGAAGATGGGTGCAAGTGTGAACTTTAGATAAATAGTGTGCTATATTTATATATTCTGAATGATGGTTGTGTGAAGCCTTGGGAAGGAGAGTGAAAATGAATATGGTTTGAGGAGTTTGGGGCTTACCACCCCATCCGTGCTTATGATTGTGAGTTCTCGGGGCCTGGCCCACATAGCCGCTCATGGAGTCTCCCCCTCATAGTATCACCTCCGTGGGCACTAGTGAGAACCTTGGCACTCTTTATGGAACTAGTTGTCATTTTGGCATTATGGGTTGAACCATGTCTCTCCCTTCCCCAAATTCATATGTTGAAGTTCTAACCCCTAGTACCTCAGAGGATGAACTTATTTGGAAATAGTGTTATAGATGTAATTAGTTAAGGTAAAAGGAGGTCATACTAGAGTAGGGTGGGTTCCTAGTCCCATATGATTCATGCCCTTATAAGAAGAATGCCATAGAAGACCCACACATAGGGCCCATGCTCGGAGAGAGGCCTGGAACATGTCCTTCCCTAGCACCTGCTGACTGACACTTTGACTTCTAGCCTCCAGAACTACAAGACCAATGTCTGTTGTTCTAAGCCAACTGGTTTGCTGTACTTTGTTAGAGGAGCCCTTGGAAAACTCTTACAGGAAGTATTCCTGGCCTGGTTTCGAAATCCTAGCACCTCATGTCCTGTCCTTGGTCCTGAATCAGTGCTCCTGTTTTCTCTCTCCACACTCCGCCTTCCTCTGCTGCTACCTTCAGGATTCCCCATTCTCTAAGGGGCGGGGGTCGATGTTTCTCTGCTGTGCATCCAGCCTGGCTGCTGCTTCCCCATGGAAAAAGGAGTCCATCAAGAGTGATGAGGGGGACTTCCCTGCCCATGCTGGGCAGCTGCACTGGGGCAAATCTGAAATGTCGGAGCAGGACATGTCTCGAGCCTGGGACAAGCCCTCTGGGTGGAGTATTTTCTTCGTGGGCTGCCCTGGCTTCCCAAGAAGTATACAAGTCTTCTAAGGGTGCACCCATCTGCGCAAGTTCAGGACTTCTGAGTGCTAACGAGCTGCAGCTTCCAACTCGCTTGATATGTTTGCTGTCACTTTCTTTTCTGGTGATGTTGGGGAAGGGAAAAGTCACACAGTCTGTCAGTCTTGTCTGCTTCCAAGAAACAGGGAAAGTTCTGTTGCTTTCCTCGTGGAGACTGACAGCTGTGCCATCTCTTCCATCACTGTAGAGACTCCTTCCCAGATCAGGACTCGGGCCAGCAGGATTTGGCTGTAACCCTCTGCTGTCAAGGAGAGCTTGCAGGACGGTAGTGAGAACGAGAGGGAAGGAGAGATGCTCATCCCACAGTGAGGGAGCAAAAACATTATCCTTTCCCTAATCTAGTGTCTCTCATCCTCAGCACTAAGGACACTTTGGGTCAGATAACGTTTTGTCATGGGGGCGATTGTGTATGCTGTGGGATGGTTCAAGCATGCCTGGCCTCAACCCACTAGATGTCAGTAGCCACACCCAATCATGACAACCAGAAATGTCTTCAGACTTTGACGAATGTCCTCCACAGGGTCAAAATCACCTCGGTGGAGGACCGCTGATGGAATCCCTTCAAACAGTTGATGGTCTGTAGTGTTTTCTCAGGGGGAAGCACAGACCCATCTTCTTGGGAAGGGACAATTGTAGGTAAGGACAAGGTGGTTGTAGGGAGTTAGGGGAGAAAGACTTAAAAACACCGGACTTCCAGGGATTTTTAAAGACTAGAGTGAAAAGCAGCTTCGATTGATGCATGATGTTGCAGACCTAAATGTTAGAATTAATCAGGTTCTAGTGATCACATTACCCAGGGGTTGCTGTTTGCTGGCTCATGGGTAGGGTAACTTCCATCCCTGTCTGCCCAGGACAGTTCTAATTAAAGCCTACTTTCAGGACATAATGAGTAATGATATCGCCCCCTTCATTCTGGGAGGTGCTCCTGTTTAGACAACAAATTATATAGTCATCCTTCCGTGGGCCAGGTGCAGCCCAGAACTGCATGTATGGACAACCCAAGTACTAATTCTGGGACTCGAAGGAGCACATGCTGTGACTCCCTCAGTCCTCACCATTCCTTATTGTCTTCTCTGCATTTTCTTTGTTTTAGCATGTCTAAAATGCACATTTTCCCCTTCCCACCCATATCTCAACATCTCTGACTCATCTCAAAATAGATGGCTTCTTAAAATTGTCATTAGCCAGGGGGCTGTTGCGGCGGGCTTGTTGTCATTGCACCTTCCAGCTTGGTTACAGTTACTAGTATTTTCAGTCCAGTTGACTTATATACCTTTTTGATAACTCACATGCCATTTAAGCATTCACTGTGATTTGGCATTGAAAGACAAAATTATTGTGCATGTGGAAAGGGCATACAATTGATAGCATAAAGCAAGTATTTATCAGAGTAACAACCTTGATTTATGAATATGCTTATTGCAAAGCCACAAGCAGGATATAAGAAAGGAAGAGAGTTCCTGAGGCATTTTAAGGTAGGAAACATTGGGTCATTTTTAATTGACAGTGGTTTTTCTCTCTGACTAATATATAAAATAACCTTGGATTCATTGAAATACAGCAGGTCACCTGACTGGACCCTGAAGGTGTTTGAATTGGGGACCCCCAGTGGTTCTTACACTTTGTCATGCATAGAAGTGAGATGGGGAATTAACTCTAGCTATCCAGACCCCATCTACAAAGAGAGTGATTTGTAAGTCAGAAGGGGACCTTGGCAGCTGAACTTTTAAAGATTTATTTATTTGAGAAAGAGAGAGAGAGAGCGCGTGTTGGAGGGACAGAGGGAGAGAGAGAGTCCTCCAGGGACTCCCTGCTAAGCACAAAGCCTGATGTAGGGCTCAGTCCCATGACCCTGAGATGACGACCTGAGCCACAACAAAGAGTCGGATGCTTAACCGACTGAGCCACCCAGGCACCCCTGAACTTTTAATAAATATCTCAGGAGATTCTGATATGTGTGATCCACAAATCACCCTTCTAGACACACTGATATGGTCACCCACTTTATTTCACTCTGGAGGAATCTGAGGTTCAGAGAGGGAAAGGAAGGTGTCTGTTCGTACACAGTGATTGGATGAGCTGGGACTGAAGTGGTACTTCCCAAGTTACCTGTAAATAAATATTCTCATGAGTCTGTACTATAAACATTTCTGGGGCTCTTCTTGGCCCTTTCTTCTGGAAAGGAGACAGGATCAGGATTTGGGCCTGTATCCAGGGCAGATAGGTTTTCCTCTCTTCCTATTTAGCCATCACTATGGGAGATGCAAGAAGGGGTCTTTGCGGTCCTGTGGAGATAAGAGTAAGATGCCAAGGAGACAGGAGTAAGATGCCTAGGACCATAGGTGAGCAGATCATAGGTGTGGATCAGTGATGGAAGGAGCGTGCAGAGTAAAAGGCTTTGGGAGTGGACTCCAGTCATGGTCAGCTGGGTCCAGGACAGGCTGAAAAGTCTCCTCTGAGAAGGTAGGGTTTAAGCTCCACCTTGAACCGTGGGTGAGATGTACAACAGCAGAGAGCAGGTGGAGGCATTTCAAGTGAAGATAAAATGACTAGACAGGTTACTCCGTCTTCCTGCAGGTCTTGGCAGGTCCTTAGAAGGTGATAAGAATAAAATCTGGAGGTCTGACTTGAAAGCTAGGTCAGGATGGATCAAAAAGTTAGTGTTGTCAAAAGCTTCAGGCCCATTCTTACCTATAGACAACCCCTGGTGATCCCAAATCATTAATCCACCCGGAGGCCTATCCTGACCTGAGTTCCCTTGCTTTGAAGTGTGCTGTCCTCTGCAGCATGAGGAAATAATTTGCTGCCTGCTTCAATGAACCATCAGGAGAGCCAGCAGACCTAATGACATGTGAGAATATTAACCTCCTACCACGAAGAGCTGTGAATCTTGAGCGGTGGTCTATAATTCACCCTGGGCTCCTGAGCCAGACCTCTCCAGCTTTCTCTCTCACTCACTTTCTCACTTACACCCGGAGAGAGAAGGAGAGACCTGCTCATAAAACTTTATATTCTCCAATAGTGTGAGCTTCACTGAGCTGCTTAGTAATGAGTGACTTTCCTTTTGCAGTCATGGAAAAATGTATACCCTCAGAGGCGGGGTGGGGGGTATTTTTAATGTTGCATTTTGCATAGGATCATTTATCCTAACACTGGGAAATGCTTGGTATCGTGGAAAGTGACCATTAAAAGGCTTGGATAACCAAACTTCTTTGTAATTCTATACTTCGTCTTAAAAATCAAAGGAAAAATGGAGGTTAGGACTCTAATCTTAGGACATTTTGGATATTAGATGGGACCTTAGAGATCTTTTATGGTCACTTGAAGGCAGAAGGAGCACTTAAATCTCATTGTGTTTTAACTGTGTTTTTGCCCTTGTTTCATGAGATCGTGGGCCCCTTGAAGACAGGGTAATATCTTAACTGTATTTGCACTCCCAGGCCTATCAGAGTGTCTGATCCGTACAACACCTCAAGTACTGTCAGTGAAAAGATGGAGCAAATCGTCTGCTCCAAGTCCACGTCTTGCATATGAAAAAAAAACGAACAAACAAGGTCGACAAGGTGATTTAATAATGTACTATAGCTAGAGTTTTCCTAGGGCTAAAGCGAACCTCTTTTCTCCTGTTTGCCCCTGGTTAGATGATTGCCACTCCAGGCGCTAGAGTGCCGTTGTGGTGTTTTCATTAAGCAATGTGTAGTTCTGATGGAACCTATCTAGTAAACTCAGTGAAGCCAAGGGGACCCAAATCAGGGCATAAATATGGAAGTGGGAAATGAGCTGCCTGGGGAGTAGGAGGTGTCTAAGACATTCAGGCATGGGCCCCTGGAGGACAGCATCTAGCAAAGTAGGAGTTCTTGAACCAGGAGAGCATTCCTTACTTTGCTAGAAAATCCTAGCTCGTCAGGCTCCACACAAGTGGGAGCAGACTGTTTCATTCACCCTAGGCCTGGATAAGGGGTGCTCAGTAAATACTCAATGAAGGACAAGTAAATTAATGAATGAATAATCTAGTCTGTACTTATTAAGGTATTTTATGGTTTAGCCAGGCCATTTAATTTCTGAGTGTCAAGTGTCTCTGCATAATATTGGGCACATAGAAGCTTTTTGAGGATTTATAGATGTAACAAAATCAAACTTTCTTCCTCTGCTGACTTGGCTAGCAGAATGAGTGGAAAAACCAGTGGTTAGTGTCCACTCTGGATATATGTAATTCTCAGTCTTTCTGGTCTCTCCAAATTGTTCTCCTCTTCCTTCTGCCATTTTCTTCTTTTTAAAATTAATTTTACTAAAACCAGTCAAATTAAAACTGCTTCTGTCCAGGGCATCTCAAGGTCCATTCATTATGGCTTCTTATCTTGGCAGACGATCGGCATGGAAAGGCAGCTCGGCCATTATGCACATACAAAGCCCATCACTTCCCTACCAATGGCCAATTCATCAAACATTTATCTTTTGCCCTCTGAGCACTGTGTCACTTAGCCTGTCACTCCCTAGTCTTGGAGAGGACTAGGGAAGATGAAAAAAAAATGCAGGGGGCAGAGGGAGAGTTTTTTCTCCCCCAACTTTTCCCTCCCAGATTATTTTGTTAATCAGATTTCATACTTGAGACTTGAAACTCTCCCCCTCCCCCTCGTTACCCTCCAACCTCCATCTTTTTGCCCATATGAAGATTCAGGATGGTCTGCTACATTAATGCTTAACTTTTTACCCAGTGATGGCAGGACTAAGGCAAGGATAAACCTTTAGCTTGATTTGGGATTTTTTCTCCTGCAACCCACATTAGAGCAGAGAATGTTAGCATATGTGCAGACATCTAAGATAATTGAGTCCAGCCTCCCCAGTTTGCAAAAGAGTTATGTGAGGCCCAGAGCAGGGCAAGGATTTTGACTGCAGGAAGGTAGTGACTAGGGCAAGAATCAGGGTCCCTGGTCATTCTTCAGATAGAGGTTCTCACAAGCTGGCATTTCCTTATGTCATCTGATGATTCTGAATACATGTCAGTATGTCTTTTGGAGCTTTATCTTCTTTATCTGAGGTTAACTAATTACCTATTTTGAAAATAAAATATACATCTTTTTTGTTTTCCAAAAACAATCTTTCGAATATCAAGAATCCTTATCTACCTAAGCTTACTTTTAGATACCTTGTGTCATGCCCTCCCTATTCCAATAACTGCAAAGTGCATAGGTCAGAGATTTTTCTCCCACTATAATAGATGAGAAAATTACATCTGGAACTTGAAAACAGAGATCGTGTGCCCAGATTTAGTGGTCTTACTTAGTGTGTCTATTTACCACCTTTGTGTTTGGCTTCAGTGAGTTGACAGGGTAGTCTCCATTGAAATAGCACATTCTTTGTGAAAACACCACCATGACATTCTACCCCCAAGAGCAGCAGTCAAGTAACCAAAGAGGCAGAATGGGGATGAAAGAAACTTCATTTAGTCTGAGGAAGAGCTCTTGTTCTTCCTGCTGCACATCTGCAAGCATCTGATCCGTCTTTTTTGTCCTTAAAACTGTTACTTCTGTTAGGTGTTGGTCCTCGGAGCCCAGAATGTGCCATCATATGAAATGGAGTGCAAACCTAACAAAGTTGTTCTTTGACAGGTTTTGCAAAGCACAGAGCTAGGGCTGTTTTGAAAGAAGGGAAATGGCTCCAATAGTGAGCCACTTTTGGAGGTCACCATATCACCCAGGGCCTTCTTTCCTTCAGGAGATATAAAGCTATCTTGTAGTCTGGGACAGAAAACATGTTTTCACCTTTTTCAGCCAACTGGGACCTCACAGAATCAGTAGTTGGCAGATTTTTGCTGGTGTTTCTGGCCTGATTCCATTCCAGGGGGCCCTGCTCATGGGGAGCTGGTCTTTGGGCAAGTATTTGATTAGGGCCCCTCTGGGTCCCTAGGGCCTTGAGGCACAGCCGTGTAAATGTCTCCCTTTCTGGTTGGTTTGCAATGAGTAGACACCATCTGTTGAATTAAAAATTCCCTTTATGGAGGGTGGTGAAAGGCTTGTGTGGAAGAGACACTGTTATCTTTCAAGCAAACAGTTCATGAGGTTGAAGAGCTGTGTTCTTGGCCCAACATATGTTTGCCCAATGGCTGTGGGCGCCTCCCCCACCAGGCGCTGAATTCCGCCCTATGGCGACGTGCACACATACCGCGGCTGCAGCACACCATGTCCACTCCCTTACATCTCTCTAGTAAAGAAAACCTCCATTTATAGAACCCGCCAAACAAACTCACTCTTTAGACTCTTAAAAACAAACAAGATCCCGAGGCCACAGGCTCCATGCGTGCATGTGTGGTTTTGTAAAATCTCAAGCCGTGAATCAAAATAATTTTAGAGACATAGTCAAAGCCCAGACCAAACCCTATCACCAGGGTGGGAGAAATGTAGGAAAGATTCACTGAGAGGCATGGAGGACAGCCAGATGGGCAGAGTGATGGCAACAAGATATGGAGGCATCTAGCATGTTCCTAGGGAGGGTACCTGGTTCTCACCTCTGTCCTTAGGGACTCACTTGCTGAAACAACTTCGGGACAAACGGGAGGGGTGCGCTGAAAACAGTGACGACGGGAGCCCTCATTTCTTTCCTCTCCACTTCTAGAGCCCATTTTGCCCATGCTGCTTAGTAATGTGCTGTCCTCTATGATTTCTCCTCCTTGCTTCAATTTCAACTTTTTTCTCTGTTCCCAACGATGATAAATCCACTGGAAGCAGGTGCTGCGACTTGTGCATCTTTTGTAGCCCCGGATGTAGGCGCTCGCGGAGAACCTGCCGTGCCGGAAGTGCATATCACATACACGCTTTTTTGTGCTAGGTTAGCTTTTTGGAATGGCAACTGCTTGAGTCCAGGGTTAGTTATCTCTTCTTAGGTTCCTTTGCCACCAATTTGGCATAATATGTAAGAAGATGCTCACAGAATTAGAATTTAGTTGGATGGAGACTTTGCTCAAGCCCACTTCATCTTTGAACCCTTCCCCAACCCTTCTCCTCCTCGGAGTATTGTTGGTCATCCCAGTCTCACCCATTACCCTGCATTATCTGGGAACTCCTTCTCTGCCTACTTCTGTTGCTTAAAGTCAGGGAGATTGCCACCATCCTCTTTGCAGCCCCCAAGACTAGAAAAGTACAGGATTGGCACTCAAACACTTTTTGTGAATGAATGAATGAATGAATGAATGAATGAATGAAGTGAAATGAATGAATGAGCTATAGAGGTACATGCCAAGGGGCACTGTTAGCTCGCGAATTTCAACCCAGCTCCACCTAAATTAAAGTATACTTCACCTCATGAAGTGCCCCATTAAACAAACAAGCAGACAAACAAATGTAAGAATTAGTTCTTCAGGGGATTGTTCTAGGAGGGTCAGGAGGGAGTGTAGATAGAAGACAAAACAATTTGAAGACTATCTCATTTGATCAGTATGATTGAGGACATACAATGAGTGGATCACAAAGACATACACAGTGTTTGGATGTGGCAATGGCGAATTTCCATTTCTAGATCTCAACTAGAAATTATTTACAGAGGCGTTAGCATAGCTCAGTTGAGGGAACACTGCACTATATGTCCAAAGGTTCTAAACATGGCTTGGTTACTATATATGGTTTCAGGTAAGCCACTTTACCTCTCAAATCTATTAGTCACCTTCTGTGGAGGATAGCACACCCTAAAATTTCCCTGGAATTCAAAGTCTACGCGTCTATGAAGAAGACCATGACAGGTCATATTTTAGAACTGCAGCTTTGACATCTAGTTTACAGGCTATAAGAGGCCAGTGTATTGACTTGTGCCTTTTAATTATAGAGGTATCCCCATAGTTAAGGAGGCATTAAGGAAGCTTTACACGGTACCAGTTAGAGGGTCAGAAAAAGGCACAGAGTTTATTTAGCATGTTGGAGGATGACAGAGCTGGGACTCTCTGCTGCCCTCTTTCCACGAGGCTGTCTGGCAGGGAAGAAGCAGCTCTTGGCAGCCTTTGTAACCTTAGCTAACAAAGGAAGTAGCTCCAGATGGATAGGCACAGAATCTGGGTAGGATATCAGAGTGACCAAATCTCATCTTTTTTTTTTTTTTAAAGATTTTATTTATTTATTCATGAGAGAGAGAGAGAGGCAGAGGGAGAAGCAGGCTCCCCGCAGAGCAGGGAGCCTGATGCGGGACTCGATCCCAGGACCCTGGGATCATGACCTGAGCTGAAGGCAGACCCTTAACCGACTGAGCCACCCAGGCGCCCCCAAATCTCATCTTCTATACAGAAATCTCTTTTAAACATTCTCCATGACTCTAGCTTCTGATCAAGTACATATACTCAGAAGGCAGCTCAATCGTTTGGTGAACAGCTCTCTGTTTTTTAAGTTTTTAAAAATTGATTCAAGACCTCTCCTTCCAACTTATATTATTTTCTCCTATTTGTTTTTGATTCTGTCTTCTGGAATGCCAGAGACTTAGTACTTTGAAACAACGAAGTCTCTTCTGCTTTTGGTTAAATAATTTTGACTGTCTCCATCACTGTTTCTTAACACCCTTCACCAGCTGGTTGGTCACTTTCTATGGTATTTCTGAGTACCGTTGCCCCTTTGAGTCTGGCACTCAGAATTGAAACAAAGCTCCAGGTGGAGTTACTTAAGGGCCAGTAGAGCAGGATCACATTCGCTTCTGTGGAGGCAGCCCCACTCTGCTGATTCATATAAACCTTCTTTATACACATGGCTTTTTATCCAAGGCTCCCCATCTTGTGTTTAGGGAACTGTTTTATTTAAAGTAATAGTTACTGGAGTTTTTTTTTTTCTGATTATAAAATACTTATTCATGATAGAAAATCTAGTAACTAGTGAAAACATTAAAAGAGAAGAAAAAGCACCCTATAAATAAGCATTGCTCAGGAGTTAGTGGTGTATGTCTGGGATTACTGTATCAGTATGCAGTTACATACATACATGTATGGATTGAGGTGTATGTATACAATTGTCATAAAGTCCCTGTGTACAAGATTGGATATTAGCAGCAGTTTATAAACTAGAAACATCAGACTACTTTAATGACTCTTAACCATCACCATGGAAAACATGGTACAAATTAAAATTTGTGCAGGGAGTGGAGGGGAGACACAGATGACTTAATTTTCATGCATGAGATTGTATATGCACGTGTTGTATGTGTTATAACTTCACTTGAGGTACTTAAATACATAGCATGACCATTTTACTGATCAGTAGATATATGTCTACAATATCATTTTTAATTACGGCGTGGTATTTCATTATACGATATATCGAACTTTATGTGATCATTTATCATTGGGCGTTTAGGCATGTTTACATTGTTACCATAAATAATGCTGTAGTGAACATACTTAAACCATGTACACTTCTTTGATATTTATTGAATAAATTATTGGACTTACTAGTTGAAAGGTGATTATTTTTAAGACTTTCTTTCTTTTTTTCATTTTTAAGACTTTTAATATAAATTGCCATCCTGAAAGGTTTTAAGAGTTTCATTCTTCCATTAGTGTTGTGTTGGTCTCTTACTTCAACAAGACTACGTTAACATTTAAGGATTTAAATTTAAATTAAATTTAAATTGAAACTAGTATTTGCTAGTTAAATGAAAATATCTAGTTTAATTTGAATGTTTTAGATTCCCAATGAATAGGAAATTTTACCCCACCTTTCCATTATTGACCATATACATTCCTTGTGTATTTTCTTTCCATGTCTTTTGTTTTTCTTTTAGGACTTTGAGCTTTTCAGAAGCTCTTTTAATATTAAGGATGTTAAACCTTAGATTGTTAGATTGCAAAGGTTTTCCCCAATTTACATCTGCCTTTTAGTTTTTTCTTTGAATAGGTATTTTGGGGTAGTTGGGCTTTAAATCAATTTTCAGGTCTTTACATTAGACAATGTGAAGTTTCATCTTATTGGGCTGAAACAATGGGTTGATTTCAACAGGATCGTTTTGGATCCTACTGTATCCTCTTCAATAGCTTTCTTGGGTCTTGAACTCCATAAATGTGATAAATATCTCTTTAACCAAGTCATTGGCAAAAAACAGGACTAAAGTCCCCAGAACCTTCCCCTGGACCAACCTAGGCCATTAATTGGTATTCTTCAGGTTTATTTTTGAACCAGTTATAACTCTACCTAAAGTTGTCATTTTCTAGCTCATTTTTTTTGCTCTCTTGTCACAAGAATATCATTAGAATAATTTCAAAATCTTTTTGAAATCTGGATACAATATGTATCGTTATTCCTAATTAACTGTCCACATTAATAGCTGGTCTCACAGAACTTGTCCTTAATGTACAGAAACTGCCTGTTTGATACTCAATGCTATATTAGATTTGTATGTATATATCTCCTGTTTCATTTTACAAAGGATTTGAACTAGCTTATTAGAATTAATTTAAAAAATTAAAAAAACAATAAAACAACAAATAGATAAGTATAAAGGTCGTAAAAAAAAATAAGCCTCAACTGTGAAGTTAGAAAGCAGACATAGAAGCTATGGGGTGTTACCTTTTTACATCTGAGTCACATTTAACTCTGAGCTTCCTGGTAGTAAAAGTAAAAAGGGTAACATGACCAGAGATATGATTTACATTGTCCTAAGGTAAACAAATACCATTTCCTCAGAGGTATAGTCTGACTAGAATATCATAAGTCTATGAGCTTATGAATCCAAAGTGTGAAAAATCTTAATTCCCTTTTCAAGTAACTCCAACTGCAGTACCCAGGTCTGGGCTTCTAGTACCTCACACATTCTCCATAATTCTTTAGGGATCACATGTAACAGTTTTCTTATTATTATTTAGGTACGGTGCATGGTGGCTTCAGAGTCGATCTTGCTTAGAGTTAACAAACACCTAGTCAACTACTGTAGATTTTTGGCTGGTCTTGGATTCAGGTCTCTTACACCAGTGTTGAATTATGTTCCGTGCAGCTCAGGGATCCTCCATCCTGACGGGGAACTTAATAGGGCTTTGGGGTGACTTTGACAAATTCCATATGATATACAGTCGTATGGTGTCAGCATACACTGTCTTACATAACCATGAGCCTGTTCTGCATTCATCTGTTTTAGACACTTCCATCCCCTATTAATATACTTGACCATACAGACAAGCTGATTTATATTATTAGTTGGACATCTATCCCTGGCTAAGTGACCTGAGTGACAGAAAAATATGTAGAAAATATATAGATCCAACTGCACATATGGTACTATGTCTAGGAATATACGGTAGTACATATAATATGTATAATATGCTATCTTTAGTGATATCCTATAGATCTATATAACCATTAGCATGGGATATCAAAAGTATTTTATGATAGAAAAAGAGTATCTCTCATGCGGTTGGATTAATGGTATTTTCTAAAAGTGCTGCCACTGGGCCATTTTCTGGGACATGAGCAGTCATATCACAGTTGTCCCATTCTTTTTTCTTCCTTCGTCCCCTGCATATGGCTCTGTGTTGCCTGTCCTATCCTTGTAGCTTTGGTCGTGGCCTCTGTTGTCAGTTTGCGGACACCTCCCAAGGACCTGCTGTGTGCCAGGCTCCATACTTGGCATGGTGGGGCTCATAAGAGAGGTATGAGTTGCTGTTCTGCTCTCAAGGGTGGTATTTAAATTACTTCACAGCTACACTGATCAGTCAGAAAGATCCTTAGAAGGGTCCTTAGAAGCTCCATGCTGTGGGAGGCATTAACCACTTAGTTGCTGGGTCGCAGAAAGGTCTGGGGACTCCAAGGAGTGGCTAGGGTAACAGGAGGAGCACTCAGGATACTCAGAGCTGCAATTATTTCCAAGTGGTAAAGAAATATTTAAATGGGGCACCTGGGTAGCTCAGTCCGTTGAGCATCTGCCTTGGGCTCAGGTCATGATTGCAAGGTCCTGGGATTGAGCCCCACATGGGGCTCCCTGGTGAGCAGAGAGCCTGCTTCTCCCTTTCCCTCTGCTGCTCCCCCTGCTTGTGCTCTCTTTCTCTGTGTCAAATAAATAAAATATTCGTTTAAAAAAAAGGATTTAAATAGTTTAATAACCAGTTCTGGTGTCTGGGTGCAGACTCACTGTCACTTCTGCCTGTTCATAGACGCTGGCCCCAGGGTAAGTAGAGGGAGGCCTTCTGGCCTCTGAAGGAATGGGAATGTAAGGATTGCCCTCCTAGCCTCTGGCCAGCTGCCCTGAGGCCTGCTGTCTGTCCTGCCCTTGGGAGCCTACTGTCAGCTTTTCTCTGAGCAGCTCATAGGCTCGGGGCTGAGCAGCAGTCAGTGGACAAAGGGGTACTGAGCCCTCACTGTGAATTTGTCAACTTTCCAGGTACTATGGAGGTTCCATTGAGATCCCTTTTTGTTGGGGCCGGGCAGATGGAAGTCACCCTGAAAGACCATTACAGAGCAGGCGCTGGCCATCCCTGGCAGGCCTAGAGGACTAGCCAGTGTGGTGAACATCAGACAGACAGGGTAGATCCTTTAGAATTTCCATAGCTCCCCATTTTATCAGTTTAAAAATATGGATATGGGAATCTGGATAGATACAGTAGAGGGGGTAGGTAAAGATCCTATCTTAGTTCAGATCTTATTTTCTTAATTCGTTTGAGAACATCCCGACCTCTGGTTCTGGGTTTGAGGCCAGCTATGGTTTCGCAGAGAGAGACATTTCTTCTTAGGGTCTGCGGTTAATTGTGTCCGCATTCCTTGCCTGTGTCATGCTAGGCGGAAGTATCATCCTTGGAATAGTCTGAGAGCTGAGAAAAGAGGGATCTAATTTTTACCATAGCTTATACCCCTGGAACAAGATTGGCAGTTCTTGAATGGAGAGTTCTGGAGGTGTCCTCTGGTGATTTTTCTGGCTGGGTTTTTGCTGGGTTAGGGGCAGGAAGGGGTTGCTATGGTTTAGTAGCTCTTCTGTCCCAAAGCTACCAGCTCTGGTTTGGTCCTGGCCCTTCTCCCTCCACCTTCGGACAAGTGGCTAACTTTCGGGAATAGAATGGAGGCCGCTGAATGGGAGCCCACTCAGGAGCAGAAGAGTTTGGGGTTCAAGCAGCCACCCCTTTGTGGGGTCTGCTGCCCTTCCTGAGGCCCCTTCGCAGCTCACAACCACTGGCCTAGCTTGGAAAGGGCTGTTGCAGCCTGGTTAGTGCCGCTGTTTTTATAAGCTAATGAGGGCAGAGTGTGAGCCACGGGCAATGATGCTGGGATATTAACTGTGACAGGAAGCTTGATCATAATTATCTTAACGAGGATAGGGTTAATTACAGTGGAAACTTAAAAGTTCTCTCTGTTTGAATCCGCTAGAGCTGAATGCGTTGTGATGTTTTGTCATTTTGATATGACTTTGGAAAAGGCACTGGGACTCTCCCAGCAGCCGCCGCGGCTCCTGGGGGAGCCCAGCCAGAAAGCCCTGTGAGTGAGGTAACCTAGCTCGTACCTTTGGGTGAGATCACCGGCAGCTTTCCTGCTGGGGAAGCGGGAGGCAGGCAGCCTGCGATGGACTTTCGAGGTGCTGATTAGCGTTCCCCGAGCAAACCACCTGCCACAGGGCAGACCGCACACCCCGGTCTCCCTGCCTGCCCTTGGCATCTCTTTACTGGGCTGGGAAGACCTCTCTCCAGCTCCCTGTGCCAGGCTAGTGGGTGAAGCCTTGCCTCCCGCTCCAGTCTCTGACCACTGACCACGGCAGACAACTGCCTCGCCTTCCCAGCCCAGCCGTCAAGCATCTATCTACAGACTGCAAACAAAGCTGGGGAGGAGTAACTCTGGAGTGACAGTCACCCCCTGCACCAAGGCTCTTGGGTCTGGGGTGCATTTTGCTGTCCACACAGAAGGTGATAGCAGAGAAATTGCAGTCCCGTCATCTTTCCCTTGTAGCTGTCCCATAAGACAGCATAGATCTGTGTGGATCCTTAAAGCCTTGTTTGCTTTCTCATTTTATTTAACAGCGCACACCTCTTTGCACAGGCATCTTGTATATAGGGCTGCGAACTCAAAGATTGATGCATATAATTTCTTTCCTCTACTCCTTCCACAAAAACATCAACAACAATAACAGCAAAAGTCAAATTTTGAAAAAGCAAAAAATAAAGCATCCCCCAGGTGCGTGTTCATTGGCCTCCGCATGCCAGCCAAGCCCCAGAAATCCTGTCCTCTCCAGTTTTACCCTTCACTACCCTGTCTCCTGTCCCCAGTCCCTCAGCTCTGAATTTAGCTGATTAAATCACCAAGTGCACACTACACTGATGACATGAAGACAGGGATTTATTAATTAGCAACCCCCCACATAATTTTAACTGAGCAGCTAATAACATTACATGGCGAAAAGAATCTTACAGCCGGACAGGTGTCAGGGGATTTGAGCCTGAACTTCCCCCCTGCTCTTCTGTGAAGCCTCACTCAGAATGGAGCTCTGCCCCAGAGGCTGCCCCAGAGAAAGGCGGCTCTGTGGGCACTCCCTCTGGTGTTCTCCCCTCTGTCCCTCTTCATGCTGTGTCATTTTGTTTTTTGCCTCAAGCACTCTTGGAAGGGAGCTTTCTTTTGCTTGCCAGTTGCCAACCATTTGCTGATTCTCATGATAAGAGTATTATATTTGCATAACATAACTCAGGCACAATGTGTATTTGGATGCTGCCTTTGACCAGAGCCCAACTCATGTTTGTGCACAAAGGACTTATTAGCCATCCATAGGGGCGCCCTGAAGGGAGGTGGCCTTCACTCCCCTTGTGGTAAACAGGGCTGCCTCATCCTGAAAAGCACTTTCGGATCCTCACTCATTAACCCCCATGGAGGAAGGGACTTCAGGAAAGGTCGAAGTTTCCCTGCAGAAGCCAGACTGGCTGCACACCTTGGCATATTTGCTCATCTGTTCACCCCCTGCATCCAGAACACACCTCCCCCCACCCCCAACACACCCTCTAAGGTCACGGCTACCAGAAAAATCAATGAATGAAAGGAGGAAGGAAAAGAAAGGAACCAGCCTTTGCTAGTGACATGTTAGGCCTCTTTGGCGTGTATTCCCTAAGATCCTGTGAGCTGGAAGCAGCACTGAGCGAGGGAGCTCAGCTGGATTATCGATACGCCCAAATTCATACTGGAAGTAAACGGCAGAGCTAAGGTAAAGTCCCAGAGTCCCCACTTCCATGGGTGTGAATTGTGTTTTGCCTCAGTGAAACACAAGGAAGAAGAGAAAGGGGGAAGCAATGAAACACAATGCCCCCATTGACCCTTAGCCCCAACTGTTAAGTGGTATGGCCTTCCTGCTGTGAAGCAGGTAGTGCTAGCCTTCAGAGTTGGGGGTGGTCTGGGTGCAGGGCCCTGGGTGGGGGAGGCTAGGGGTGGGTCAGGCAGGAATGGGACATGCTGAGGGAGCTCTGGGCCGGGTGGAGGCTGGGGATTCAATGACTCACGATGCACATTACACCCCCCAGGCATCGACGCCCAATTTTGGAGTCGGCTTGGCAGAGCTCCCACAAGGGAGACACAGCTGTCTGGAGAAAGCCTTGGTGCTCAAGTTCACACTCACATCAGATGTGCAGGCGCTGTACACACAAGCAGGCGGGTGTGTAATGGAAGTGCCATCAGTAAATGAATAAATAGTGTAGACAGCATCTCCCCAGTTCGTCACATTTTACAGAATAGCCAGGAGATCCTATGTGAGTCCGCCCTCTGGTCGACGTCGTAGCTCAGCTGTCAGCCTGTGCAAGCTCAGCATGGCTCTAGGGTCTGGCAGGTGAACGAGCTGGGAGCATGTGCGTCTGTGTAAGTCCCTCCACCGGGCGGCTTTCTTTAATTAACGTCTGTGAGCAGCCGGGGAGCACATGCGCACAACTGCCCCTCACCGCCTCTACCCCTGTCCCCCCATAACGTTAAGAGTTAACTTTCAGCTAAGTGTAAAAACAAGGCTATTTTTCCCTTCCTGATACTTTTTTCCCTGAGCCTGGTACTTAATTCTTTCAGATGCTTGATTATTTCCTGCCTTGACATCTACATTGCTGCATTCCACGCTTCTTTCAAAAATAAAGTGAGAAATCCACTTTCCATAAATTAAAACCGTAACTTCAAGCCAGGAGCATTGAAACAGAAATTCCCCCAACTCCTTCCTTAACCCCCCCCCCAACAAAAACAAAAGCAAAAAGAAAAATCATGAAAGAACAAGAAACAGCCCTCTCCGACGGGAGTGATCACGTGCTTCTGCAGATGCCTTGCCTTTTGGGGCAGCCACGGGGACACTGGGCAGAAGCAAATTAAGTGATTAGTAAAGAAAAAAAGCAGAGGGGGAAAAAAAAGTCATAGGCAGCCAAGGGAGAGAAGGGAAGCCTTCCTTGCCTTTTCCTGGACTGTGCAGAGGAGAACCGCTAAGAAATGATACTTGAAGTTATATTTATTATTGTAAGAGGGGTATGATATTTCTGGGCAGGAATGATGGATGACAACTTAAATTTGTGTCCAGGGAATGAAGGTGAACTGTGACAGAGTTATTTATCTTGGGAATGGAGGTTAGGGTCAGCCGAGGCTGGGTGCCTGAAGGCACAAGACATTGACAAATTTATCCTCCAGGCCGTATCTGAAGCCCTTTGTTTTGGATCCTGGCTACTCACTAAGTGACCCTCATCCTTCATGTTGGCAATGCGTGAAGGATGCGGTGAGTGCCAGCGGCCCCTTCTCCCCCGCCGCCCCCACCCCGGCTCCCGCTACTAATTCTTGTCATTCACTTTGCTGACAGGCACCAAGCCCAAACTATTCCCAGTCCTGAAAGGGAAGGTTAAAATATTTATTTCGGCTCATAATGGCCTCCCTGATTTAGTGCAGGATCATTTTTCCTGTTGCCTTTGTCATTGCAGGTCACTGGAAGGACTGAGCGCGTTCGGGAGCCTGGAGGAACTCATCTTGGACAACAATCTGCTCGGAAACGACCTCGTGTTGCCAGGGTTACCCAGGCTCCATACCTTAACCCTCAACAAGAACCAGATATCCTTGGCTCTACCCGCTGCCTCCACTCCCCGCCCTGCCCCGCAGTGGTCCCCGCCGGCACACCCCCCGCCTCCTTTCCCCTCCCCCGCCCCACACAAATACCTGCGAAATGTCAAATGAGTTTTATGTGTCAGCTAAATTAAAGTATGTGAAATGCAGTCCATGGGCAGACAAAGCGTTCTGTCTTCTGGCACTCGGGACACTTCAGAGTAATTTATTATAGGTCATTCATAAATGAAATGCACCATTATATCTTCCTGTTGCTCCATTTTAGTGTAGAGATCTAAGTTATGGCTGTGAAGAAATCTTTTTAATAGATAAAAATAGAGAAAGAAAATAATGTCACTGCTGCCGAGAAGGCAGAGCCGGGTTCTGTTTGCTTGGGCTCGTGTGGGAGGGCGACCTCTGGTGGGAAGTACGGGGTGGTGCCTCCAAGCGAACTTGGCCTTCACGGAGGTTTCTGGAAGGCTCTGGTGCAGGCTCAGGGAACGGGTCTGTCAAAGGAGAGGGGGAAGGGGCAAAGATGCGAGATGTGTGTGAAGCCCAGGCATAGCTCTGCCCTCCGTGGTGTTTACTGTCCTGGGATGATGAGAGAGGTCTAACAGAGCCATTCTGTTGCATGTCTTCTCCTTAAGTCGGTGAGGACCCAGCCAGCCTGGGGTGAGGTGCAGGGGATGAGCTGATCTGGATAGAGACGCTGAGAATGGAACGGGGAGCTTTCTGCAGCATTAGGCACCCAGCTCCTCCGTTCAGTTACGGGTCTCCCCGCTGCCAAGTGCAAGCTAAGAGGCAGGGAGTGTTGTCTGTTTTGTTAACTCCTGTATCCTTCACACCTAGAATAATGCCTGCCATGGAACTGAGGTTCAGTGAATGTTTGCAGCTGTTCTTTATTGAGCACTCCTGTGGGTCAGGCACAGTGCTGGGTAATATTAAGCATGTTATTTTTTATTCTTACCAAACCCCAGCAGAAGGTGTCCGTTTACCTTAATGAGAAAAGAGGTGAAGTAGAGACCCACAGCCAGACATTGACCAAAATGCTAGGTCCCAGATTTAGTCTCACCTGTGGCCGTATCCAAAATTCTTTCCATTCTCCTGTGTTGCTTCAGACCTGAAGTCCAATCATCTTGTTTTATTCGTGAAACATTTCAGACCTAGGGTACGCTTGTTAACATTCATATGGTAAGTTAGAAGTAGAAAATGGATCAGGGCATTTTCCCTAGAATGTGAAATAAAACAAGATATCTGTGTTACATTTACCATGTAATCATATGTCTGCTTTAAGAATGATAGGCCAAATAGCCTCTGCTTATATTTCAAGTCTCAAGACAGTATTTTCCTTATTAGGTAAAATATGCTACCCTGGCCATTATAAATTGGCACTTTAATAGAAGTAGAAGGAGAGGTCCTACAAATAAATATCAGCCTTTATCACAATGCAATATTGATGGATTTTTTTTCCTCTCCTATCCTTTGGTCAACCAAGTTTCTTAGTCCTCGTTCGAAAAATTATTACAGTGTGTCATATGGCTCCCTTGACTGTCTTAGGTGATCAATTGGATGATATTCTCAAATCAATCAAGAACAGAAGGATTATTAGAATAGAATTGGATGGTAAGATTCCTTCTTTGGGCCCCAGTGCCTATATCCTGTGTCTCACACAGTTGTAAAGTATTAGCCTTTAGACTTGGGTTCATGAGTCAGCTTAGTCATGTTTAGCCATGTGGCTGTGGACAGGTCACCCTCTGAAAGCCTCTGTTTCTCATTTTGTATGTATGTGTGACATCACAGCTTTCACTTGCCTATTAGGAGAACTGGTAAAAAAGAAAAAGGGGAATGTATGAAAGCCTTATTTGAATGTTGGAATCAAAGGCCATGACAATGTGAGCTATACAGGTTTCTGCATGGGTGAAAACCAGCTGCCTCCGCCCTGGGATGTTGTCAAGTTGGCAATATAAGAAATGGTGCCACGAGAAGGACTTCCCAAATAGCCCACACACCAACCACAAGGACTTTGTCTGGCAAATGCTGTACAAATGGTAATCCCAGACTCAATTCCTTCTCCCCCTCAGCACACTTCCTGGCCAGTTCTCTGTTGCATTAATTGGTGCGTACCAAGAAATGTAAGCTCATTTCAGCACAAGCCTAGGAAAAACAATTAAAAGAAGAGCACGCCAACTGTGAAGGAACATCATTTCACATAATCCCAGTTTGCAGATGAACTCATGGGTGATTTTTTTTAATCAACCTCTGATTTGTATAATAATCAGTCAATGAAAAGTACTTGTTGGATACCTAAGTGTCCAAAATAGGTAGCTTATAGTATTGCTTTCCTCTGTTACCACTGACATTTGAGGAGACATGGAGTAAGCATTGATGTAAATATTGGTGATTGACAGAATACCTGATTAGTCTCATTAGGTTAGACTAATAAGTAAGGTTCATTCTTCATGTGAAATTGCTGAGCATTATTATCTCCCATTTTCAAGGGCTCATTTTCATAATGGCACAGAATATGCTGAAAATGCACAGAAATTCATTCTGGATTTTTTTTTAAAAAGATTCCACGTGAAAGAGAGATCATCTGGTATTTGTTTTTCTCTGACTTATGTCACTTAGCATAATGACCTCAAGGTTCATGCATGTTGTGGCAATGACAAAATTTTATTCTTTTTTATGACTATATATATATATGAATGTATGCATGATATAATATGTTGAGCATCTTTTCATGTGTCTATTGGCTGCCTGTATGTCCTCTTTGAAAAAATGTCTATTCAGATCTTTTGCCCATTTTTAAATCAGATTGTTTTTTGCTATTGACTTATGTGAGTTTTTCATTTATTTTATTTTTACTATTTTTTTTTTTTGAGAGAGCAATAGCAGGGGGGAGAGACAGAGGGAGAGGGCAAGAGAATCCTCAAGCAGATTCCCCACTGGGTGCAGAGCCCGATGAGGGGATTGATCTCACAACCCTAAGGTCAAATCAAAAGTCAACTGACTTAACTGACTGAGCCACCCAGGTGTCCCAGTTCTTCATATATTTTGGAAATTCCGTATTAACTGTATGATTTGCAGTCATTTTCTCTCATTCAGTAGGTTGCCTTTTCATTTTTTTTAATAGTTTCCTTTGCTGTGTAGGAAGTTTCTCATTTTTTTCCCTTTTTCTTCCTTCAAGTTTTTATTTAAATTCCAGCTCATTTACATACAGTGCAATGTTAGTTTCAGGTGTAGAATTCAGTGATTCATCACTTACAACACCCAGTGCTCATCACAAGTGCACTCCTTAATTCCCATCACCTGTTTCACCCATCCCCCTGCCCAACTCTCCAGTAACCATCCATTTGTTCTCTATACTTGAGTCTGTTTCTTGGTTTGCCTCTCTTTTTTCCCCCCTCCATGCTCATTTGTTTTGTTTCTTAAATTCCACGTATGAGTGGAATCATATGGTATTTGTCTTTCTCTGACTGACTTATTTCGCGTAGCATAATAGTCTCTAGGTCCATCCATATTGTTACAAATGGCAAGATTTCATTCTTTTTGATGCCTGAGTAATATTCCATTATATATATGTTTCTCATTTCTAAAGGAATAAATTGGGCTGGAGGATGGTTGTATTCTCAGTGTTGCCATCACGAGAGATTAGCAGGCTTCTTGACTTTACAGAGCTGAGGGATTTTCTTTGTCTTTGGTTGAGTCCTGTTCCCTTTCTATTCCTCAGCCTCTCCAATCTGTGGTGGTAATGCTGAGGGAGAAACGATAGCGGTGGGGGAGGAACTGAAGCAGAAGGCAATGTGTAGCTGTAAAGCTGGCCAGGTATATTGCTGTGCTGATGGAGAGTAATTTATTAGCAGTCGATAAAAAAGATACTAGTTGGCTATTTCAGGATGCAACATGATTTCTCTCTCCTCTGGTCTTCCGGTGTGATCATGAAGAATGGCTCACTTTCCCCACATACTTGACCCGGAAGTCAGAGAATGAAAACCAGGTAAAAGCAGAAGTAACACCGTATGGCATTCTCTTAACCTAATATTTCTGACTCCACCTTTTCAGCCAACTGACTCTCCTATTGTCTTGTGAAAGAACTGCAGAGTCTTTGACAGTGTGTACCAAATAGCTATTGCTACTCCATGAAATGCCTTGGATTTGGGCTCCATCAGCCTTGCTGCATAATAACCTACCTCAAAAGCTAGTGGCTTAGAACAGCAACTGTGTTATTTGTTTATAATTCTGTATGTCAGCTGTCTGGGCAGGGCTCAACTGGATGGTTCCTCTGTGGATCTTGCTTTGGGTCCTTCGGCAGCTACAGTTTTCTGGAGGCCTGGCTGGGATTGGATGGTCTAAGATGGCCTCACTCATCTGTCTGGAAGTTGGTCTTGGTTGTTGGCTGGACAACATGCCTGCAGAAGGCTAGCACAGGACTCTCCACAGGGAGCAGATGTTCTAAGAGCAAAGCCCGATTGTACAAGTTCTTTTCAAGCCCTGTTTGCATCTTGGGTGTTGCTGCCCTATGGCCAAAGCAAGTCACATACCAAATGTAGAGCCAGTGTGATAGGGAACTATACAGGTGTGTGTACAAAGAGGCATGCCTCATTCCTGTAACAGTCCTACCCACGGACCTTGATGTCGTGGCTCCCTAAGAATTTATTTCATATTTGTAATAAAGGGAGACCTAGAATCAAGTAACTGTTGGCCTTCTACAAAGGTAAATATATTAGTTCTTTCTTGGAAATGAAATCTTACTTTAACTATATTAGAAAGCTTACTATTAAATGGGGTTCTACCTGAAGTTCTTTTGTAAAGTTTGTTTTAGTTTTAATTTTTGGTGTTTTTGTTTTTTTGGTTTTGGTTTTTGCATATGTAGAGTTTTCCATATTGGTTTTACCCTCAGTTAGGCTTGTCTGTCCAGTGCTCTGTTAGTGGACCCTGTGAATGTGGATTATGGGCTCCTTTTGTCCTTTGGAAGGAGATCGTGTCATATAGTGGTTACCAATGGGCTCTGAAGCCAGGCTTCCTGGGGGCTTGTATCCTGGCTCTGCCACTGGCTGTGTGTCCTTGGGCTAGTTCCTCACCATCTCAGTGCTTTGCTTTCCTCTGCAAAATTGGGACTATAATGGTATCCACCCCATCAGTCGTTGTGAGGGTTATTCTAATTTCTACCTAATAGTCATTATTATTACTATTATCATCCTAGAGAATTATGTAGGCTTACTTGATTTCACTTGGGCCACATTATAACCAAGCCCAGAGTATAGATTTAGAGTGCTTCTTTGACTTTTATAATTTCATGTTACCTTCTTGTCATTCCAAGTTGAGTACCATGGGTGAATACTCTCATTTTTTATGAAAAAAACTGGGGAGTATGAACTTTTTGAACTCACATAGATGGTCAGTGGGAATGCTCAGTCTAGAACTCAGGCATGTTAATTCCTAACCCCAGACCCTGAAACAAGCAAGGGAGGGGAGATCACTGCTTAAGAGGAACTAAGATGTAGGAGGAGTCACCTGCCTGTGCCCCGCCCACACCAGGCCTGCTCCCAGCTGCTCATGGAGCTCATGAGAGGGATTGCAGAGCCCAAACCCAGCATCTGGCAAATTCTTCTCAGCCTACCAATGCTGCACTTCCAGGCTGCATACCTCCTACTTGACCTCCCATCTTTGTTCTGCTGACCCTTCGTTCCACTTCCGTTGTGCTCTCAGCACTGGTGTCTTGGCCTGGTGTACTTTAAAGCCTGGACTTCCCATGTGACCTCTTCATCTCTTGGTTCATAGCTTATCTTACTCTTCTTCCTTTGGTTCATTTAGACTGGCCTGGTAGTCACTGGCCACGGAGTTGACCTTATCCTCCCCAACCTCATATTATCTCTCTCTCTCTCATACACAGACACCCATGTGCATACTCACACTATCCTTGGCTCTTCTCCAGTAGGGTTGGGTATTTGGTAATGGTCTCAGCCGTATCATGTCTGAATACCCAATCCCAAATCATAGAATACCTGAGATGTCAGGAAAATATAGATACTTTGCACAATCAAATGATTCTCCCCCATTCTTCCTTTCGGGTTGGGTGGGAGAAGGGCGAGAAGCTGACTTCATTTTCCATCACACTTAATTCCTTTGTTTTCTGTCTCCCTGTTTGCTTCAGTACACACAGGAAGAGACAGTATGCACTGTAGTACCAACAGGAAGAACGGATAGTGTGGTGTGTTGTACAGCTGGGCTGTGGTAAGGAGACCAGTGAGCTGAGCTCAAGGCCAGACTAGATTTCCCACAGCAACTTACTGTTTTACTCAGGGAATTCTCTGAACCTTGTCTGAGGCATCAGTTTCTTCATCTGTAAAATGGGTGATAGACACTTCAGAGTATTGTTGACAGCTTTAAATGGCATAATGTGTACATGGGACATAATTTTGTTAATGCCCAAAATCTTTACAACTTCTTGGTACCTTTGCTGATAGCGGAAGTCTCAATGCTTTAAATGAATAAGCCCGAACTGAAAGTAGCTGAGGTACAGAACATAGCTGGAGGACAGAACCCATGGTCTCCCGTAAAAGCATGTAGGACTCCTCATGTTTCAGTATTTTAAATTCCTTTTTGTGTTAGGAAATCATGAGTCACTTGTCTCCTAGAAATGGAATTTCTTTAGAACCTAGGTTTGAATGTAGACTTTTCCATTTACTGACTATGTGACTTTTGACCCCCCCATTTCCTAACTTACTGTTTGGATGCAATATTTCTGATGTGTGTGTGACTCAAAATGAGAATATATTGTGCAGAACATGTAGTTAGTGTTCAGAAATCCTATACTGGGATAAGCACGGGTTGAAATTCTCCCAGGTGGTATAGATGCTGCCCTTTGACCTGGGCCTGAGCACAGAGGGAGGGTTCATGCCCATATTCACCTGGGCAACAGCTTCAGAACTGTGCAACTGGACATGACACCAGAAGACTCCCCTCCTCCTTCATGCTCCCAGCTTTCAAGCCAAGATGTTGCTTTATCTTGGGTCCTCTGCAAAACGTCTCCCTTGGCAAGCGTATCTATGACAGCTGGACTCGGCAATGGCAACTTTTTGTGAAAAAAATATAAATGTCAAGTACTCTAGAGAAGACTTGATGAGGGAAGCCAGGTGTATGCTAGAATCCAGCTGAAGAAAGTTGAAACTGTGCCAGATAGCTTCACATCTTAAAAATGGGGGAAACGAATATCACCCTTAGGAGAATCCCTGAAAGTATCTCTACCGCCCTGGTCTTCATTAGTCAGGGACACC
Source organism: Ailuropoda melanoleuca (assembly GCF_002007445.2). Lineage (NCBI taxonomy): Eukaryota > Metazoa > Chordata > Mammalia > Carnivora > Ursidae > Ailuropoda > Ailuropoda melanoleuca. The sequence continues at coordinate 79,191,942 of NC_048223.1, forward strand.
AAGTTCCCCGTGCTGATTGCCTCTGGTTCATTTTCTGTGCAACTCCAAAAAAGGGATGTGACAGATTCTATCTCAGAGCTCCCAACCAGGTAAGGCAGGGCTCTGTTTGTCTTTGCTGACCCCGGTGACCAAGAAACCACTTAACACTCCTTCTCGTCTTTTATCCTCCAGTGGTGGTATCAACATGATGATGAAGTTCTGGTCCAGAATATCCACAGAGTAGGTTCTAGTGATTTCTGACTAGTGTGGGTTTGGGGGAGACCACCTGACTTAGTCCAGGTGATCCTTTAGCAGGTACTTGAAAGGCCTGAAGAAGTAGGGTAGCTTCTGCCACTCAGAATACCCTAAATGACACAGGCTCCATTCCTTGGGTTCATTGGCACATGATGGCTGAAACTTCTTGAGGACTGTAGACCCTTTGCCCAAGAAATTTCCATGACCAAGACATTTGAATGAGTCTGCATCTCTGCAACCTTCTGCTTAGGGTCAGATCCAGATTTTGGTGAGTGTGAAACTTACGTAATTTGGGGATGCCCTCTTAAAGGCAAAGACTACATGATTATGAATGCAAAATTAGGCTTGAAGATGAATGCTAACTTGGAATAAAAATATATCAAAGCAAATTAAAAACGTTTAAGTTGACAACACAAGTATAAAAATACTTCGAAAAGTAACAATTTTTTATATTGGACATGCCTATATAAAAATGTTTTTTCTGTTTTTTTCCTGCCAATTCTTTTATAACTTTATTATATAATTATATAAATTATACACCACACACACACACACACGCACACACTATAGTGGAGAGAGACACCGATTTTAATTGACTGCAGTTTAAATAACCTACTTCTGCAAATTTTACAAAAAATATGTGACCATGTGACTGTACTATCCCTGCAACAGCCCCATGTAAGCAAGAAGCCCTCTCACACAAGCTTTATTAGCTCTGTGGTAAGTTTACATATGAGGCCTGCTTCCCTGAATAGTGGCATGTAACGCTTTCCATCACTGCTCACTTAAAGTTGAGAAAGAACTGGTTCAGTCCAGCTTAGTTGCCCAGTATTTCCTCAACTTAAAAATCTTGCCAGTTTTGAGTTCCATTCCTTCACATTGCCACCGTCATGGGGTAAATGCAAAATAACCAACGTTTAAGAGTTTGCCCCCACAAGAGCCATAGGTTTTGGTTGGACTTCTTTGTCCATAGTGGAAAGGGATTCCCCTAGGTTCTCTAGGGCCACTGTCTACATAAATAATTTGAATCACCCCAGGTCAATACATCCACACCATTTTGGCAACCCACTGTCTCACCATCCCTCAAAAGAAATACTGCACTGGCCAGTGGAGGTGATCGGCTTGTCTGGCTGCCCCTCTGGCAATAGGGCCTGGCCTTGAGGCTTCAGGATAGCCTGATAGGCATGAGTCCTTCTGCTCCTTGGAACATCTGATGTGTGCCCTGTGAGGGGTGGAGGGCTGGACAAACCCTGAAGGGGAGAAACCAGGACTGGGACTGAGGCCCATGTAGGTCCAAGTCCAGGCATGGGGTACCCCAGTTGAACCACACTTTGGTCCCTGGTGATTCCTGGATACCAGACAGAGACTTAAGACATTTCAAGGAAGTCACTCTAAAGCGAAGGGCCCCATGAGGTGCCTTTGCCAGGGTCTAAGGCAATGCTAATAGCTACCCTTTTTCTAATGTAGCGATGACTGAGAAGCATATAGAGTTAGGACCTGCTGGAAAAGCCAAGTTTTCCATGAAATTGTTCATTGTCATTTTAATTGGTTTTATGTAAATTATTTTCTTAAAGAGTTTGATGATTGAACTGTATTTTAAAAAGTACTCTGTATGTTTTGTCTTCGGTGATGAAATGCTTTAATGTTTTGACTCCTGGCCACTCACCCATGTGTCCTTCCAACCTTCACGCCCTGGTAGCACCTTCTCTCTTGTCTTCTCCAAGTGCTCCCGTCTCTTCTCACTCCAGTGGTCCATTGTGGTTTTCCTGGATGTTATTTGTTCAAGATCGGAAGGACTGATAACTTCCATGTCCCTTTCCTGCCTTGTTTAGGAAATGGGGATGACATTGGCAAATGGAAACCCTTGGTGGGTGAGCTCTTTTGACCCCCTTGCCCTAGTGTTTCCCTCTTTTGCTGGCGCTGTCCCTCTCCTTGTCTTAAATCTCACTCCCACGGGGTAGCACTTGTTCTCGCATAGGATGTTTGCAGAGCCCGTGTGTAAAGAATGATCAACAGAACTTAGTTTGGAGGATATAAGATTTAAGGAAGACATGTGAGCCTCACCTATCTGAAGTGTTGTCATGTGGAAGAGAAGAATGCCTTATTCTTTGAGACCCCCAGCTGTTAAATTGGGTCAGTGGGAAGGAATTTGCAGAAGATTCTGTCCCAGGGGAAAGTCTCTTTCTTATGGTTGTCTGCGATAGAATTAGCTATTTTTGGTGACCCCTTGGCACATACATTAGGGAATGGATTTTAACACTGTTTGGATTTGGTGTTCAACTGACAAGTTGAAATGAAATCTGAGGAAATGGGGGTAACATCCAGTGGTTAGATAACATCCTGATAGAGTAAGGGCATCCCTTTTCTTTGGTTTTACCTTCCTCTCCTAGGCCAAGTAGACCTCGCTCCTGGACACTGCATTCGAGTCTTTGACTCTTATATGCGGCATTCACCCTTCTATGCTTAGCCCCTAGTTGCTGTGCCGTCACTCCCTGCAAAGACCCCATTCCATGTGCTGATATTGGGTGACACCTCTCTCCCATAAGTTTCTGGTAGTCATGGCCTCTGCTCATGGCCTGTCTAGTCATCGCTTTGCCTAGGGCTCAGTTGATCTGCATGTAGTTCAAGACAGGAGTCTATGTGTATTGATGTGACAGCTAGGTTGTCATTAAGTCCTTACCGATACCTGTAACTGAATCTATGATTCTTGACTTATTTGGTGTGTGTGGGGGGGTCTCATTGTTTGCCTTGATGGAACAGTGGATCCCATTGAGGGAATGGATCATGGCATAATCTCCCCACCATGCTCTTCCTTGGAATTTTCTTTCATTCTCCCCTCCATGGAATATTGATTTCACAACACATTCTCGTCCTTAAATACATTTTGACCTGCCAGGCTTGACTAAATGTATCCTAACTTACTCCATTTGTCTTCTCCTAGCTTTGTTTTCCTTTTCCCCTAATTCAGTGCTTTATTGTCACCAGTGAGGCTACTGAGCAATGCTTAGCTCCACCCCAGGTCCTCAGATCGTAAGAGGATGCCAATCCCTGCTTGCATCTGTGCCATTCTGGTATGTTTTAATGACAAATTAGCCCCAAAGGAGAAAAGGGGAATCTATTTTTAATGAGGGCATTGGAAATAATTTCTTGCTTTCATTACTAAAAACAAACAAACAAAAAACCCCAAAAATCAGTTTTATGGATTTAGAAGTACCACTTGGAAACAACTATATAGGAAAGAAAAGTGCGATAAACAAGTTCATTCATTCTCTCTCAGGTGATCTAGATTCATTCTTACTTGCCCAGAGAAAAGTTGGGCTGTGTCTCCAGCAGGACTGAAAAACTAGCCATGCCGGATACCTCACAACTAAGTTGATTCTGACCCTTCCCCACGTCATCTCCTGGGAGCAGACTGGACTTGTCAGGTGTTGTGCTGTGCCTGATAGTTAGTAGTCTATGTTTCTTAGGAGGCCTTTTGTCTCCCTGGACCCGAATCCTTAACCTTTGTCACATCACTGACTTGGAGTGTCTCCTTGATCACCTGGCAGAAGTGACACCAGCTTTGGAGTACCTCAGCCTGCTGGGTAATGTGGCATGTCCCAATGAGCTGGTCAGCTTGGAAAAGGATGAGGAAGACTACAAGAGATACAGGTGAGTATCTAGGGGTTGAAACATGGTGGGAAATGGAGAAATAACACCTTTTTGGGGGATGGTATTATGGGATGCATAGTAGGTGTTCGGTTAAGTATCAGTGGGCTTTCCGTGATAATACTTTTGATAAACTATAGCCATCGTTTCCCTTCTTCAAGGTCACAGGAGCCAAGAAACATGAAAAGCTGCTAAGTGGTCTAGGTGGGAGGTTGATAAACTTTTTTTGTAAATAGCTGGGTAATAGATATTTTTAGGCTTTGAAGGTCATATGGTCTATGTCACAGCTATTCAACTCTGCTGTTATAGTGCAGAAGTAGCCATAAACAATTCGTAAATGAATAAGCAAGGCTATGTTTCTTTCTTTTTTTTTTTTTTTAGATTTTATTTATTTATTTGACAGAGAGTGAGGGAGCACAGAAACAGGCAGAGGGGCAGGCAGAGGGAGAAGCAGGATCCTTGTTGTGCAGAGAGCCCGACGTGGGGCTTGATCCCAGGACCCTGAGATCATGACCTGAGCCGAAGGCAGACGCTTAACTGAGTGAGCCACTCAGGTGCCCCTGCTATGTTTCAATAAAACTTTACTTACAAAAACAAGGAGCAGGCCAGATTTGACCCATGGGCCATATTTGGTTTACCCCTGCTCTGTGTTGTAAGATTTTCCTGTGGTCAGCCTCAGAGTTGCCTTTTAGAGAGAGAACACTTCCCACTAAAGTTAGGGAGCTTATGTAAGACCCCAAAAGGAAGTCCTCGAAGGTCCATAACTTCATTCCATTAAGCTGCGCCTCACTGTCCACCAACCGCTTTGATGGGCTCAAAGGAGAAATGGTTTTCTTCCCCCTCTCTGCTACTAAACCATCTGCTTTGAAATACCTGACCCAAACTCACATCTCTTAGGGAGTCTCCTTGATCATACCCATTTTACTAAACTCATTTTATATTTTCTTTCTTCATTTTGAATTCTGTGTGCCCTCCTTCTTGGTTGTTGTTTTGCAAATGTTTTTAGATGATCTTTTCATGTGCATAGCCTCTCTCTTCATTATCATATAAGCTGTCATTAACATCCTGTGTGGATCAGTGTGGGAAGGGGAGAGGAAAGAAGGATGGAAATGTAAGGCAGGTAAGCCCACTGGACGATAAATTTGGAAGGATTAGGGAAAGAAGATAATGGTTTGAAAGAAACTGGTTCTCTTGGGACTCCTATAAAAATTTGTGGTGACCCATGAAAGAATGAAGTCGGGGGAGTTCATGTTGTATAAAGGCAAAGCTGTAAGAAATACTGAAGGCTATTGAACATTGTATATTTTTAAAATACATAGATGTAGACACATAAAACTACATCAAGAATTCTGCTATATTTCCTTATTGGGAAATATTGTGTACCTTTAACCTCATTTTCTAGAATTCTTGATTAATTTTGTAGGGGTCTGAGACTATTTTTAAACTATCTTAGAATAAAACTCTAACCCTACTTTTAACAAAATGTAGTAAGTCTTTCCCCATTATGAAGATTTTCATTTGGATGTGATCCTACAGATTTGAATGTCAATTCTGTTGGGGAAATATGATTAATATCCAGCAGGTGAAGAGTCGCACATTTCTAAATCAACCCCGTAAGTTGCTTAATCACTTAGAACTTAATTTGCTTCTTTTAACACTCTTATCAACTCTGAAGCATTTAACAGCCTGATTTCAGATATGAAGGGGTCTCTTAAAACATATTTTATCTTCTTGCAGCAATTTGTGTCTTGGAACTGTCAAACAAGTCCAAGAAATTCTTTCAGTCAACATTTTTAGTAAACAAAGCACGATTTAGGAAATTTTCATTTGTTTTTGACTCTTTTCTTTAGATTTCTGTGTTTAATTCTTTTTAAGAAAGATTTATTTATTTTACCAGAGAGAGAGCACACACAAGCAGGGAGGGGGGCAGAGAGAGAGAAGGAGAAAGAGAATCTCAAGCAGACTCCCCCTGAATGGAGAGCCTGATGCAGGGCTCTATCCAATGACCCTGAGATCATGACCTGAGCTGAAATCAAGAGTTGAACACTTACCTGACTGAAACACTCAGGTGCCCCATGTGTTTAATTCTTTAAAATAGCCCAATAAGGGAGCCTGGGTGGCTCAGTTGGTTAAGGAACTGCCTTCGGCTCAGGTCATGATCCTGGAGTCCCGGGATCAAGTCCTGCATAGGGCTCCCTGCTCGGCGGGGAGTCTGCTTCTCCCTCTGACTCTACCCCTCTCATGTTCTCTCTCTCTCAAATAAATAAATAAAAATCTTGAAAAAAATAAAATAGCCCAATAAATTTTATATATGGATATGCCTGCACATATCCATATATATGTGTCTTTGTGTATGTGTGTGTTTGCACACACATTGAGACACATGTTCATTCATTCATTCGTGGAGCTGTATGTAAGCAAAACTGTAGGCACGTTTTTGTTGTCTTTTCTTCCTAGAATGAGAGAAGTAGAATGATGAAAATCTTCAATTGCATCATATTCTATTCAGTCTCAAATAGAAGGCTTATAAGTTTGCAAAAGGAAGAAAAGCTAATACTATTCTTCTTCGTTATTGTAACTGTTCACATCAGTAAAAATACTAAGACCCATAAAAGGGTCCAATCAGAAGATCTGAGGTGGGGTCCAGCTTTAAAATGGGGAGGATAGTCTAGATTAGTGACCCTTCAGCAAGGCTGTACTTCTGAATCATCTAAGGCATTTTGATAACTTAGTGGCAAATGCAACAAAAAAGTCAACAGGTGATTTGGATGCTCACCTGACTATGGGACTAGGTAGTGTTGAAAATTCCCGTTAGCTCTAGCATTCTGAAATACTCCACTTCCAAGCTGTTACCGTTCCTCCTTTACTAACTCATGCCGTTTTATATACTCCATCTTGTATCTTTCTCTCACTACTTCATATATGTCCATATCTAGAGGATGGCTTCTAGTAGGTAAGGCTGCATCTTCTTGCTCTTTGAAGACTCTCCAATATCCAAGGTAACACTGGCCAGGGAATCGGGGCCAGATAAATGTTTGCTGGAGCCAGCTTGAAAATTATTTTCTTCTGAGAAGCTGAGTGCTTATAGAGAAATGTATGGCCCTCTGGGCATCTCAGATGCCCACTTCCTATTTGGAATCAGATCCATTTGTCCACAAACACAGTTAACAAGCAAGGGACTATCCTTCGGACTCAATCCAAGTGCTGGTCATTGGGTCCTGATCCTTCAGGGAGGGCTTGGTTCTAAAGGAGTGATTTACTCATGGGCTGGTGCTGGTGCCCACTAAGGCTGCCCTCGCTACCCCAGATCTGTTGGGGTTGAGGGATGGGGCTGGGAAGGTTGTTTGTTCCTGCACTATGGCAAATCTACCAGGGGGAGCTGGATTCTAAGGGCCACACACAGCTGAAATCACATCTAGTCAAAATTACCCCAGAAAATCCATAAGTCACCCCCAACAGTGGCAAGATGCTCATGTTCTGAGAGAAATAGGAGCTAAGAACACTGGAAGGAACATTAAATGTGAGCCCATCCAGTTACACATTCACTGCACGGCATATGATAGTTGAGTGCAATGGTAGGTCTGTTCTCTAGCAAGTCTTAATTTTTTATTCGTTTTATTTTTTATTTTTTATTTCTGCTTGACAAGCACTCTCACACTTCCATTTGGATGAGATAAGTGGATATGTGATGTAGTTCTCTTCTCTGGTTTGTAAGCAGCTCTGCTTTGTTCATCCTGGAGTTTGTGCTTCATTTGCCCCTAAGAAATTTTAGGGTTTTACAATAAGACTTTTGAATCCAGGGTTCTTCTAGTGTTTGTGTTTCTACAAAGTAATGCAGCCACTTCTTCTTTTTTTTTTTTTTTTTTCCTTTTGGTAAAATATTTTTCTGGCCCTTCATCCACGAAACATGAGGTCTGCCTTCCTCCTAGCTGTTACCCAGAGCCTAATAGTAGGGCCTCTATGTAAATTTATGTGACATTTTCACTAGAAAATTGCTTAAAAAATGAATGATATTTCTACAGTTTACTGTTTTTCACTTTAAGTACATTTTCTGACAATATGTCTTCTATTAATCATTTAAGCAATAGTAGGAGCCTTAAAGGAGTGTATTCAGAAGCAAGAACCCATGGCTCATTTAGTGCTGTCTGAAAAAATTTCTTATTGATTGGCATCCTCTGTGGTTATGTGATGTAATATTTATAATATGTCACCCAGCCATACATCAAAACAAGTACGTCTGTTTCATTTCTACGGGAGGTGTTGATTTCAGAGAGGTCAGCCCACTTTTAGGTCACGTTGTGGCCAACCACTGGAGCAGAAGTGGGAAGTGACTAGATTTATGGAGTTATTGGAAATGGCTTCACAGATGCTTCGCTTTCTGATGATGCCTTCTTCCCATCCCCCAAGTCACCCCTCTTCCTTCCTTCCTTACCCCCTGTGCACGCAGTTGGATTTTCTTGGCACATATCCCCATAGTAAAACGGGCTCATTAAATCTGTATGCGGGCATGAACATACTACCGAGTTGTTGAGCGGTGCCCTGGTCCTGCTGGGGCAGGAGTGAACCAGGCCTGGATTTTTTCTTTGCCATTCATCATGGCTCATGGCTGAGAAATGTCCATTGCCTTGTTATTGTAGGAGCTTAAACCTGCCCGTGCTTTGCTGTGTGTACACACTGTGCTACTATTTTGGGATGAATGTTGAATGAAGGCGAATGTGATAACAAGCAGCCTTCAGGATTTGGGTGGGAAGAGAGTGGTGTGGCAGAGCTTGGTTGGCTTGGGAGGCCCACCGTCCTACTAAGAAACCACTGAGGTCTGCTATGGACTTCAACACTAGCCAAACAATGAGTCAAGTGTGAGACCTGGGTGCCCAGAGTGGTCTGTTTCTTGTCTTCCTTCGCAGTTCTTTTCTTTCTTCTTCCTGCAGGAAAGACAATGGAATGAAAGTCAACAGTTCGCAAAGAGCTAGACCTGGCTTGTCAAATAAGGGGTTTGGTCTCATGGTCTCTTAGCTGTATTTCTGTCACGAAACTCTTTGCCATTCATTCTCTCCTGCCACTCCAATCGCTGCTTGGCCTCTCCTTCCTCCCGCCTCCTCAGTAGGCCCCTCTGTATTTCTCACAACTTTAAATTATTTAAAACGTGACACCCTTTCTTTGTTCCCTCACAGAGAGCAGCCCGAGGCCTGCCCAGTGTCTGTAGCACTCAGCCAAAGGGAAGGAGGGAGGGACCCTCCGCAGACTGTTGGCCGTCCTGGGCTGCCACCATTTCCCAGCCAAATAGGAGCTGTAAAACTTGTGGCTTACATAACCCAGCTAGCATTCTCCAGCTAATCTACAATCTGGGCTTTGAAGATCACAAGAAAGCAAAGGTCACGACCCAGAGATCAAAGTGACAGAAGCCCACAGAGTAATTGCTGGTTACCCTCTGTAGAGGGCCTTGCTCTGTCCTGTGGGTGTATTGTTTGCATGGAGACTTCAAACATGCTGCCGGTGAACTGTGAGGAAAATCAGCTGGCCTTTGCCAGTTGTCAGGCATTCATTAATGCTGTAGGTGAGCTCACCTCGGCTCATTAGAGTGAGATCATTGTCATCTCTCTGAGTATCTGGAGTTATTCCACTCACAGTGTTTGTTCATTACTCTTTGGTCTTTATTGACTTTTTCTCACAGCCCTCCTTTACCTGGAGGTGTGAGGGGGTGGTTATATAAGGAAATTGGAGTAATAAGAAAGGAGGCTATGGATGTGTTTGTTGGAAATTAACTTTGAGGCACACAGAATTCAAGCAGGCGAAAGCTTGCATGAGAGAGACGTAGGCATCAGCGAGCCTGTTCTCTTCAGTGTGCAGATGGGGAAACCAAAGCTCAGGATGGTGGCGGAGACTGAACCAAGATCACACAGCAAAATAAGCCCAGAGTCTAGACCCTTTCCTCTGCCCCGATAGTCCCCAAGCTTTTTATTATGAGGACCTCTCCTCTGATTAATTTTCTGCCCCTTTTGTCTCTTTAATAAGCTTTGGTTTCCTTAATAAGCTACATTTAAGCCATTGTTAACTTTTTAAAATTAGACACATTTAGCTGTTGATGAGTGCTTTTGATCAGCATGAGGTAACCGGTGTTACCAAACGGGGTTGATGTAATCCAGTCAAAAGCAGAGAAGCTTGATGTCTTGCTGGCGTGCTCACTCTATTCTGTTAGGTTTTGTGAAAGATTGAGACAAAGTTCCTGGGTCACCCGTTGCTGACTTCAGGGGCCCCTGGTAGAGCATCAGAAGCTTGCACCGTGTCTCCCCACCACCCCCATGCACAGGAGCAGGGAGGCACCAAAAGCTCATGCGAAGGATGGGCATTCTATATGGCCATAAATGGAAAGAGGTAGGAAAAAACTCCGGGTGACCTTGCATTCTGATTCCCTTAGGATCTGGACACTTGGTATTTCTTTAGATAGAGTCTCCTCAGAGAAAGAAACATGGTGGCCAATCCCAGGAGCAAACAATGGAGAGCTGTCCGGGTGTTTCTGGGATTGTGTGGTATTACGGGGAGCAGCTAGCACCCCCCCCCCAAGGTAGCAGTTTGAGCAGGAGCAAAGAGCATCCTCCTCTCCCTTTGAAGTCTAGATGAAAAATGCCAGAGCTTTGGGATTCAGGCAGAGAAAATTGATTTGGGAGCAAAAAAACAAAAAAACAAAAAAGACTTTCCACTCTTCCTTTTCTCCCTCTGCCAGTTTTGGGTGTCTCCTTAGAGGAGTCCTGTAAGAAAATGGACCATTGAATATGAAAAGAGAGAGAACCCAAAAAGCTCTGTGTGTGGGTCTCACTTTTTGAGAATCTGCTTTCAGACAGAAACAAATGGGTCTTTACACACCTTCCCAGGAGCCCTGATTTTCTTCTTGATAACCTCACCTTCCACATCACAGCCAAGAGTGTCCCTGACTTCCCGCCCCCAGCCCCAGGGCTTTTGCCTGGCCACCTTGGGAAGGTCAGGAAAATTGGAGTTGCCCTCTGGAACTGGGGACATGAGACTCAGAACTTAGACCGATCTCTTTTCATTAAGCAGTGCCCTGGCTTAACAAGCAGTTTTATAAATCTGAAGCTGTCTCCGGGTGTCACAGGATTTATAGACGGGGGTTTCTGCCATAAAGTGGTTTATGATGGCTGCCTTCTGTGTTATTAGTAGCTGTCTCTTCCTTCAACCATTGCTGTTTGATAATAGCCTTAAAACACCCAGAATTACTTACCTGCAAGCCCCATTCCCGATAGCCCCTGTTGACAGTCTGAATAAGTTTACTGCCCTTTTGTTGTACTTTACCTTCAAAACAAACTGATTGAACCATCAATAGCTCGTGGAAGCTGACAGAGGCATGTCATCTGGACTAGCCCTTGTGATTGCAGGTTATCTGGGGGAGTTAACCTTCCCGCTTTGTTAACTGAAATGTTTTATGTACTATGCAACTTTAGGATACGGCTGTGATAACCCCAGTAACTAAGTAATACATCACGGTAAAGAGATTTTGGTGCAACAAATAACCCTGGATTAAATTTACAAGGGTCGAATTGATATTGTAAAAGCCTTTATTCTGTGGCTTTGGGAATCCTCAGTTGTATTTTTATGGCAAACTTGTATTATACTCGGGATTGAAGCTGCAGCTTTTGACACCCTGACATGACCTAGAACAAAGGGAAATAGATCTCCCTAGACTGGGATGGGACAGGCGGGCAGAAAGCCCACTGACTTATCACTTGGCAGTAATGTTTGGAGCTAGTTCCAAACCACCCGGGGGCAAGGAGATTTGGTGGATGTGGCTGCCTTCTGGGCGCTGTGTACCACAGACACTGGGGTAGGGCAGACCATGAGCAGAATTGGGATGGAGATTCTCCACCACCCCACCAACCTCATAATTCCAAAGCTATTATTCGCCATGGTGTTATTTTCACTGGACAGTGGTTTGCAACATGATCCGTGGCATCAACCATCCTGAGAACTTATTGGAAATGTACATTCCAGGCCCTACTCTCTAGGGAATCAGAAATTCTGGGGGTGGGGTCCTGTGGTCTGTGTTTCCACAAGCCGTCCAGGGGATGCTGGTGCCCTCTTAAGTTTGAGAGTGACTGTGCTGGAATATAAGCTCCTTGAGAGCAGGGACCTTGTCTGTTTCGAGCCTTGCCTTATTCTCTGCACCTGGCACAGTTTATGACAGGTGGTAGCAGCTCACTAATTATTGGTTGTGTGAGTGAATGTATGAAGCCATCTCTCAGGGAGGAACTTTGGACCCTGGGCTGAGTCTCAGGCTGAATTATTTGGGGGCAAGCCTTCCTAGTGTCCCTCAAACCTCTCCAAGCACTCACCACCTAGGAAACCCCAGGCTGGCCGTCAGGATGGGAGTCAAGTCAGCCCTAGTTTCAGGGATGACTGGCAGCCTATTTCATGGGCTGTTTCTTCGACTGTATAAGATGAGTGCTCTGAAAACAGCAGCTCTTTGTCATCGAAAATTTTTAACTAGCTTAAAAGCCAGCACCTCTCTCTCTCTCCTTTGATTTCAGGGCTGTGATCCAAAGTGGGGCAAAATGACAACGTGCTGTCTGTTGTCATCATGGTTCCTGCCAGCCCCGTGAAGACATCTTTCATTCCATCATTAAACATTGGCTGATTTTCTAATACTGATGTTTTCTTCACCTGAATATTCATCTTTTCCCACCCTACACTTAGTGGGTGTCTTTACTTCTCTGAGCGTCACTCCTGACATATTGTTTCCATCTGTACATGTCTTTATTTGAAAGAATCTGTTGTCATCAAGACTTTTCTGCTACACGCAGAAGATGGAAGTTTTCTCTGACACTGACTGAGGCCAGTGGGAGTTCTACTGGAGGATAGAAGTTCATTTGAGGCTTCGTGGAAACTTTCTGATTTTGGATAAGTTTAGAGGGCATTTGTAAAGGAAAGGGAGAGGCTCAGGGAGAGATTGGAAAGAAGATCATAGATTGAGAACAGGGAGGAAGCCGGAAGTCGATAGTCAAATTTCCAGGACCTCAGATGTTGGGGTGGCCACTTATGGGGAAGAAAAGTATACCTCAAAAGAACTGCTTATTTTCTTTAAGGAGTATTTCGACTAGAAGCCTCTATGCTGTTTTCTCTGGCATTTCAATAATCAACCAAATCTTTGGGCAAGTATATGGAGGCCACCTGGTGATGTGAGACCATCTTATGAAGGTGGGAGCCGGCCTTGGAAACCCAAGGCTCCCGTGAGGAGGGGGTCATGCTAAATACCCCCAGGTAACATTTGCACTGAGAACAAGCTCAGGGCTTAGGATTGCTTTAGGGTTTGGTTCTTTGAAGATGACTTGAGATTTCTTGTTTCTCCTCTTTCTCCTCCAGCCATTAGTTTTCACTCATTCAGTGAGTAATGTTAGGTCCCTTTCTCTGTGCTCCCCAGAATTACTTTGTGCATAACCCCAATCTCGGCACTTAGCTGTGGGGTTTCTAATTTTTCTGTGTGAGTCTATCTTCCCCATTATATCAAGAACCCCTTTAAGAGCAGAAATCATGTTATAATCACCTCTGTATACCTAGGGCCTGGCACATGGTAGGTGCTCAAGAAATATTCATACAACTTAAACAAACTAGTATTTTATCGAGTCCATTCTAATACTACTTTTTGAGATAATATGAGGGCGAGAAAAAAAAGTCCCTGCCTTTAAGAAGCTCATAGGTGAGGACATCAACTGAACACCAATAAAATGATTAAAAACAACCAGATGTTAGATGGTATGGTGCTCACAGAGTATCCTGGGAGTGCAGAGAAGGGAGACAACGTGTTCTGGAGATGCAGAAGAAAAGTTCATGTGGGTTGGGATTTGAAAGATGAGTGAGTACTGAAGAGGCTGAATGCAGGAAGGAAATGACAGAGTCCTATGGAGATAATCTATTACTCTTGACATTGGATACTTACCTCTTCTTCCCAAGCAGGACAGGGTCTAAACAATGGCTCCTTTGAGTGATCAAGTATGGGGCTCGATGGAAAGCATCTGGGTTGGTAACTGTCCCTGAAGAAGACGTATAGGCAGGTGTCTATACCTTTTATGTATGTATTAAATGTTTATGTACCTATCCCATGGCCACGTGGATCTTCTCATCAATTCCAAATATACCTGCTTGAGGACAGTTCGTCACACAAGCAGCCATTAGCTTATCCATGGAGGCCATGATGGACACCAAAGACTCTTTCTGGGGGAATCTGTATTAGTATTTGTTAAGCTATTAAATGAATATCTCCTATAAACTGATTCTTCTTGTTTCACCTTGGTAAAAATAATCTTCATAGTGCCAGTGTGGAAGTAACTCAGGGATGATGAGAAAATCCTCAAGTCGCCTGTTCAATTCTTCAAGGAAACATTTCTCAGTTATGTGCACTCCTTCCTTCTATCTCAAAGTCATCTATGTTATTACAGCCTCTAGTTTATTGTCCTGGTTGGCCAGTCAGTGCCTCTTGTCTTAGTTTCAAATTGAAGATGTGTTTTGTTTTGTTTTAAAGATTTTATTTTTAAGTAATCTCTACATCCATTGTGGTGGCTTAAACTTACAACCCCGAAATCAAGAATCACATGCTCTGCTGACTGAGCCAGCCAAGCTTCCCAAAGATGTGCTTATATCTCAGAAATGAGAGTTACACAGATGACCCATAGGAATGGCAATGACATAAATGGTACAATTAGGTGGTAGGTTAGTTTCCCTGAGAACTTTCTGCATAGCAAAGAAGCCAGGCCCATTTCTAGAAAGGAAGGGCAGTTGTGGGGGGATGGGTACACTGATAGAATCTTCCTGCCTCATCAGGTGTGTGTGTGTGTGTGTGTGTGTGTGTCTACATTTGAATCAAGAACAATCAATAGTGTACATTTTTAAGGATTAGTTGTATGTGTAAAATATTATTTAGATTTCTGCAAAGAGTGATTATTCATTCTTCGTGAAAGAAAAGAGAAGCAGCAGCCAAGATCTAAACTTCTGAAGACCTCATGACGTAGATCCCTGAGCATGAGCCAAATTGCATGGAACTTGGTGCCATCACCTACCCTCCTGAGTTGTCTCTGACTGTTTTCTTTCAGATGCTTTGTTCTGCACAAGCTGCCCAATTTGAAGTTTCTATGCCCGGAAAGTAACCAGACAAGAACGAGAGGAAGCTTTGCTCAGAGGGTCGTTCATGAAAGTGGTGAAGCCCAAGGTAAGGCGCCTACTTTCTGGTCATCATAAGGGGTTTATGTCTTGTCTCACTGATTATTCTTTGCACGTAGAGGATGTTCTTCTGTGTTTGGAACGCAGGAGAGATCTGCAACCAGGGTTGTATCCGTGGGTACACTGTTGGCCTAACAAGACGTAGGACTGGGAATAAATTGGATCTTCCTGTGATCCATCTAAGGGCACCTTATTTGTAAGGTGATTTCACCCAGGTGGCTCTTTTATCAATAAAGCAGCACCATACACAGCCCAATGGTGATGTTCTGGGGGGAAGATTTCAGGTCTCCTTGAAGATGTTTCTTTTACAAGGTGGGGCCTCTGCAGGTCTGTTGCCGAGAAAGGAGAAAGAAGTAAGGTTGGGGCATTTACTTTTCCTCATGTGGGTAGCATTCGTTTCGTGACCCACAGGGAGCTCTCCTTTCTTGGGGCCATAGTGAAGGTAGGGGAGAGTGATTTTCTTCTGTTCACAAGGTATGAGGGCTCAAGAGCTCTTGGAGATATTATTAGTGAGAAAGGTCATTTTTTCTGACAATGTGACCTGGGACTAGCATATCCCCACATGCAGCTCCCCAGCTCCTGGGAATAGTTTTACTGACCTTTCCTTTATTTGCTGAGTCTGCATCCAGGTCATGGAAGTGAATATGGTGTCATCTTAATGACAGCATTGATGAGGCAAGGGATATGTGGCTTTGAGTCTTGGATTCAGATTCAAGGAGATTTTTAAGGATGTGAAACATTATCTCTTTGGGAGGAGCTGGGGTTCTTCTATGAGGCCCAAGGCTGGAGAATGGACCACATGACCCTTGATGACCCCTTTTGAGGTCCCTCACTTCCCCAAGGCCCCGTGGAGCTACCTAGTCACTTCCTGTAGGACCCTAGCTTGTGTGTTGAAAACACTGGCCCAGAAATCCTGGAGGTCTGGTTTGTCCTTGCTTATTGACTTAGAGTGCCTTGCACATGCATTGGAAATGATTAAGAGGGAAAGAGAAAAAAACAAACAGAACCAAAACAGAAAAACGAAACCTCTTCCATCAAGCTGCTCCGCTGGCAGCAGACCTCAGGCCATTTTTTTTTCTCCTGATTCCATGAGGTGCAACTTATTTCCCGTTATGCTGAATAAAATTGCTAACAGTTGTGGAAATATATGATATGGAGGGTATAATACTGGCAGATAAATGTATAGTTACCTGTTTCAGCATGTGGGAAATTAATTGAGTGATTCGTTTCATAGCTATTAAAGTGTTAACAGTTTTCCTTATCGAGGCACACATTTGATGTATTGCTCATGACTGCCTTTAGTTATTCCAGCTTTTGTAATTTTGTACAAATGAAAGAATTTATTTCTTGGCCTCCCTTTTTTTTTTTTTTTTTGTTTAAAAGATTCCAGAGGCAGCCGACATCAACAAAGGACAACAAATGAACTGTTTATAATATCTTGGGTTCCTGTCCATTCCACATTTTCCACCTTCATGTATGCATGCATGTTATAGGACAGATCCGTATTTCTCCGGCTCCCCCTGTTCTTGACAGGGGAAGCACTACATTGTCCCAGGAAATCGGAAGAAGCACTCATACAATACCCACCATGTGTGCTCATCACTGCCCTAAGGCTCTTTGTACTCTAATCTGTGAGTCCTCACACAACCCTGCAATGTAGGAGGAAGGGAGCACTGGCTGACTCTGCAGGTGGGGTAACTGAGGCCTGGAGGTGTTAACTGTGCAACCCGGCTAGTAAGAGCTGGGACTGGGGCTGGACCGGTGTGTCTGACCACAGAGCCACACCCTTCGACTCCGATCTTACCCCTGGAGCAAGTGAGCCACCCGTTTTCCCGTGCATTTCTCTGTTGCAGATAAAAGCCTCCTAAGAAGGCCTAAAGGAAGAAAACAGGTAAAAGCTGAACTTCTCTCTTGGGGTCGAGATGGCAGCCGGGTCTGAAACCCCACCCGGCCTTTGAAAGCAGGCAGGAATGGCTCCTTAAAGTCTGGTAGTAGCCGGCTCCCTGAGTCACGAACAGCATCATCAGAAATGCTTTTCAAAGCTCCAGATTAGTTTCTAATCAATTATAGAATTAGCTTGTGTTTGTGTGATTGACTCCCACATCTTTACTAATGGTGTTAAGCTTAAAAATACCCATTAATTATTTGAGGAGAGACAAAAAACACTCTGACAGAGCATGGGGATCTTCAGCTGTTATCTTTTCGGAGAGTCACATGATTTCCAAACTGGAGAGGCCTTCTGAAATCAGCTGGTCTGTGCTGTCACTTGATGGGTGAAGGAACCGGGTGAGGGTGTAGTTTCCGGAGGCAGCCCCCCTCACCCCCCTTGCCCCGCCCCGCCTGGTCTAGCGGAGGCAGAGCCCGGGGCAGAACGCGGGGGCCCGGGCTTCCGGTTAAGTGCTCTATCTGCGCCCTGATGCTTCGAGCGCACAGGACTGACTTCGCTGTGCTCCTGCTTGCACGGCCCACTCATGCTTCTCTCGAATGCCAGGCAACTCCCCCCGGCCTGTTTTCAGAGATACGCATTGGTACTTCTCTTGCGGATAGCGGGAGGCCAAAGGAGCTTCTTGCTGAATTAATAAATTGGCGCTAAAAAGGCTGGTTCTCGCCTGCGCGCAGTGTGTGCAGACGTCTGTTTGTTCCTGTGCAGGTGTGTATACACGCTCTCTGTCTCCGTGTGTGTATACATATGTACGTTCTGGGAGGTCTGTGTACACTCGGAGTCGGCTTCTAAGTGGAGAGCAATTTCCTCCCCGTGAATTGCCGACGTTGTGCCGAGCACACTTGCTGAAGACCTATTTCTCATCACAGAGTCAGAATGGCAAGTTGGCTTCTGTCCTTTCTCAGGCAGCAGAGGCCCTGTTGTGCTCGTTCAGCAGAATGCTCTGATGGATGATGGAGGGGGCCGTGATTTGGGGAGCTGTTTTCATTTTATTCCTGACATAAAGTATTTGGGAGAATGGAAAATGCCTCTCCAATCACAGCTCTCGCCTTGGAGGTAGGGGACAGGCAGTCTGGGTGTTCTCGGCTGACGCAGATGCAAAATCATCCAGAAACTCATAAACCCCCTATGTCACAAAGGTTTGATTTGGTACCTGGCAGGCCCTGGCGCCTGAGCACGAGTTCGCTCTAGCCTTCTGTTGTGATGACACGTTTCCCTTCCATTGCCGCCTTTTGGCTTTTGTTGTTTAAAAGCTGCTTTCTGTCTGAGCTCTGATTGTCCTATAGAAAGATGCCATCATTCATTAGGGAAGTGATAGCTAATTCTACAATGGACTCTTCTAGACTGGTGTGTTTGTCTTGTGAGTTAATGGATCTACGACAACTAGGCTTCCCTCATTTCCTGGAATTTTAAAGAAAAGCTGTATCTTTTGCAAATATTGGCCATGGAATCATGCCATTGTCAATGCCGAGAGCACCAAGCTGGATGCAGAGAAGGTGGGGAGGCCCCCAAAGAAGGGCTTCTGTGATGGCCAGACCATGATCCCCCTTGCCACATCAGGGAACATAAATCAAAGGGGCGCGAGGCCTGTCCAGGAGGGTATGCATGGCGGGCATGCCAGCCCTACACATCAGGCAGTTCAAGAATCCGACAGTCAGAATTGCTTAATTATGTCCTGGCTTTGTAATTATTCATCCCTGTTCTGGCAAAGAACACGGTTGTCATTTCTTTGACATAATTATTTAAAGCTGAGCCCTCTTGTTTACAGGCATGTATATGAAGTTGGCTACCAACTGTGTAATGTTCAGAACCTTATAGACGCAGTGGGGAGAGCAGCTCCAGGGACAGCTGGCCCGAGAATCACAGCCTGTGTTAGGAAGTGTTTTGACATGTGTACTTTGGCTTATATTTGTGGCCATTCTGTTGTAGGTGAGAGAAGGTAATAGGTATGTTTGTGGGTGTCAGCATGTCCTTGAAAATATGTGATGCATGCCTTTGTGTGGGCCTGCCTGGGTTTCCTATCATGTGTAGTTGTGTATTTGTGTAGTTTTGTATAGTTTATATATTGTGTGTGTGTGTGTATCTTTGAAATATTCTTTTTTTCTGATGGGGTGGAAGCTGTGTGTGTCCCAGAAAAGGAGGGAAAGGGAGAGGAGGAGGAAGGAAGGAGGGAGAGGAAGGCGTGATGTATTAGAGGAACTTCTGAGTATATGTACCTTCTGGAAATCTTTTTTATTCCTGACCTTAAACTGAAAGTTGGATGTTATTTGGGGTCTGAGGATCGCCTCCTTCCAGGGCCACACTACGCAGCCCCGCTCCTGACACTGGCATGAGGACCCAACTCCCTGGTTTCCTTTAGTTTCCTTCTTCTGTGTCTATGTTTTTGGACTGACACACACACAACAATGGCAGCCTAGGATAAAGATATGGAATAGGAGCTTTGGGAAGCCAGGTTTTGTCAGGATGAAGCAGCCCCTCATCTACTGAGATGTCAGCTCCATGAGGGTAGGCACTTGCCTGTTTTTATTGCCCCCGTATCCCCAGGGCCTAGTTTATAGCAGAGGCTCAGCCAATACTCGTCAAAAGAATGAACTGGGAACAACAGAGCATTTTGGAAGATCCATCGTGAAAGGTGGTCCATTTTTTTTTTTTCTTATTGCTTCAATATGGTCCTCTGGAAAAGCAGGGAAGGGACCTCTGCCTTAAAAAAAAAAATGTAATAACTTGAATCTGTGCATTGGCAGAAAGGAGAGATTCTGGGTTGTGTATTTGTTTTTCCAAAGGATTTACCCCCGGATTACTTATGATGGCAAAACCTCCGGCCGCCCTGATCGCCGGCCTGGGCATCTCCATCAGATAGTATTGCTGGGGAAGGCAAGGGTGTGATCTGAGCTCATGCTCCCTGTCACTGTGCACAGTGTTCTCTGCGTCCTTCTCTCGGAATCCACCTGCTCCTATGAGGGCTTATGGGAAATAAAAACTAGCTTTTCTCAGCAAACATATTGAGGTGCTCCACAAATCTATGTGTAGTTTAAATGAGATTTTCCTGGTCTTAGCTGCCATTGTATTGTGTGTGTGTGTGTGTGTCTATTCCATAAAGGAGCATTGCCTAGTGGCTTGCTTGGTTTACTTAATTGTTTTATGCCTAGTCGAGTTCTTTCCTACTNTGAAAGGTGGTCCATTTTTTTTTTTTCTTATTGCTTCAATATGGTCCTCTGGAAAAGCAGGGAAGGGACCTCTGCCTTAAAAAAAAAAATGTAATAACTTGAATCTGTGCATTGGCAGAAAGGAGAGATTCTGGGTTGTGTATTTGTTTTTCCAAAGGATTTACCCCCGGATTACTTATGATGGCAAAACCTCCGGCCGCCCTGATCGCCGGCCTGGGCATCTCCATCAGATAGTATTGCTGGGGAAGGCAAGGGTGTGATCTGAGCTCATGCTCCCTGTCACTGTGCACAGTGTTCTCTGCGTCCTTCTCTCGGAATCCACCTGCTCCTATGAGGGCTTATGGGAAATAAAAACTAGCTTTTCTCAGCAAACATATTGAGGTGCTCCACAAATCTATGTGTAGTTTAAATGAGATTTTCCTGGTCTTAGCTGCCATTGTATTGTGTGTGTGTGTGTGTGTGTCTATTCCATAAAGGAGCACTGCCTAGTGGCTTGCTTGGTTTACTTAATTGTTTTATGCCTAGTCGAGTTCTTTCCTACTGCTACCTTGTTCTGAAGCACAGTGTGCGTATCTTTTGTACCTTCTGTTATGCCAGTCTAGCACAGTCGCAAACATGTAGGAGGTTATTAGAAACTACCTCTAAATTGATTGCAATTTTTAACATTTACTCTATACTGTTTTAAGGAATATATACTTTATATAAAGCCACGGTATGCCTATAAATAAATATTGTAAACCACATATACATGCACTTAAATAGGTGATAAGTTAATATATATTGAAAGTTCTTTGCCGTGCCAAACGTTCAGAACACTAAAAATGTCAGTTTATTTTCTGGATATTTCTAATTACCTGAATATGTTAGTGTTTTATTGTTCTTTTCTGTTTTCACACAGATGTTTCTTGTCTACAGACATATTCAGATTCTATTTTCAGTTGCTTTATAGTAAATTTTGAAGGGAGGAAAAAATTTTAAATTAATTTATTTTTTGGGAGATGCTTGGGTGATGTGTTTGGAAACAACTCCAGAAGCCAAAAATTTGCAGTCTGTTTGTTTTTCAGTCTTCTTCCTGATTTCACAGTTTGCCACATTCGTCGGAGGTAGAGGGGAGGATTTTATATTTCTCCATTTTTAGCAGCATGGCATCTTGTGTCTCAAGTAAATGCTTTCAGAGTACTGTTCTTTGGGGGCAATTTTGGTATGCCTTCATTGCCTTGCTTTTGCATGGAAACCATCTGAAATCAAAGATAGACAGGGACGTTTTATCTCCTGCTCCTGAGCAAAGCCCTACGGACAGAGAGTTGAAATCCACAGTAGGGAGAAGGAAAGTGAAACAGAAGTGTTGGTGCTGAAGGCAGCTTCTCGGAGCCTCTCCCAGAAGTCCCTGGGGCCTGGCCAGGTGCTGAGCACAGAGCAGGTGTCTCTCTCCATTAGGCCCAAGGTCCCATGAGAGATTGTTGTGTCTCTGTTGGAGTCACTGGCTTTCACTGCATCCCAGTGGCCCAACTCTTCCTCTTTTTGGCCTCCCTACACCATGCTCACTTTTGTCCACAGATATTTAGACAGACACGTGCCTAGAGAATGGTGGAAGTAAGTGGCGTTCTTTAGGGAATTCGATCCCTAGGATACTTCATACAGCTCTGGAACTTCACATTGGCACAAGAGTGGTAGAGTTCACTGTTTATCTAAAATTGTGTATTTCTTTTTACTTCCCCATCCTATTGACTTTGGCTTTGGCCATGTGATGCTTTGACTAATGGGATGTGAGTGTGGGTGACAGCATGCCAATTCTGGGCCACAGCCTTATGAGGTACCATGTGTTTCCACTCACTCCTCTTGCGTGCCTGCCATTTGCTGTGAAAAGAACACGAAATGCACATGGAGCAGGCCTGAGCCTAGACTGCAGCCTGAGGCACATCTACCGCTCCCAATCACAGACCTCTGCATAAGAGATAAATTCTTGGTGTAAGCCGCTAGGATTTTGAGTAGTGTTGCTGCGGGAACTTGACTAACAGGTAGGCCATCCATCCATCCATCTTGCCCTCTAGTCCTTCCCTGACCACTTGAACCAGGGCTCTTAACTAGGACACAACTTTTTAGTTTTTGGCGTCACAACATCAACTTCTTGAGGCTTTCTGGATGCTTAGCTAATTAGGATTGCAAGGTCAGCCTAAGAGTTGATCGACTGCCCAGTAGCACATTATTAGATGTGTTGGCACTTTCCTGATATATGAGTAAAAACAATGCCTAGCATGTATTGTGTTCAGTGTGTGCTAGATATTGTATCGGTGACTTAGCAATATTTTCCTGCATCTGCAAACGAGGAAACTGATGATCAGAGAATGTATGTGTATCACCTAAAATTACAGAGCAATGTAGAATCAGCTTCTTCCTTGGGTCTCCCTAGGCTCCAAAGCTCACACTTTCCCCCCAATGTATCTTAAATTTCATTAACAGGCATGAAAATATGATGGGAGGTAGGAGTAAAAGAGTGGGAAGATGAGGATGTGGAAGGGAACCAAAGGTAACTTTGTAATTTGACCTTCTGACCACTCCCCACCTCCAACCCATTTTGGTGAAATGCATGGTGTAGGCAGAGAATTGTAGGAGCTGGGCCATGGAGGGCTCAGTTTCTTAGGCCAAGTTTGCAATTTAATTTGAGGATGAGGAGGAACCTTGGCAAGGTTTGAAGTTGGAGGAAAGTATGGGTAGGCCTCTGCTGGTAGAGGGAGTGATAGCGCCCTGTGCACAGCAGGTATGGNGAGTATGGGTAGGTCTCTGCTGGGAGAGGGAGTGATAGCGCCCTGTGCACAGCAGGTATGGTAGACAGCTGTGAGAGGCAGCCACTGGCCCCCGGCTTCCCAGCATTCAGAATGCCCAGGCCACTGTAGGTGCTCAGATGGCCAGAGCGGTCAAGACCTAGGGTTGAGAGCCTTCTCCCCAGGAGTTCAGGAAAGCGCCTGGGTGGTAGCAAGCAGCTCAGACACTGGGATGAGGAGAAAGCTGATGGCTGGTAGAGACCCAGCAATAACTCCCCTGGAAATGGGTCCATGGCTTTCTAAAGAAGTTCTTTGACATTTTCTCACCTCGAAGACCCCTGTTGGCTATGGTATAGTTGCTTTAGTTTTAAGGAGTGGATTTAGGGCCTTGTAAGTGGGCTGTGAAAAGTCCTTCCTCATGGGATCTCTGGTCATGATTGATATGGAGCCCTTAGAGCTGATTATGTCTGTAAACTGTGCATTTACAGCTTGACATTTTCATGATCCACTTGAGAAGACGGTTTCTGGTATTTTGCCTTTGCAATTTAGGTTTTTTTGTTACTTTTAAAAATTAGCTTGAAAGGAAAGAAAAGAGAAGCGATAAATAAAGATGCCTCCCTAAGAAAGTGGATTTTCATAGAATAAAGTTGAGGCCCTGCCTTCAAGTTACCAAGTTCTAAGCTAATATTACCCTGGGTTCCGTGTGCAGCATCAGGGCTGGGCAGGGAGCTGCGCCCCCCAGCAGGTGCATTGGTCAGCTTGAACAACACCTTAGCCTTCACATGCTTTATTCCACTTGTCACACCTCCCCCACCCCACTGATTCTTTGCTTTGAGCCTGGTGATTCTAGCCCACTGAAGAGAAAGAGTAGGTTGGAAATACAGAGGCAACTTGTTTAGGAGCAGAGAAAA
Organism: Ailuropoda melanoleuca; assembly: GCF_002007445.2. Taxonomy (NCBI): domain Eukaryota; kingdom Metazoa; phylum Chordata; class Mammalia; order Carnivora; family Ursidae; genus Ailuropoda; species Ailuropoda melanoleuca. The sequence continues at coordinate 79,215,826 of NC_048223.1, forward strand.
AAGGCTAGTGACTGAGGTCTGAGTGAAGGAACATCAGGAAAGCATCAGAGTCCCTACCCCTCAGTGAGCTCAGGGCCTTGCTTTCGATCCTTGGGAACTCTGTGACTTCACGAAGCTCTGCCTTGCTTCGAAAGTCCCTTCTGGGACGTGGAAACATCAGATGGTGGGGCCTGAACCCCCAGGCAGATAGACATCCTAGAAGGCAGGGAAGGCTGCTGGATGGATGGCCCACTGGGGAAAAATCATGAACATTGTTCTGAAGTTAACTTTAATTAATGTTACTAGTATTTGCGATTCTCTGGCTAAGGAAAAAGTATAAAATGAAGATGGCATGGTCCTAATTTCTCCTCTTGAGTTCTGGTTGTTTCCAAACTGCCTGCAACTAATAGCAGGTGGGCTAGTTTGCGAGGGATGCCGTGACACATACCACAGACTGGGTGGCTTCAACAACACACATTCGTTTCTCATTCTGGGGGCTCTAAGTCCAAGATCTAGGTGTTGGTGGGAATTGGTTTCTTCTGAGGCCTCTCTCCTTGGCATGCAGATAGCTGCCTTCCCCCTGTGGCCTCACATGGTGTTCTTGCTATGTGTGCCCATCCCTGCCAGCTCTTTGTGTGTCCAGATTTCAGCTTCTTACTGGGACATTAGTCATATGGGATTAGGACCCATCCTAATGGCTTATTTCAGTTTATTCGCCTCTTTAAAGGCTCTGTCTTTAAACGTAATCCCATTCTGAGTTACTGGGAGTTACGGCTTAAACATATCATTGGGGGGGGGTATAATCCAGCTCCTCCCAGCAGACAAGAAGGGTGAACTTTAAGAAGATATAAAAGAAAACTCGAGTAAGCTTAGTGATGGAAGGGATGTCTCTGGTATTTAACATTTACTTGTGTTTTCGTTGTCCCCAGAAGCCTAAGAAGCAAAGTAGGTAGTGGACAGGATAAAGTAGTGGGATACTCTTAGGCTGTCCAGCTTGAACACGGGTGAAAGTTTTCACCAAGTCTGGTTGCAAGAAGACTGTAATCAGTTTGAACATGAAATACATACCTTTTGAATATCATCCAGGTGAGAGCCAAGCAGGTATAATAGGTAAATACCAGTATCAGTATGAGCTCTAGTAATGGCACTTCCTGCCTCAACACAGGAGTTCCAGCAAGGAGCCCGATGCTCAGAGGAGAGCTTCTTTGCATTTAACATAATTACCTTTTTGGGGCGCCTGGGTGGCATGGTCAGTTAGGTGTCCGACTCTTGGTTTCGACTCTGGTCATGATTTCAAGGTCCTTGGGATCGAGTCCCTCATTAGGCTCTGTGCTCAGCGGGGAGTCTGCTTGAGATTCTTTCTCTCCCTCTGCCTCTCCCACTCATTCTCTCTCTCAAATAAATAAATCTTTAAAAAAATTAACCTTTTCTCCTAGAAGGTGCCCTTTGCCCTAAATGGTTACTTGATAAGTCAAAGGAAGCAGTTTCTTGTTGTAAGGGAGAAGAGTTAGGACACATTTCCATGGCTTCCTGCCTGTGCCTTCAGAGGGCTTATTTCTCCCTGCCCAGACCTTCAGGGCCATCTGTGTTCTCAGGTAGCTTGTGAGTTGGGTGAACTCTGGGGGAAGCATGTTTTTGCCTCTCCATTGTTTTGTCCACCCGTGGTCACCATCGCTTCCTTCTGGCCGTGTACCCAGTCTGGCTCCAAATGCATCCTCATTGGCCCTCTGACCAGGCAAAGTGGTGTTTCACAAGCACGATAGGGCAGGTCTGCCCTTGGGGTCCCTGAAGGCTGGTGGTACAATTAGCTCTTTTATTTGCTTTTCTGCTCCTTACAGTAGAGTGTCTTAGATTAACAGACAGGGCACCATCAATAATGCACAGATGTTCTGTAATTGGGGCTTCCTTTGATGTTAATTTAGCTAAGTTCAATGCTATTGTCAGTGATAGCAATTACACTCAGCCTTTTCACCAAGGACATTTTAGGATAATTTTATTTTTCATGTGCATTTTAAAATATGGCAGTAAATTCTGAGCTACATTACCTGAATTAGAACTCATTATTTCTTTTCAACAGTGAACTAATGCTCTCTGTCTAGGCTCCAAAGCTGTAATTTTTTTTTCTTTTTTGAAGTAGGGAATTTTAAGTGGGGCTTCTACTCCATGAAGCTTTTAACTGGTGAGCAAAATTTAGAAGTAAATCACTTGTTTTTTGTTGGCATTTTGAAGTGTCACAGAGGCCATCTGACTGAGAGACCGCTCCTGTGCTTTATTTGGCCCATTTGTATTCATTCCTCCCCACCACCCAACCTTTACTTTTGTTCTTGACATGATTCAAGGAGTTGCTTCCAGCTGCTCTTTGGGGAAGGTTTAAAATCTGGATTTATTGGCTATTGTATTCCATGGGAAACATATGATTCTTACTTTGTTCCTGGGCTCTTGTCAGATTTGCTGTTCCTTTTAGAGGCCAGTCCTGCTCCACATTGCAGGTGGAGTTTGGATTGAGGCTGAACTTCTGCCTTCTGCTATCTGTTTCTCCATTCTTAAGATGGGGTGCATGATGCCTCCTTCCATGTTTGTTGTAAAATTTAAATGAGATAATATGTGTAAGGCATTCACGCTGTCTCTGGTATGTAGAAGCAAGGGCAGCTAGTGGTGTTAGCTGTGTAATTTCAAAGCAGGTCTTTTCTTTCTTTCTTTCTTTTTTTCTTTCTTTCTTTCTTTCTTTCTTTCTTTCTTTCTTTCTTCCCTCCTTCCTTCCTTCCTTTCTTTCTTTTTTTCTTTCTTTCTTTCTTTCTTTCTATCACTGGGTCATCAGTTTGTGTGGGTGAACATGGGGAAGGTCATTTGGACTTGAGGCGGGGGATATATGAGCTCAGGCTGCCGTAACAAAACACTATAGATGAANATCACTGGGTCATCAGTTTGTGTGGGTGAACACGGGGAAGGTCATTTGGACTTGAGGCGGGGGATATATGAGCTCAGGCTGCCGTAACAAAACACTATAGATGAACTGGCTTTAAACAACAGAAATGCATTTTTTTCATGGTTTTGGGGGCTGGAAGTCCAGATCATGGTGCCATCATGGTCTACAGATGGCCACCTTCTTGGCTGGGTCCTCACAATGCTGAGAGAGAGAGAGAGAGAGAGGGAGAGAGAGAATGTGCAGGTGGATGGATCTTCCTCTTTTTATAAGGCCACAGTCCTGTTGGATCAGAGCCCCACCCTTATGACCTCATTTGATCTTAATTACTTCCAAAGGATTTTATCTCCAGAGACAGGCACACTGGGGGTTAGGGCTTCCACATAGGAATTCTGGGGGGACATAGTTCGGTCCATAGAAGGGGGTATTGCCACCATATTCCTGGTGGCTTCACTGAATTTTAAGATAAATGAAATGTTTCTAAGACTTTTGCTAAGCATCTACCTTCCGATGAGAGTAAAGCACCTATCAGAAGGGAATATGGGAGGCGAAAGAAGGCCCCATATTCATCCTGGAGAGGCTCTGGCCCCTCCATTTGAGGGTCTCCCCAGGCACTGCACAGGGCCTTTTTGTTCTTGTGGGGATGGTGGAAGGAGAGAACCGGGGCAAAGGGGAGGCACAGAAGTGAGTACAGAGTGGAGGACGAGGCCGCCCCGCTGTCACCGGGAACAGGAGGATGGCAGTGCCATGGCCCCAGGTGGACCGCACTGGAGCCAAGGAGTCTGCGCCCAGGGCCCACATCCGGAAAAGGATGCCTGGTGCAGAGATAAGCCCTTAAGCCCTTTCGTTTGGGTGACCTTGGACTCACCTCTCTTAATCCCCCTCCAACTCCCTTGGTGAAACCTAGAAATCAAGGCCAATGGTGAGATCCTGGAATTTGTCATTGGAGTCAACCCCTTCTACCCCATAGTAAAATGAAGAAAATTGGGCAGTGGAATCCGAGGGGGCCTTCCACATGTCCAGAGCATATTATCTCATCATGAGAAGGGCCCTGAAAACTCCAGGTTGAGATTTTGGATCTTGGGTTAATTAGAGAAAACGGTCAGGAGCTGTGTCACACAGAGACACACACTTTTATTTTTTTATTTTTATTTTTATTTTTTTAAAGATTTTATTTATTCATTTGACAGAGAGAGAGAGAGACAGCCAGCGAGAGAGGGAACACAAGCAGGGGGAGTGGGAGAGGAAGAAGCAGGCTCATAGCAGAGGAGCCTGNTCGTGAGAAGGGCCCTGAAAACTCCAGGTTGAGATTTTGGATCTTGGGTTAATTAGAGAAAACGGTCAGGAGCTGTGTCACACAGAAGACACACACTTTTAAAGAAAAAAAAAATCTGTTTCAACTAAATATAATACTTTAAAAAAATGTCTAATGTCTGCACCCGTTTTAATTTTTAGTCATGGGATCTTTTGGAAAAGATTCAGTTACAAAGTCCTTTTGTCTTCCTTGTGTTCAGAAAGCCCTCGGTACTAACGTGTGACTTCTGCACATTGAACCGCACAGAGGCCTCATCTGAATGCTGTGAATTGCGTTTGCTTAGGTAAAAATGGATGGAGTAAGTGAATCAGACTGAAGAATGAAAAGTTCTTCCTTCTTTGCTTCCCCTCCCCACTTCTTTTGCACATTATATGACTAAATGTGCAACTTTGTTCACATAACTGCTACAAACAGTTCACTGTGTAGGCCAAACGCTCTCTAATGCAGTAAAATTAAGAAATAATATGCTTTGAAAGTGATTTATGAGTGTGGTTAAACTGCCAGATTTACAAAGAAATAGTTCAGATCTTGGGAAGCCTCAGGAGTCACGTCAAAAATGAATTTGACCATGATTTAAACTGCTACTTTTCTTACATGACATTTAATATGTGTACTTTGGAGGCCCATATGTCTTTAATAAAATAGCATTAAGTTTTAAATATGATATGAATGCAGCCAGTTTCTAAATTCATAACCTTTTCCACAACTCCAAAATGCTAACCAATAAGGGAGTCATACACGCAATAAAACATAAACCTTAGAAAATAGCTTTTTATTAAAATGGTTAGACAGTTGGCAGCTGGGTTGCAATATAATAAATACTTACAGCGTTGTGGGTTTATCAGACATTGTTTACCCTGCAAGCAACTGGGACCAGACAACTAATTATAACCCCTGCACAAAAGCTGTTCTTGCTGAGTCCTCCTGAGTGTGCCAGAGAGGCCAAATGGTTTTTCTGAGAGCTCGGGACAGGGAGTCCAGAGATTTGGATTCCAATCCCTCTCTGCCACTTAAAGGAGTGTGACCCTGGGCAAGTCACTCCATATCTGTAACTTTCCTAGTCTGTGTCATGGGAACAATAACACCTGCCCTCCAGGTTTGTTATGACAGTAGGAAACAAATGCATGCTAGGCTTCTGAGACGTGCCCAGCACATAGTAGGTGCTCAGGAAAGAGAAGCAATGCTTTTGAAAAAATTCTTTCATAAAAAAGTAATTTAGGTGAGATCTCCAGGTCCCTTCTTGCAGTGACATTCTATGATTTCTCTAGCACGGCACTTAGAAAAGGTGAGCCACTTAGCCAGAAATCAGTGTGAGCTTCGTGGAGAATGAAGGGGAAGCTCCTTGCCTCTCCTTTCGAAGGCATGAGCATGTCAGAAGTGACAGAAAGACATTTGGCTCAGGGGGAGCAGGAGCTGTGCTGGTGGCCAATGTCACTTAGCTATTCCTAGAGATGGACGTGAGGTGTGCAATTGCAGCCTCTTCCTTTGGGTTTCCAGTCGGTAGAAAATGGGAGTTATTCTTGTAAGTTGTACTGCATGACAACAAAAGTTCTCTTAGTGCTGCTGCTGTGTGTGTATGTGTGCGTGTGTGTGTGTGAGTGTGTGTATAAACAGATCTCTCTGTGGAGTGGTTTTGTAACAGGGCTTCCAGAACTCCATGTTTCTAGATGCTTAAGTGCAACTTTCTTTTTCTGTATCTCAGATGAAACAGCCAGTCTGACAATGGTCTGATTGTGTTTGTCCATGCAACCAAACATTACCACCTTTCACAAACTTCCTTAAGAAGGAATTCCTGGATTTCCTAAAAGGGGAATTGTAAGTTATATTTGAGCTTGGGTTTTGAATCTCAGGGCTCAGACATGTGCGCTGTAATCAAAGATTAAAAGGCCCAGGGACCATTTCATTTTGTTTTATTTTATTGTTATATGTTTTTTAAAACAATGTTATGATCCCATTAAGGGAAATTAACAAAGAAAATCTTTCAACTGTATTCCCTACACGCTAACTCTGTGACTTTTCAGCTTGCTGTGTTCCCTTAAACCTTACCCCTTTCTATAGGTATTATATGTGTGCTTAATGCTCTGTGCATTTACCTAATATTTTTATTGTATTGTGTTACTTCGTAGTTCTCAAATTTAATCTTTTTATGGACGGTACAATTCTTCATCAAATTGATGGAAGTACCTCCATCACCAAACCATTTTCCCACCATTTCTCGATTTTAACCTTAGGTACAAAATACTGTTGCTTGTGTGTGGTTGGGTGGGTGTGGGTGTGTGTCAGTGTGTCTTAGACTGTGTTTCTTTTCAATTATTTCCTTAGGATAATTTTCCAGGGATTGGTTTATTGGATCACAGGGTGTGAGTATATGAGCGGGTTTGGTTCTGCGTAAAAATGCCTAGCCGCCGTTTCCCAGGTGGCTGTCTGGCCTGGATGAGTCATCCCACCTACCCTGACCGGAGGAAGAATGTAGGTCGAAAGGGATCCTTCACATTTCGAAGGCTTTCTTTGGGAATGGGGTCCCCCAAGTCTTACTGGTTGGTATGGTTCTGGAAAAGCGGCTTAGAATCTGTAGGCACTCCCACCAAGTATGCATTGACCTGCTAAGTTGTAGTCCTAGGGAATTATGGGTTCCCTAGAGGATCCCCAAAATTATAAGCAGCATGCAATCCTGATCTGTGTGAATGTGCCTCTAGACTGTTAGCCAAATCTTTGTGTAATACCAGTCATCTACCTATAAAGGCACAGATATGTTATTGTTCTCAATAGGCAATTTAATGCAGCTTTGGGGAGGAAAAAAGAGAAAAGAAGATTACAAGCTGGCTGATCTTGCTTTTATTTCTCTTAAATCTATCCACACTTCTCAGGGGTTGTACTTGTTTAAAGATTGTATGCAACTGTGCAGTCTGTGTGATTTGGAAAGCAAATCAAACTAAATATAAAGTTTTCAGCGTGTGCTGTTTTTAAAGGATTTCATGCATTTATTTCAAATATACATTTCTTCCCAAGTAGTGCTAAACCTATAATCTTTTTCTTGTTACATTTCTTTTTTTGGGGAGGGAGGCTGAGAGGGTGACTTAGTTTTGGAGTGGAAGTTTCCCTTTAACATCTACCTCCTTCTTGTGCCGCATTATTCACAGCAGAGCTATTAAGGCTAATTATTTTCAGGTTTCTATCAAAAGGGACTATTTGAGCTGACAAAAAAAAAAAGCATTTATTGGGGAGAAAAAATGGTCTGTTTAAATAAGAAAGGGATCATTGTCATGTGCACCCTACCTCCCCCTCTCATTTATTAGCCTTGCAGGGAGGAGGGGCCAGGAGACCCCATGAGAGTCTTTAAGAGAAGGTTCTAGGGAGCTGTGCTCACTGAGATGCCTGGTACCCCAATAAGGGCAGTGCTTTTTTCCCCTCATTTTTCTCCAGCCCCCCTGGGTTGCTCATTGACCTCGGAACTGGTGTCAATCTGTTATTTTTCTTCTCATTTTGGGTAATATTCACTGACCCTTGGTATGTAATGGAACAAATACTGGTTTAGGGGCTGGGTGTATTAGGAGAGGCTAACTGCTGTAACCAACAGCCCTGAATCTTGGTGGTTTAGTCCCTCTCAGTGCACTGAAAGTGTCTGGGTGGAGAGTAAGGCATGCCCAGTCAGTCAGGGTCCTAGGCTCCTTTTATCCAATGGCTCTACATTTTTCTTGGGTCTTGGAGTTCTTCACTGGATGGAAGCCAATGCATGGAGCAAGACCGAGAGTGTGGGGAACTGTCTGAATGATTTATGGACCTGCTTTTGAGCAGGTGAGCAATGCATCATTTATACCCCCATTCCACTGGCTAGAACCCAGGTATATGAACTGCAAGAGAGTCTGGAAAATGCAGCTGCTGGAGCTGAATTGCTCCCCCTCCCCAACACCCACCCTAATTCATATGTTAAAGCCCTAGCTCCCAGTACCTCAGACTAACCTTATTTGGAAACAGGACCTCTACAGAGGTGATAGAATGAAAATGAGGCTGTCAGGGTGGGCCCTAATCCAGTCTGACTGTGGTCCTTTCAAGAGGAGGAAATTAGGACACATAGGGAGACACCAAGGGTATGCATGCACAGAGGGACAGCCGTGTCCAGAGGGCAGCTGTTTACAAGCCAAAGTGGCCTCTCTGTCACCTTGATCTTGGACTTCCAGCCTCAAGAACTGAGAAAAAATGTTTCTGTTGTTTAAACCACCCGGTGTCGTGTTTGTTATGGCAGCCCTAGTAAACTAATACAGCTGTTTAGCTGAGTTCCAGAAAGAACAGGAAATGTCTTTGGTGAACAGCAACCAGTCTCCACCACACTGAGAGAGCTGGAGCACAGCCAGCCCTCTGGGTGTTCTGGGCAGCTCTCTCCCTCCAGCACTCAGATTCCTCATCTATCGAATGGATGAAGAAACTCAGAGCATCTTTTGAGGGTCTCCCTGTGGCTTTGTGAGGCAGCCATGTGCACAGACCCTCAGAATGATATCTGGGCTGTGTGAGGTCCGTGGTACCTGAAGCTGCCAGCCTCTGGGATCTCAGGGGCATACCTTGGTGGCATGTTGTAGAACCCAGGTTTCAGCGTTCAATGATCTGGATTTGAGTCCCAGCTCTTCTACTTGCTGTGTGACTTTGGGTAAATGAGGACCTCAGTTACCTCATCTTTAAAATGGGGTTCATAAAGTATGGGTTGTTGGATTAAGGAAATAATGAATATAAAGCACTTATCCCAGGGCATGATATAAAGTAAAAGATGAATACACTTTTGTCTCTCCCTCCTTCTTTTTCTCTTCCTTCCTTTTTCTGTTTTTTTTTTTTTTTTAAAGATTTTATTTATTTATTTGACAGAGATAGAGACAGCCAGCGAGAGAGGGAACAAGCAGGGAGAGTGGGAGAGGAAGAAGCAGGCTCATAGCGGAAGAGCCTGACGTGGGGCTCGATCCCATAATGCCGGGATCACGCCCTGAGCCGAAGGCAGACGCTTAACCGCTGTGCCACCCAGGCGCCCCCCTTTTTCTGTTTTGATGTTCTTTTTAATTGTTCTCATTTCAAAGTCCTGAATGTGAAGATGGAGAGATACTAATTTGGAAAGCACTTGCACACCTATGATCTCATTTGATCCTCACAATACTGATAAAAGGCAGAAGAGGTGGTACCTTGTCTTACAAACATGGAATACTGAGAGAGGTTGTGGGATTCATTGCATATTACAGAGGGAAATGGAAATGGGGGATCAGAACTCACATTTCCTCCTGGCCCAAGACTTTGCTGCTATGTAAGGTACAACTTGACTGTTCTGAGAATTTCTGGACTGATGATGTAAAGACATGGTTCAGGAAAGGAATGCCTGAGGAATCCTGTCGCTGTCTGGAGAGTTCCCACCATGGGCACGGAATGGCAGTGGGAGCTCTTCTAGAGGGGCCACCATGGAACTCACCTCCCAGAGCAGGCCACTGTTTTTTCAAGGGACAGTCAGTGCAGCTTTGTAATCTATTGTGCAAAAAGGGTATGATCTATCTACACCCAGGCCTAGAGAGAAAAGCAGGATACATGTTTAACTTCCAGATGGTCCCAAATCTGCCTGACGAGGACTATGTTGACTTGACCTAGTTTAGGACCACAGTTCACTTTCCTTTGTGCTCCCCATCACTGAGACTTCCTCCACACTTCCTAGAGGCAGGGATTTGGCCTTGGAATCATGATTGTTCCTGTGTATCTGACACGCACAGCTCACATCTCCACACCACCAGTATTTGCTTTTGTAAACTGTGGAAGAGGGCCCCAGGGCCAGAAGTTCCCACCCCAAACCACGGGTTAGGAAGGAGGGCAAGGCTCTAGAGGAAGCGTGAGGAGGAGATAAGCAGGTTACTATTCTGGTTGTCTATACCGTGTTTGAGCTTCTGGTCCAGGCTACTCTTCTCATACTCAGAACTCATGATGACCAGAAGTGTTTGAAGAGGAAAATTTGTATTTCACTTGACTTTTATTTAAAACAAGCTTTTCTAGTGGGGTGAAATTTTGAGATGCACTACAGACAGCTGGAGATCTTCAAGTTATAGGAAAATGACAATGTATTCAGCATTTCTGCTGTCTCTCTCTTGTAGGGCAGGTTATCTGTCTTTGTCATAACTAATGGCAATTTATGTTTTCCATGACCAATGGGAGGGAAAAATATTCATATTTTTAAAAAAGCATTGAGACAGATCTGTCCTCAATCAGGGTCATGATCATACTACAAGGAAGGAAGTAGACTTTCCAAGGTCATGGTTTCCCAGTCTTTACTGGGAGGTTGCCTTTGATTTATGATCTTATCGTAGGAGTTTCAGGATTAGAAGGAATTCTTCTGGAATCTTTTAAAAAGGAGAATTTGGAGTGTCAAGGGCGAAAGAAGCTGTTCAGGATCCTCTGTTTTTCAGGAAATAAGATCCTTTTTAGCTTTGCCAACCAGGGGTAGCATTATCACGCAGAGGTTCAAACAGAAAGAGACAGAGAGAAAGCTTCAGGCCAGGTTGAAAATCGAAGCTCCCAAACCCAAGATAGGTATAACCCAGCTACAAAAATAAGATGCTTTAGATTATTTCTCAGGACATACGTGCTGGTGTACTTGGCCCTGGTGTATAGAATTTGTCCTCTCACCTATACCTCCCACTCTAACTGTGAACGTGGAGCACTGGAAAGTCTCAGCTCTTGAGGACCCTATGGGGCTGTTCCCTTACTGAAGGAGGAAAACCAGCCCGGGTGACTTAGGGTATTTGGCAAAGATGTAAGAGAGTTGATGCATAGAGGGACCTCCCTTTCTTCTCATTCCGTCGGACAGCCAAAAAGGGATGTCAGGTGTATCCTTTTGGGAAGTCCTTCTTCGTTATTCATTTACCAAAGTTTCTACCCACTTACATCCAAGCCTCAGATTTTCAGATCTTTCTCCCTGCTCCCCCCATATATATTTACTAAGTACATATGGCTGCACAGAAGGCTTTGGGGTGTAAATGCTACTGAAACAGAGCTTCCACCTTCAGAGAAGGTGCTTTCTAGGGAAGATGGACTTAAGTCTTTATCTTTATTCTACATTGATCTCTTCTACGGTGGTGAGGTGCCTTCCAACGTTTCCTCGTCTGGGTGTCTGATTTAGTATATAGATAATAGAGATTGACTATTTTAAATAACTTGATTTATATGCCTATAATCTCATCCCTTTTTGTTAATCACATTCTGACACTTAAAGTCAGAGGGACAGAATTTTTCAAAGGGATTTTTAGAGTGATTTTTAAAAAAATCTCAGATTGACTCTGGAAGAAAGAATTGTAGGGAGTTAGGGTTGTAGCTATGTACACCTCTGGAAAGATGGGGCAGGATGCATGTTTCCTGCCTCTCCCTGGGCTGCCCATGTAGGCTCCGCAGGGAAAGAATACAGCGCAGCCCAGAGCAGTAGGTCTATTCAGGTGTGCAGGGGTTCTTGGTGTGAATAGTCCTAAGTGCCCTTCTACAGTGAAGTCCCCATTGAGTTGGGGAAGTTTGGTAAAAAGCTTGCAGCTTCAATTAGCTGAATATCAAAGAACAATATTCCTGTAGAAAAACAATATTCTATTTCTTTTTGTTGTCTGATTGCTGAGGCAAGGACTTCTAGTACTATGGTGAATAGCAGTGGTGATAGTGGACATCTCTGTCATGTTCCTGACTTTAGGGGAAAAGTTCTCAAGTAATTTTGAAAAAGGGAAACCAGAACTGGTGGCATTATAATTCTGGACTTCAAGCTCCATTATAAAACTGTAATCATCAAGACAGCATGGTACTGGCACAAAAACAGACACATGGATCAATGAACAGAATAGAGAACCCAGAAATGGACCCTCAACTCTAGGGTCGACTAATCTTCAACAAAGCAGGAAAGAATATCCAATGGAAAAAAGTCTCTTCAACAAATGGTTTTGGGATAATTGGATAGCCACATGCAGAAGAATGAAACTGGACCATTTTCTTACACCATTCACAAAAATAAACTCAAAATAGATGAAAGACCTAAATGTGAGCCAGGACTCCATCAAAATCCTAGAGGAGAACACAGGCAGAAACCTCTTTGACCTCAGCCATAGCAACTTCTTGCTAGACACATCTCCAAAGGCAAGGGAAGCAAGGGCAAAATGAACTATTGGGACTTCATCAAGATAAAAAGCTTTTGCACAGCAAAGGAAACAGTTGACAAAACCAAAAGACAACCGACAGAATGGGAGAAGATATTTGCAAATGACATATCAGATGAAGGGCTAGTATCCAAAATCTATGAAGAACTTATCAAACTCCACACCCAAAGAACAAATAATCTGGTCAAGAAATGGGCTGAAGACATGAACAGACATTTCTCCAAGGAAGACATAAAAATGGCCAACAGATACATGAAAAAACGTTCAACATGAGTCGGCATCAGGGAAATACAAATCAAAACCACAATGAGATACCACCTCACACCAGTCAGAATGGCTAACATTAACAAGTCAGGAAATAACAGATATTGGCGAGGATGTGGAGAAAGGGGAACCTTCCTACACTGTTGAGGGGAATGCAAGCTGGTGCAGCCACTCTGGAAAACAGTATGGACGTTCCTCAAAAAGTTGAAAATAGAGCTACCTTATGACCCAGCAATTGTACTACTGGGTTTTTACCCCAAAGATACAAATGTGGTGATCTGAAGGGGCACCTGTACCCCAATGTTTATAGCAGCAATGTCCATAATAGCCAAACTCTGGAAAGAACCCAGATGTCCATCAGCAGATAAATAAAGAAGATGTGGTTTATATATAGAATGGAATATTACTCAGTCATCAAAAAATGAAACCTTGCCATTTGCAATGATGTGGATGGAACTAGAGGGTATTATGCTAAGTGAAATAAGTCAACCAGAGAAAGACAATTATCATATGATCTCGCTGATATGTAGATTTTGAGAAACAAGGTGGAGGATCATAGGGCAAGAGAGGAAAAAAATAAAACAAGACAAAACCAGAGAAGGAGACAAACCATAAGAAACTCTTAATCATAGGAAACAAACTAAAGGCTGCTGGAGTGGAGGTGGGTAGGGGGATGGGGTAACTGGGTGATGGACATGGGAGGGCATGTGATGTCATGAGCACGGGGCATTATATGAGACAGATGATTCACAGACCTGTACCTCTGAAACAAATAATACATTATATGTTAATTAATTGAATTTAAATACAAAAATAAACTATAAAAAAAAACAGTCTTGACATCATTATATGTAAACCAAGGGGAACGACCTGAGAACTCTGGGAAGAAAGAAAGAAAATAAACAAAGTGAATAAAATTCTCTCCTAGGACATCAGAGTACATAGAGACCAGGCTATGACTCAAATCTAGAATCATCTGGTAATGATGGAGATGGGTTTCCCTTAAAAAAAAAAATGCTATGAATAAGTCATCTCCTGTCTATTTTTATAATGGGAGGAAGTAAGGGGAAGGACTGACTTCATCCTACTGATCTTTTTTAATTAGGTTGGTCCTTACCTGGCAGGAATTTTGTGAACTTCAGGGCTCAGAGTTTTCTGTGTAGGGCACCCGCAGCTGTTTGATGCCAGCTCTGAGTTTTGCACGGTGGTTTCTGACCTCATTTCCCACTGTTCTTCAGTGTATTTTTCAGTTCACCTCGGTCAGTATGTCTCAAATTCTTTTCTTTATCCTCCCTTCTTTCTTTCAAAACGGTCATGCTATTATTATTGCTGACCCAGTATCTTTACTCAGTCATTCTTCTTCTAGGGATTCTCTCTCCCCTCCTCCCCCTTATAAACTCTTCCCATCCTTCGTGGCCCAATCTAGACCCTGTCCTCTATGAAACCCTCTCATGAAATCGGGGCCTCAGTTAATTCTCATACCCCAGAGCTTCCCTTTAACTACTCCCTTATAAACCATATTATATTTTCTAATATTTGGTATATCCATTTTGCTTTCTCAACTGGCAAGGTTGGGAATGTACCTAATATAACTTCTGTTATACCTCATGGGGCCAAACACAGGGGCGGTCCTAAACTACTACCCTTGGTCTTTACCATCTTTCACTACGTGGGGCTGCATTGAGATAATGACCTTCTTCCTCACGGCTGATTGCCAGGGAAGATCCAGCATGCACCCAGCAGTCAGTTCTCTTACCAAGTGGTATTCTGAAAATATGTGTATAGACAGTGACCTGCTTTGGGCCAGAGGGAAATTTTGCGATTTATTTGGATGCCTGCTAGAGGTCACACCACAAGGCCACTGTCCACATATCAGCTTTGTCTCAGGAGCTGACTCATGTTTTTCATGTAAATCATAGTGAGTTGCCCATTATAAACACCTTGTAAAACTCAAAAGACTTTATGGCTGTTATTAGCTACTGCATTATGATTTATTAGCTAATTCAGACCGATGTGTGGATGAGTGTGCCCAGGGCACCATTTGTCTCATCTACGTAAGTCAGAGAGTGGAATGCGCTGTGCACTCAGAAGCAAATGCCTCTTTCAAAGGCCCATGGTGAGCCAGAGCTTGCTTATGCCTTAAATGAGCAGGTTAGGGATAACTTCTCGCAAGGTGGGCTGTGTCTTCATGCCATGACACTTCCACCCAAGCACCCCGGGTGGGAAACATGGCTGCAGCAGTCAGTTTTCCTTTTAGCCCTTCCATTAAAGACTTCCTTATTGAGGACAGAGAAGAAAATTGAAAGAGAAATATCTGGAATGGCCCTGGAGGCCCCTTTATGTTTCTCAGTATGTTCAGCTTCAGATTTTGTAGCCTCTAGTTAGTAGTATTCACACTTAACGCTTGTCCATTGTAAAAATAGGAGTATCACTATTAGATTGTCCTATGGTGTATTTGTTTATATAAAATCAGATATAGTCACAGAATGTGTGTAGGACGATATATGTTTTATATATGTATGTACGTTTATTAATGTATTACATTTTCATTTTCTTTTTAATCCTACTGATTGCCTAAGATGGGACCAAAGAAACCCATCCATGTAAGCAGATCTGAGAGTAGGGACAAAACTGGGTACAACTTAGATATTAAGTTTGCAGTTTATTTGGAGGGGAGAAAAGTTATCGGCAGAAACACACTCATCTATGAAGCATGTTTGTATAAATGTAAACGCCCAGCAGATGAGCACATTTATATGTTCATATATATTTACATATAGAGTTATATATGCATTCTGTGCATGCTCTGTAATGTGGACATTAAATACTCTCTCTTATCCTATTGTATAGATTTCTGCTTCAATGAGCTCACATTTAATAGACTACAACGCTTCTTGTCTGAAGACTTCAGTGACATCATACTATAGAATGCAATAGCATGGAAATGAGTTAGCTCTTTGCACTTCTAACTCCTAGTGCTTCAGCCTCCAACTACTAACTTGACCTAGTAGGGATTTGCATTGTGCCCCTTCCCTAGCCCGTGCTCCTAGCTTGCCACTTTGGGGTAAGCTGTCCAAAATGAGGAGGTTTGCATTGGTCTCTGGTCTCATTCATAAAGTCTGAAACAAAGATTTATTTGTTTCTGTTGCAGTTAGAGTCTTTGCTCGTGGATTTCTGGTATGATGAGCCAGAGTTAGGCAGCCCGTACGCCGATGATTAAAGAAAATCTATCTAGCATTTTCCGTTAGTTTATTGCTCATGTAGAACTGGTTTGGCAAACGTGTATTGAGTAGTTACAGGGAACAAAGCTAAATGGGATCAAACTTATTAGAAATCAGAGGAATGCAAATTAATGTAAGAATAAAGTATAACTTTGCATCTACTGGACTAGAACAATTAAAAAGCCAGCCAATGGTGAATGTTGGTGGGATGTGGGTTTATAGGAACCCCCATGCGCTCCTGGCAGGAGTGCAGCCCAGCAGTTCCAGTCTAAGATACAAATACCAATGCCATTCTTACCTAAGACCCTAAGGAAGTGCGAATGAGGATTTTCATTACAGTGTCATTCGTGGTGATGGAGGTTTGCATGTAACTGAGTTGGGGGTACCACTGGGAGATGGTGGTGGAGGCCTGCCTTGGAGAACTGTGCACAGGTAGAAGCAAGGATTCAGTGGATGCATGGCAACGTGGTCTAGACTCTATTACTTTTCTTTTCTTATTCTCTGTTTTCTTGATGCTCTGGCATCTGGGACCTAGCTGACTCTGGAAAGACTCCTCCTCCAGTGCTAACCAATTAGAGATCACAAAAGGTAGCATGCCTTTCATATGAAAATGGACCAGTCCAGTGCCCTTCTCTGAACTGCCTTCTCTGTCTGGCTCTTACACTCCAGGTGGGAGTGTTTCTTCCCCTCATCATCCCAGAGCCAGGTACCATGCAACTCAGGACAGCCGCCTTTGCCTCAGAGCCTGCTGACATCGTTTGAACTAGCCAAGCCCTAGGCCTGCTTACCTTGCCCCCTCCCTGGCCATCTCCCTTTCCTTCCTGCAAACCCTGGTGCTTCCCCCATGTGACCCTGCATGGTGTGGTGGGTACCCTCCTCTTGAAAACTGTAAATAACAAACTCTTCAATGCCAATCATCTCCTGATCTCTTAGCCTCACCATGCCTAATAATAAAATCTACATTCTAAAACACTGATGTTAAAAAATAGTGCTTAATTTAAAACCTAAGAAACAAAACATATACACAGTACCATTTAAATAATTAAATACCTTAAAACACTGTAAACCACAAACATATTTTGCGAGGACTCACTGTAACATCAGAGTGGGAGTGAGGGTAGAACAAGGAGTTAAAATGGGACGGAGAGGAGGAAAAGAAATGAATAAATAAAAGCACAGCCTTGGGTTTGGTTGGGGAGGATGAATCAAACACCTTGTCTGACTTCTGTGAGCTTTCAGTTCGGCTGTAAACATGTAGTTATCTACTAACATTGGACGATAGAGTCCGTCCATGGGCCCAGGGCTATCTCTGGACAGCCCATACCCCAGGAATCCAGAGGTAGGCAAGAGCTTGCGGGAGGCTGCGTGCTTTGGAAGACAGCAGTCCCTTTCAGGTTCATGACTACAGCATTTACCCAAGTCTGTTTCAAGGTGGACTGAGTTTTTGAGATGCTGCACCTAAGAGGTTCCCACAATGAAATAAGGTGGGAGTGCTCTATCCCCCGTTCCCTTAGTATACCTTGGGATATCATCAAAGGCTCTAGGGAATATTGTGGCAAGTTGGTTGAACCTTGCTGAACTCTGTCTCCCAAATTTGTTTGACCATAGAATCTTTTTCAGTAACCCTTCTTTACCTGGTTATTATAAGAAAGACAAGGTTCAGGGGTGAACCTCTGAGAACTTCGAATCGATCATGGATGAAGCCTTTTTGTCTAGCCTTTTATCTTGGCACGTGGTGTGCTCCCCAGAAGTGCTTAGGACTCGAGGAAGGCATGTTTATATGACCTGGACAGACAGCTTGGTGGAAGAGGAGCCCTTGACTCCCCACCCCCCCAGCATCCAGAGGGCTCAACAAGGATACTACATTTTTTCTTTTTCAAATCAGAAGAATAGCAATTCAAGTCACAGCTTCTAACCATTGTAGGCTTTAGCAAGTCCTTTCAGCTGCTCTTTCAGTTTAATGTTCTCATCTGCAAAATGCAGTTTATGAAACTTCATAGGTATATGGTAAGGGTTAGAAATCATATATGTAATATCTGGAACATAGTAGTAGCTTAATAAAAATGAGCTCTTGTTAGAATTATTACTAGAACTATTAATAGTTTAAATCTTCTATGAAGATTAATTGCAAACATATTCACTGCTAACTAAATGAACACAGAAGTGGCTAACTCAAGGTCACTTAGCTCATAATTATTAGCAGAACTGGGACTGGAATCTCCTTCTCTTAGGTCTTGCTTCAATGTAATTTGCATTGCACTGTACTGAGACTCCTTTTGCCTATTTTATTATCAGAGGAACTTGGCAAAAGCTCTTTTGGTGTGCTGAATGGACCGGTCCAATTGTGACATTGGAGACAGACATGTAATGGGATTCAGAGGCCATGGGGTGCCACAGGGATTGTGGTGTCGGTTGTGTTCTGCATCCTTGTTAATAACCTAGAAAAGGTTGTACAGAATATGCTAATTAAATCTGTATATTGCCCTAAATGGAAAGGTATTACAAACCCCACCAATGACAAAGATGTGACATAAAGGGACCTGGAGCTGTCAGGCATATGGACAGGAAATCACTAGATGAGATTCAGCTGTAGTAAATGCATCCTAATACATCTGGGGACAAATAATCTGAAACACAGATATTCAATGGAAGGAAGATATTTGGAAAGCAGTAAATGTTGAAAGGGACCTGGGGGATAGTGGACAGCAAATTAGATATGGGTTTTCATTGTGTTAGTCCAACAGAAATTGGTAATGCAATCTTGCACTGTATTTTCCGCAGTCCCCTGGAGCAGCTGGGAGGAGAAAGCCTCCTTTGCTAGCCAAGATCAAGTGTGCTCGCCCCACACATGCACTCCTGAAGAATGGCCTTGCTAGGACTGGGGCTGGGGCTGGAGTGGAGGCAGAGGCCCCTTTACTACCAAGGCCCCTACCTTATCTTCCTTTCTCTTAGCTCCAGCCCTTCCTGGTATTCTGGGAAGCCAGCGCTCGCTCTGTCCTGTCACCCACTATCTTTTTGATGTGCTGTCTGGGGATAACTAAGGGAAGACAGTCCCGTAGGGGACAGCCTTCTGGTCTGCAGGGAAGACTTGATTCCAGGCATTTGTTTCCATGTCATTCAAACATCTCCTACCTTTCCTAGTGATCCTGGCTCTTTCTCCCTACCCCACCAAATTCTCCTCCTCATGAAAGATCTCATCAGAAGATAGCCTGTCTGCAGACAGAGGAATGTTTAAGGAAACATGAGCTTCTGTCCTCAGCAACTGTTCCAACTATAAGGGTCAATAATGGCCTCCTTCTGCCCCCTGTTCCCTCCTCCTCTTTCTCAGGCTTCTCACTGCCTGCCCCCATTTTTTAGTCTACTCGAGCTAAAAGATGGTCCTTGACATGTCTGAAACCAGACTTCCCTACTGGAGACCAGTGAAGATATATTCTAATTTTCTTCTAGACCTTACGTACACGCCATTCCCTCAAGAAAGCACAGCATTGCCTGAGGTCAGAGCATTTCATTGCATGTAGGGCCTGTTCAATGGGGTGACCAGAGCTCCCTTCCAAACCTTTATAAAAGAGTCCTCCTCATGCCAAACCACACTTTCTACCTTTCCCTCTCTGGGAGATCCTCACCTTTCAGGAAATCCTTCAAGGACTGCTTGGCAGTGGGCTATGTCCGCGGCACTGGTGGAAAGCAGCTATAGGCTGGGGAAAGTCTGAAGCTATTGGCAAGGCTGGGAAACTGCACTGCTTGTTTCTCCAACAAGCCCTGGCTCCTTGCACTCAGAATGTGTTTCATCATACTCCTCATGTGGGTTTGCATTCAGGGTCGTTTAGCTTCAGCCTGCCACTGTCACTCAACACTCCTGAGGAAGCGGCCAAGTCTAAAGTTGTGCCTTGAATATTTTTTAAGCTTTGCGCTCAGTAAGCGTTCACTGTGTGACTTCTCTGTGCCTTCCACTCTGCTAAGTACTTGTGTAGCGGAGGGCTGGGGGAAGAAGGTTCGAGTCTCATGGAGGGTCCTGAATGAAAAAGGCCTCACTGTGGAAGAATGTGAACTTTCAGTCCTGGTGGGTCATAGATATAAGCGGATGGCAGCTGCCAGCACAGTGATTTATGAGTGACGTGCCCAGCCAAAGGAAGTCAGGCACACTTTGGAACTGTAGACTGCTGTGTACCGGGCATCTTGGTATATTTAGCAAATGAGATTGCAAACCACAGGAAAAAAGGCTGAATGGGCGGAGAGGAAGAACATTCCCTGGCCAGAAACTTGCTGAACTTGGAGGGCCAGAGACCGGAGGCTTTGCAGAGGTGGGGAGAGATGTTCTTTGGCTTGTCCCAGACGAATAAATCACCCCTGAGGAGATATACCAAAAGCCAATTATATGGAGTGTTTTCTTGGAAAATCATCTCCCAGGCCCTGTAAATCATCCTCAGTGCTGGCGGGCATTCGGATGTGCCTGGTTGGGGGGTGGGGGGGGTGGTATGCCAGTGCACCCCAGTGTCAGGTGGAGGAATTACACAGGGGTGCTCACGTGATAGCTGGGGAGCCCTCAGGTGCTGCCTGCCTCCAAGAAAGCAGTGTAGAGCAGAAAGGACTATTTGTTCTGGCCTAGGAATTGCAGGGCTGGGACTCTAAACCAGGTTTTGCCTGTGACCTTCAAACTGTCTACAAAGTAGAGTGGAGGCTGGATTATTTATAAGGTTTCTAGAAACTCTGATACTTTTCTTATGCCCTCATGTTTTTTTTTAATAATTTCCACACAGGATAATCATTGGCATTTCACACCCTGTCCTGGCTATTGTCCCATAGGAGACAAAAATCTCCATCTACTCTGAAAAGTCAGTCACAGAGGCATTTTAGGGGGATGCCTGGGGATTCTCTAAGCTAGGTCATCAGAGAAACTGTAGAAAGAGCTTCTAGCCTGGAAAAGAAAGAACTTAAGGGGATGCCAGAAGGACTGTGTTCAGTATCTGAAGGGCTTCAAGTGGAAAAGGACATCAGTGTGTGCCATTCCACTCCAGAGGCCAGAAACAGGACCAATGAGCCAAAGATACAAGGGCTCAGGCTGAAGCCCAAAAGGAGTTAAAAGACAAATTAGCAACCATTCTGCTGCTCAGTGACACAGACTTTGATTTGCCCAGTATTTGAGAGAACTCTGTAGCCATCAGAGCTTCCAGTAGTGGCACCCGAGCCTGATGGAGGAGAGAGTGATCTGTCAGGGCTGTAATCTAGCAGAGGGGATGTTCGGTTCTGCCCCTTCCATAGTCCCCTTCAGTCCCTGAAGGAGGATGTGGCTGCATGACCACAGTGGGGAGAAGCTCCCTGCCCCAAAGTATCTTCCTCTTCCCCACCAAACTTTGTTCCTCTGATTCAGGATAAGTTTGTTTTTCTCTAGGAGAGTTCCATTAAAATTTGTGTACTCTTTAGAGTGTCTTGTGACTTTGAGGGTGGGGATTTAATTGGTTGCCAACAAGTAGGATGGCCCTAAGGGGAATGGAATGTAAATTAGGAACTAACACACAGTTTCTGAATGGGAAGCAGGGCAGGGGGGAAGCACTGGCCCTCAAAAGGGAAGTCTGGTGGGCACCCAATTTGCTTCCTAATTATTTTGTAAATAGCCAGTCAATTCCTTATGGGTTGGTCTGTTAGTGAGTTTACTTAAACCTTTTTGTAACATGTTGGTCATTTTGTCCTATACCGACCCTTGGGGTAGTAAGTTTACAAGATCGATAAAGTAATTCTTCTGTCACCTTGATATTAACTCCTTTACCTAATCTTCAAGATTCTCTTCCTCCTTCCCCATAGTCTAGGATAAAATGAACAATGTTTTAATTTATCCTTGCTGTGATTCTATTGATTCTGATGGGATCCTTTCTTAGTCTTTGACTTTTTTTCTAGACACAAATCTTCCCAACTGTTCTCATTAACTTGATATGACAATTCTCCTGTCCCTGTGATTAATTCCACATACACCAGACATTTTTTTGTGTGTGTGAATTTCCTACTCTGTGGATATCATCAAGGGAGGAGACGTTGAGGCTGGAAATGAAGAAGACACTTTGCTTTGCCATTCTTTGTACAGAACAATAGCAGCACGAAATGAGATGCAGTGTGCAGAGCGCTGTGCCCTGGAACGGAGAATGTGCATCCACAAACACCAGCCATTGTTCAGGAGGTCACTCTTATCTCCGTCCTGTTGTGGGTAGAGTCACTGAGACTCTCAGATTTTCAGTGACTGCCCCAAGTTCCTACAACTGGCAGGTGGTGGAGCTGGTGGCAGAACCTTGTTCTGACTCCAAGGCCTGTGTCCTTTCCACGGGACGACACTTCCTCCCTGAGTTCATTTGTCGGCGGAAATACAACGGGACATTTATGATTGAAGAATAAGTTCAAGAAGTTAAAAGTGCTGGTAAAGAGTGAAGATATTTTACAATAAAATAACTAGGAAGATGAAGTAGGCAGCTTACCAGTGTCCTGGGATCCTCAGCAGCCACTCTGGGTGGGAATCTGAGCCCTTGGTACTCATGGTCAGAGTCATGGCTCTGTCTGGCCCCGGACGTAAAATGGTAGAGTTGACACAAGGCTCCAGCTCAGTCATTCTCGTCTGTTGTGTTTGGAGGCAACAGCTCTGCATGAACCCATTAACTCAGAGATTTCGGCCAAAGCCTCTTCCTTCTCCGACCACTGGGCGAGAGCGCTTGCCACTCTGCATGGAGATGATCGGCTTTCCATATGCACGAAACCACCACAGCTTGCCTCCCCATCTTTCATCACCTAAATGAGGGCAGTTCATGTTTAAGAGTAGAGAATGGGGAACATAATGATGGATAAATTATAAGTTTGGGGATCTGAAAAGTCAAACTGTGTAAATATGTATTTTAAACCACAAACAGAATGTTAATGCATCTTTCCCATTAACTCGCTAACTGAAATTACAGAGTGTAATGTGAGCCAATGCCCACGGTTGGCTATGATGTTTTCAGATTTAGAACAGCAAATGATAAATGTCCTTCCCTCAGACAAAGAAGCGATTGACACAGCTTTTCAGTGTAGTCACTGACAATGCTGGCGATGGGAAATAAACTGATGCTGGGGGAGGAAGGAGGTCACGAAACACCCAGAGAAGCGGAGCGCAGGCTCCTGCCAAGCTCCTCCTGGCTACTGTGGAGCATTGCTGGGCTCAGGGCAGCCCCTCCACGTGCTGGAGATTTGGGTGTGGTTGCCCAGCAAGCTTCCCTGCATTAGAGGATCGGCTTGTTTTCTTTTTCTTTTTTTTTTTTTTTAAAGATTTTATTTATTTATTCGACAGAGATAGAGACAGCCAGCGAGAGAGGGAACACAGCAGGGGGAGTGGGAAAGGAAGAAGCAGGCTCATAGCGGAGGAGCCCTGACGTGGGGCTCGATCCCATAACGCCGGGATCACGCCCTGAGCCAAAGGCAGACGCTTAACCGCTGTGCCACCCAGGTGCCCCCGGCTTGTTTTCTTAAGCATTAGCTTTATCTTGCCAACGGTCGGTGGCTGACAGCTGAATTGAAGCCAATCTCGCTTTGGCTACGTTTGGTGTGAGGATGTATGGTTTATTTAGCAGCTGTTTCATTGTGAGGTTGCTTATGGGTGGCAGTATCAAAGAGCGGTTAGGAGGATGTGGGGAAATGGGAACCTTTGTGTATTCTTGGTGGGAATGCAGAATGCCATTGAAAGCAGAGTTATAGTCCCTCCAAAAATTAAAAATAGAATTGTAGTATGATCCAGCATTTATACTTCTGGGTACTGACCCAAAAGAATTAAAAGCAGGGTCTCAAAAAGATACTTGTGCACGCATATCCATAGCAGCATTATTTACAGTAGTTAAAGGGTGGAAGCAAGCCAGCTAGCCAGTGACAGATGAATGAATAAATAAAACGTGGTCTCTGCATGCAGTGGACTATTACTCAGCCTTAAAAAGGAGGGAACTTCTGACACATGCTAAGACATAGATGAGCCTCGAAGACATTATGCCAAGTGAAATAAGCCCATCACAAAGGGGTGAATACTGTGTGAGTCCATTTCTGTGAGATAACTCGAGTAGTCAGATGCATAGAGACGGAAAGTGGAACGGTGGGTGCCAGGAGCTGCAGGGAGAGAGGATTGATGAGTTATTATTTAATCGGTTCAGAGTTTCGGTTTTAGAACATGAAAAAAGTTCTGGTGATTGGCCTCACAGCACTATGAGTGTACTAAACACTACCGAACTGTGGACTTGGAAGTGGCGAACACGTCAGTTTTGTGTTAGGTGTATTTTACCACTATTAAAAATTAAAAAAAAAAAAAGCCGGGGAGAAAAAGAGGTTAAGAATATGGTCTTGGGGGGCGCCTGGGTGGCTCAGTGTTAAGCATCTGCCTTCGGCTCAGGGCGTGATCCCGGCGTTCTGGGATCGAGCCCCACATCAGGCTCCTCCGCTGGGAGCCTGCTTGTTCCTCTCCCACTCCCCCTGCTGTGTTCCCTCTCTCGCTGGCTGTCTGCACTCCAATCCTGGAGCTGCTTCTGACAAGCGGCGGCCCACGGGCCATCCACCGGAAGTACACTCTGAGACTCCAAAAGGTGATGCTAGTGATAGTACCTCCTTCCCAGGGCTGTTGTAAGGGTTAAGTGAAATAAGCTTTGTTGAGCATTCGTTCCGTATCTGGTACGTAGCAAAGACCTCTAACAGGTATTAGCTGTCGTGACTGCTGCTGCTTGTCTCCTCTGCCTGGGAGAGGGAACCTTGTTGGCACATGTTCCCAATGACGATGTTCCATCTCCAACATGTTCTGAAGCTCTGCTTCTCTTACCCTGATGACCCTGCCTCTGTACACAAGAGTCTGCTCATCCAGCAGGGAGGGCATCCCTCGTGTGAAACCCGCCAGCACTGCTCCAGCCCGTGTTCACTGAATAGTTCAAATAGCCATACACCTTGTCATGTGTCCATTTATGGAGGGCCTACTGTGAACCAGAATGTTGGGAACACAGTGGGAACAAGACCCGGTCCTCACTCTCAAGCAGATGATAGTCTAGTTTTTGTCTACACTGTTTCTTTGATGCTTATCCTTGCATGTGTTAAGTATGTGAAAGCCCTTTTTCACCTTGATACTGTAAGTTGTCTCCACTGAAGTGCTTTGCCTGACTCAGATTCGAAGGAACACAGTCGCACTGACTTCTTGGAGTTGGGCAGCCCCACAGAGGAAACCAGGTCATGTACAGGCTTAGAAGAATCCCAGTGGCGGGAAGGACTTGTGTAGAAAACCTGGGCCCGTTACCCTTCCCAGACATCTTGTAATCATCATCAAGTGGTGGTTATGAGTTTTTTCCCTGAAGAAATATAGAATAATTGGGGAAAGACAAAATAGTAGTGAAGTACCCATCAATCTGGAAAAAACAATTAATAACAGCATCAGGTTTGGGCAAGGATGTGCAGAGAGAACACGTCCATATTCCTGGTACCTGCTCTCCTTGGGCGTCACTTGATCAAAGTGAAACCTGTGCTCCAGCAATTTTACTCCTGGGTGTCAGTCCCGGACAAGCAGTCATTCTGTGTCCGTAGAGACACAAAGTGTGCGTAAGGCTGTTCACTGAAGCATATGGATGATATAGCAAAAAAGTAGAAACAGCTTATAGTGGGTTGGATAGCATTTCCCCCAAATATTCGTGTCCCCCTGGAACCTCAGAATATGACTTTATTTGGAATAAAGGTCTTTGCAGTTGTAATTGAGGTAGGACCGGAGGTGAGGTCATTCTGGGTTAGGGGGGAGCCCTAAGTCCAATTACTATGTCTTTAAAAAGAGAGGAGGAGAGGGAGATTTGGATATAGAGACACGGGGAGAAGAAGGTCATGTGAATATGGAGGCACAAGCCAAGGAATACCTGGGGCTACAAGGAACCTGAAGAGGCATGGGGGGATTCTTTCCTAGAGCCTTCAGAGGGAGCACGGCCCTACTGACACTTCAGTTTCAGACCTCATAGACCTCTAGACTATGAGAAAATAAATTTCCATTGTCTAAGCTACCTGATTTGTGATACTTTGTTATGGCAGCCCTAGATAACCAGTGCACAGGTCAACTGCCCCTCAGTAGGGGAGCAAGAAAACAGCATGTAATTTAGTCATATAACAGCATACTATACAATGGTTAAAACAAATTTTCACTCTCAAAACACAATATTGGGTTAAAACAAGTTGCAGAAATACACTTCCACTATATCATCTATGTAAATCTGTTTAATAATATATATTGTTTATGGATACATACTAATGAAGTAAAATTATTCAGATAAACATGGGATGTGATACACTAACCTTGGGATAGCAGGTAACTTTGTGAAGAGAAAGGTAGATGGAATGAGGCACAGGGCTTTCTTTACCTTTATTGGAAGTATTTTCAGAAAGAAGGAAAATTTGAAGTAAATCAGGTAAAAAATATTAACCTTTATTTAATAGCAGAGGGTACAGAGGCATCTATATATTTTTCCCATCTTTGAATTGTTTTGTATTTTAAGTTTTTAAAAAAATTATGAAGTGAGAAAATACATGACAGATACAATGTTGAGTATATGTGAGATACCCCAAGAAATATCAGTTCCCTTACTTTTAAGAACACCAGATTTTGAGATCCGAGAAGGCTATGGTGAATTTGAGTCTGGTGATGGGGAGATTAGGTAGGCAGGAAAGAGTTAGAGGGGAAAGGGGAAGGGCTTTGGATTCATTGCCACCATTTACTTGCTGTGTGACTTTGAACAAATGAGTAAACTCCATGGGCTCACTTTCTCCGATGCAAAATAATACCTACACGAAGGTTGGTAAAATAGCAAGTACTCAAGAAATGTTAGTATCCTTCTCTTTGATGTTAGGCTCACCCCAAAATGTCCCTGCTTTTAGTCTAGGGTGTGTCACCTGAAAGAAGTGTGTGTGTGTGTGTGTGTGTGTGTGTGTGTGTGTATAAAATCTTGGAATGTATGATAAGATACCCATGGCTGCCTTTCTATCCAGAACTTAAAATCTATTAGTGTTTCTTCATAAAGACTAATTTCCTTCCCTTTGAACTTTTCTCTGAATTTTGTCCAGTTTCCCTCCATGCCTTAAACCGAAGGAATGGAATGTAGGTGGGATGTCCCGGAGAAGGTGACATCTGATCCAAGTGGAAGGTTGACAATACGGGCATTTGTGTCTCTCCTTGTTAGCCTGATGTCCTTGGGCACCTCACAGTCAATGAGGGGCTCCCCCTGTTGATCCCACCCCAGGGGCTGCCTTCCTAATGCTCCCTCATTGCCATACACCTTCCACCCTAACTACCCCCTCCACCTGCCCAGTCCTGCCACTCCCTCCCCTTTCACTGTCTCCTGACACTTTCTTGGCCTCTCTAGGCCCTCAGCCAGCAACTCTAGAATGTATTTCAGGAGTGGGCTGTTGGCATTTCAGGGCCTGAGGCATAAAATATCCGTATGCAGATGGGCAAGGGTTATTTTCCCCTGAAGGTTAAATGGTGACCTTAGTCAATGTTTAGTTAGCATTCACTTAAATGATTTCCCCTGGTTAATGAGTCATGTGCAAATTAGTTGAGGACTTTCACACCCTGCAGTGAACTGGGGTGGTAAGAACTGGTAGTCCTGAAATTGCATTGAGTTATACAGTCTATACAGTGAGGGACCTGCTTAGCACGCCTCTCTGGCTCTTAGGTCCTAATTACAAAAGTAAATTGGTAGGATAAAGTCTGCTTTCCTGGAGAACTTCCAGATGATGACCTGGGTGCTTGCTTTTCTGAGCTGCCTCAACCTTCCTCCTCTCCATGTTCGGAGGCCTTGTGTTCATCCTGTCCCTCTCCGCCCCAACCTCCTAGGTGTGTCATTCCCAAACCAACTGAGGCCCCCTAGAGTGCCACGGCAGATTCAGAGGGATGCTACAGAATGCTTTAAATGTTTGATGGCAATGCAGCAGTGTGTGACATCTGTCAGACTCGGCATGAACTAGCAATTCAGGTGGTTCCCACTTTCAGCATTACATCATGGTACATTTCTCTCCATTATATCATACCTTTGCAAAGGAGTGTCTTTGCAGCTGTTGCTGTGATTTAAAAAAAAAATGTGTACAGTATGAAAATCATATGGAGCAGGAAATGCAGATGGCAGTGCCCACTAAGAAGGATTCCAAGGCCTGGGAAGCCGTGCAGGGCCCAATAAGCACACACATCCCCTTAATCAAGGGTGGGCTTTGAAGAATGAAATAAAAAATGTTTTCTTTCGATATATATATGTTATTTTTGTCAAATGGCTATTAAGTTGTTAGGGCATGAGTGCTTACTAAGTTGTTCCATAAAATGGAAATGGAGGCATTTCTTTTGGCCTTTGAGCTCTCTGTGAAACACATCTCTGAGACACGATAGGCACCGTGAACTGAGAAAGTTTGAGAATTTTTGTTTCAGCTAAAGACGAGCTCTCTTTCCCCTCGCCTCCATCAGACCTCCTGCCAGCACTAGTCTTCCTCTGGATACAACACCCTAGCCCTCACGTGTCTCTCTTCGCACCAGTTTCTTCTACCTGAAAGAGGAAGCTTTGTTGATTCTTCAAAGAAAACAAAGCCTTGCCTGACTTTACCACACTCTCTGCTCCAAGCTCCTCTCTTCCTCTTCCTCCTCCATCTCCCTCTTTCCTTCACAGACTTGCTTGAAAACAGTCTGATCCAACTCCTTTGGCTCTTACATCTTGTCCATGTTCCCAAAATTCATCTGGCTCTTCCCCCTGGTACTGTATTCATGCAGGTCTCCCCAGTGTCACTGCCAAGTTCCAGAGAGCCACGTATGGTTTCTTCTCAGTCCTGATTGATTTGCCCAACATCTTCCAAAGCTTTCTTCTGCCTCACTTGCCCTTGCATTATTTCCACATCCTCACGACCTCTCTGAACACCCTTCAGCCTCTTTATCAGGTCCCATCTGCCTCTTACTTGTTCACACGGATATCTGTGAGTCTCCATGGCTTCCTTGCCTCTGCTCCCCTTCTCCTCCCTGCTTACTTCTTTCTCTGTTGGAAAGCTCATCTTCTCTTTCAACGTACATTGCGCAAATGATCCCCTCTTCCAGCCAACAAACCCATCACTGCCCATATCCATCCAAATCTTGCCACAAGCCTGAAATGCCCATGTCCCACTCCTTTTAAGACTCCCCTCAAATAGTCTTTGTTTGAGAATCCCCTTCTGTTGTCCCTAGAAAGTTTTCCTCTATTTTTTGTCCACCCACAGAACTCTCTGACACTCTTCTCACTACTTCACTGCTCATTTACTAGTTTCCATGAACATTGTTCTCCATCTCCTCCCTTGGATGTTTCACCTGTGCCCCAAATGTCAGGTCACCTTTTCCTTCTCCTTCCTTTATCATCTTTTATATACATTCAGTTGCTATGTTTGAACAGTTGATACATTCCAGGTCCTCTCCTTGTACTCTCCCCTTTTCATTTATCCTGTCCTAGTTAAAATCCTAATTACTTTCCTCCCAATTAACTGACCCCACCACCTCCAGTTTATCCCAGAATGAGCCCCACTTAAACTGCACAGTGCTACTCATAGGGTCAACCTGAAGTGCCATTTCACATGGCCCTATTGGACCTTTCTTCCCTGTGTAGGTCTTTAGTACCTCCCCAGTGCCAACAAGTTCAAACTCCTCATCCTAGCCCTTACTGCTCCTTGTCATTTGGCCTTGATTTGTCTTTCCAACCCAGCTTCACTCAGGCACCTATATCATAGTTGCAATGGACTGAGGTCTCACATTCCCCCCATCTGATGCTTTGACTACTGCTGGTCCCTATTCCTAGAACATCTTCAGCTCTCTCCTTAATGTATTAATGTTGCTGCTCACCTTGAGTTCCCCTCTTCCATAGAGCGTTTGGGGAACTCAAGCCTCTTCCCCATGCAACCCCTAAAACATTTTACTGAACTCTAACTGGGATTGCATTCAAGATGTACAGGGCATTTTGAGGAAAATGAACATCTTAAACAAGTGGACTTCTAGTCCATGAACATGATGTCTTTATTCATCCATTTAGATCTTTGATTTCTTTCATCAGTGATTTTGTAGTTTCCAGAATGTAAATCTTGCTCATATTTTATTAGATGTATACATAAATATTTTATGGGTTTTGTGTTATTTTAAATCATACTATTTCTTTGATTTTAATTTCTAATTGTTCATTGCTAGTTTATAGAAATATAACTTTTCCTGTAACTTTGCTAAGCTCACTTATTATTTCTAGGAGCATTTTTGTGAATTATTTGAGATTTTCTATATATACAGTCATGTCGTCTGTGAATAGAGACAGTTTAACGTCCTGCTTTCAGCCTGTATGTTCTTTATTTCTACTTATTACTTTATACTACAGCTTAGAACCAACAGTACTTAGGACCAGAACATCTTAGCACCACCATTCCACAGTATTAAGTAGATTAGGAATAATGGCAATAGATGTCTTTGCCTTGTTCTCAATCTTAAATGGAAAGTATTTAGTCTGTCATAACTGAGTATGAAGTTAGCTATCTATTTTTTGTAAATCCCTTTACCAGGTTAAGGAGTTTCCCTCTGTCTCTACTTTGCTTAGTGTTTTTATCATAAATGATACTGTATTTTGTCACATGGTCATCTATTGAGGTTAGTATGCACCTTAGCTTCCTTGCTCTGTGTGTACAGAGAATAACATGTTTTTTTCAACATTGAACCAGCCTTGCATTCCCAAGATAGATGTCACTTGGTCATGATGTATTACATTTTTAATTTGTTGCTGACTTTGATTTGGTCATGTTTGTTTAATATTTTTTTAATCTATGTTTATGGTGGATATTGGTCTGTAGATTTATTTTCTTGTCATATTTTCACCTGGTTCTGATATCAGGATAATGCCTTATAAAGTAAGTTGCGAAGTGTTCCTTCCTCTTCTATTTTATTAAATTGGTATTATTCCCTATCTACATGTTTGGTAAATTCATTACTAAAATTACCTGGGCCTGTAGTTTTTGTTGGTTTTGTTTTAGTTGTGAGATTCCTAACTGTGTATTTAGTTTCTTTGATTGATATAGACCTATGTAGGTTATCTATTTCTTTTTTTTTTTTTTTTTAAAGATTTTATTTATTTATTTGACAGAGATAGAGACAGCCAGTGAGAGAGGGAACACAAGCAGCGGGAGGAAGAAGCAGGCTCATAGCAGAGGAGCCTGATGTGGGGCTCGATCCCACAACGCCGGGATCACGCCCTGAGCCGAAGGCAGACGCTTAACCGCTATGCCACCCAGGCGCCCCTAGGTTATCTATTTCTTTTACAGATGAACTTTGGTAATTTTTTGTCTTCAAAGGGTTATCAGCTTCATCTAAATTATCATATATTGTTGCCTGGAGGTTATAGTATTTTTTCATTGTCTGTTTAATATATATAATATCTGTGTTATTAAAATCTGTATCATTAATGTCTCTTTTTCATTCCTAATATTGGTAATTTGTATCTTCTCTCTCTCTTCCTCGCTCTCTCTCTCTCTTTTTTTTTTTTTCTTTTCCAGTCTGGCTAGAGGTTTAGCAGTTGTGTTGATGCTTTCAAGGACCAGCATTTTGGTACTATTGATTTTTCTTTTTTATTTTATTGACCTTTGCTTTAATCTTTATTAGTTCCTTCTGTAGGATTTGCATTTAATTTGCTCTTATTTTTCTTGTTTCTTAACTTAGATTATGGTTTTGATACCTTTCTTTCTTTATAAACATTTAGTCCTATCAGTTTCCCTCTGATTATTGCTTTAGCTGAATCCTACAAATATTATGCCTTTTCATTCCATTAAAAAATGTGTTCTGTGTTCTCATATGAGTTCTTCCTTGACCCATGTGTTCTAGAGATACCTGTTGTTTGATTTTCCTATACTTAGTGATATTCTAGGCCTCTTTTTTTATTCATTGCTAGTTTAATTTTATATGGTCACATAACATAGTTTGTAGGTTTTCAATTCTTTTTAAATTGTTGAGGTTTGTTTATGGCTTAGAATGTGGTTATTTTAGTGAATGTTTCATGTGCATTTGGAAAGGCTGTGTATTTCTGCTCTTTTTTCTTACAGAGCTTTATAATGTCAGTTAGGCCAAGTTGGATGATAGTGCTGTCTACTCTATTTGTTCTGATTTTTCTACTTATTTTATCAGTCACTGAAAGAAGAATGATGACATTTCCAACTGCAATTATGGATTTGTCTATTTTTCCTTCATGTATTTTAAAGCTCTATTGAAACGCTAATGTATGATTGTTATGTCACCTTGGTTACCAGACCTCTTTATCATTAAGAAGGATCTCCCTTTATTTTTGGTGATATTCTTTGGTCTACCAGGTGGGGACTTGTTCAGAGATGATCCCTCCCCAACTGGGGGAGACCTCTAGTCTGGGCCCAGGTTTGTTTCCTATCACACCCCCAAGGGTAGAGGGTCTTTAGTCTTTTACCCTCCCCCCAGATGAAATGGGTCTTTATCTCTGCCCCCTGCATGAAAATATTTGCCATCATAATTTAAGGCTTTTATTTTTAGGGGAGAAGTCATTGTAAGGAGCTCTGTGTCTTTCTAATAGCAACATTCAATCCCCTTCTCCTGTACCACTGAGGACCGGAAGACAAGTCTTTCTCTGTGAGCCCATGATGGGTCCTTGGAGAACAGCAGGTGTGCATTCCCCTTGTGTTTGAAGTTTCAAGGGGTTTATTATTTCTGTTAGCCCACACTTGGCTTTTAGAAATCCAGTAAAAGTTTTAACTTATTCCTACCAACTTGTCTGAAGGCCTCATGGTCCTCAGTTCTCTGAGGGGATAAAGATCATGATTTTGCAAATTAGTTAGCTTTCTCTTATTGGTGGTTCATAAGTGATACTCTTTCCAGCTTTTTATATTCTAGGTAGGGGCTGGAAGTCCTACTAATTTATTTTTATTGGTCCACGACAGATTGAAATTTAATGCAAAGCAACAGAAAAATTTTCTTCTTTGCTACAGATTCTTTACGAAGCTCCGGTCTGTACCTTTCTGAACCAACTTCTATTTTCATCCTGTGCTACCTTTTGGTGTAATTAGGTTTTGGGGTTGGGTTAGTAAACCTGGCTTTACCAAAAGTTCCACTGTGGTAGAGTTTGGTGATCTTTATCCATCCTACTTTCCTCCCCTTTTAAAAATTTATTGAGGTGAAATTCATATAATATTAACCACTTTGAACAATTCAGTGGCATTTAGTTCATTCACAGTGTTGTGTGACCATCACTTCTTTCTAGTTCCAAACATTTCTGTCATTCCAGCATAACATCCCTTACCCATTAAGCTATATAACACCCCCCTCTCCTCCCCCAGCCCCCAGCAATGACCTCTATGGATTTATCTCTTCTGGGTACTTCTTGTAAATGGAGTTCTATTATATGTGATCTTTTGTGACTGGCTGCTTTCACTTAGTGTAATACTTTCAAGTTCGTCTATATTGTGGCATGTATCAATGCTTCATCCCTTTCTATGGCCGAATAATATTTCACTGTATGTATACAGCACAATTTGTTTATGCCTTCATCTGCTTATGGACACTTGAGCTCTTCCATCTTTTGGCTGTTGTGAATAGTCCTGCTGTGAACACACGTGGACCTATACTTGTTGTTGTACGATTTTCTCATTTTATTGAAATGAGAAAGGAATGGAGGTCACCTTTTTTTTTAATAATAATTTTTTATTATGTTATGTTAGTCTCCATACAGTATATCCCTAGTTTTTGATGTAGTGTTCCATGATTTATTACTTGCGTATAACACTCAGTGCACCATGCAATATGTGCCCTCCTTAATACCCATCACCAGCCTATCCCAATCTCCCACCCCCCTCCCCTCTGAAGCCCTCAGTTTGTTGGTCACCTTTTAACTATTCTCATGTAACAGCCTTCCTTGCTGCTCCTAGGGTGATTTTTTGGGTCTCCTTTTGACCTCTAGCAATTTTACAACCTTCCTAGTTGGACGATTTGATATGGCACAATGCAGTTTAGTGTAAAGAAGGGGCTTTTAGCAACCAGAGCTCTCTTGAAAGATAATGAGTTTCCTATTTTGAGGAGAGCTTCAGGTTGCTAACGGAAGAGGTTCTCTGTCATGCATGTGTTGGGCTAAGGTGACTTTTAATGTTCTTCTGATCCTGAGAGCCTTTGTGTTCTCACTATAGGTGTGGCGTATAGAACTGCTGATGCATTTCTGGTGATGGGGTTGTGTGCAAAGGTTTTGAACAAGCGCAACTAACGGAATTGGTCTCATACTTCCTGAGGCTGATGAACATGATTCCAGCCCTTCTGGTTAAGGTAGCATGCTGCAACGATGCGAGAGTGAGTCCAGATAGTAGAGGATAGTTGTATCTGTCTCTAGATTATTCCAGCCAAAATGATCATGTGTTTTCCATCAGAGTTTTAGCTGCCTCAACGGGGTACAGACTGGTATCTGCCCTTAGGCTAAAGCTCCTTTCTTCCAGGCATGGGCGGAATTTTTTCCAGGGTCTGCTGGGGTTTTCGTTTTTTGTTTTAGTGTATTTCTTTAATGTCTGTCTGCCACCAGAACATAAGAACCATGAGGGCAAGGACCCCAGCTCTTTGACTCTCCACAGAGACTGCAGGGATGGGACCAGACTTGACTGCGTCACCTGTTCCCTCTTTGTCACACAAGGTCTAGGTCAGCCCTTCTTTACCCAGTCTGTGTCCTGGTGGGCCGGAGCTGCCTTGATCTCCCAGCCTTCGTTGCCCTGTGGCTGCTGATTGGGTTTGGACAAGGAGAGGTGCCCACAGATCAGAAGGCTAGAGAAGAGAGAAGCAGGGTTATTTCTTCTCCTGTTTTCACCCTGCAGGTTTGTGGTTCTGGCTGTGACCGCCCAGGACTATAGTTCATCTCCAGCAGCCCCATCCACCTCTTTGCATAGTTCCAGACCTCACCCACATTTTCACAATGGGTTTCTGCTGTTGCATGCCCCAGGGCTTCAGCATCTCTATTGGTTTTCCATTGTATTGGCTACCCTCCTGAAAATAGTTCCTTTTTTTTAAACATCCCAGGTGAATGTGTCTTCTGTTTTTTGCCAGGCCCCTGCTAGGGTCACAAATGTGGGCTGAATTTTTGAATAGATGTGTGGATGGATGGAAAGATGAAGGACTGTGTTTTTGGGTCACTGATTTCCCATTTCACTGGAAGGCCCTATATTATCTGGCCTCTGGATTCCACCTCCTACACTCTCCCTTCTCAATCTGTTCCAGCCACAGCGGCTTCCATTTTGCTTCTAGAATACACCAAGCAAGCTGCTGTTCTGGGGCCTTTGCTCTAGCCATTTCTCCTGCCTGGAAGTTTCTTCTCTCAGGCATTCTTTTGGCTAAATTCCCATGAGGCCTTTGCTAAACCTTAATTTTTTCAGTGAGGCTTACTGGACTCACTGTACTTAATACTGAAAATTGCCCCCCCCCCCCAGCTGATATCACCCAGTAGTCAAGGACCCCTTTCTATCATGCTGAACTTGTTTTTCCAGAACACTTACCATTTGGTAAGAAACTACACTTAACTTATTTAATATGATGCTTAGTATTTATCATCTGTCTCCCGCAGTCGAACTTAAGCTCCACAAAGACAGGATTTTTGTTACTTTTCTTTCCCCCGCTGATATAGCCCAAACTCCTAGAACAATGCCAAGTTCATAGTAATAAGTTGAGTAGTGCCCCCTCCCCAAAGATATGTCCACCTGGAACCTGTGAATGTGACCTTATTTGGAAAAAGGGGTCTTTGCAGATGTAACTCAGTTATTTCCAAGGTTAAATCAACCTAGATTAGGATGGGCCCTACATTCAATGATAAGAGAAAGAGAAACAGGGAAACACATGGCTTTCCATGGAAGAGGGAGGCAGAGATTGGGGTGATGTGGCCCCAAGCCAGGGAACACCTGAAACGACCTGACGCTGGAAGAGGCGAGGAAGGATCCTGTGTGAGAGCTCTTGGAGTATGGGTCCACTTCTACCTTGATTTCAGACTTCCGGCCTCCAGAACTGTGTGAGAATACATTTCTGTTGTTTTAAGCCACCACATCTGGGGCGATATTTTACAACAGCTCCGGGAAGCTCATACAGTGCCCACTAGGCATTTATGGGCTTATTGTTGAATGAGAAAATGAATGAGTGGAGGCGAGCCTTGTTGACACTACCATGACCCCCATTTGAAATAATTCCTCTGCTTTCAATAGTTATCAGTGCCTGTGAATAAATGTGCACCGTCTGACATGTAGGAGGTATTCCAGTTTTGTGTATGGTACACTTTTGTGGTACAAACCAAAGTTTCCTGAGTATTTTCAACCACTACATTTAAAAGTGCAAGGTCTTTCTTAACCCCCAAATAATTGCTTTCCCTCCAAGCCTGTCGATGGTGTACCGAGAATGAATTCACAAACTATTTGTTCTTCAGGCAGTGGAGGAGAACCCCTATCGGTCTCTAGCCATAAAATATCCCGGTGTCATTTCCCCATTTCCATCCTGAGTCCCTCCTGCTGTACTTAAGCTAATTCTCTGTTATTGTGTCTTTGGAGGAGTCAGTCACCAGCCTCCATGCGATCACCCTTCGTATGCTTGACAAGGGTTATTTAATCTCCCCCAGGCCCACTCTCGGTGCGTGCTGGGCTCGTGATGCAGTGTGGTACTAACTATCGGTTCCTTGTAGGAGACGGAAGGTAAATCAAATTGAAAACACCCTTCCTGTGTAGTGCATCTTCCAAATGTCCTCAGGTCTCTATTACATCTTCTGGAGGCTGCCAGGTTCTCTGCGGGACAGGAGGAAGCTGGAGCAGCTTCTCTGTAGCGACAGAAGGTGCCATTAGCAGAAATACATCATCTCCCAGTGGTGTTAGCAATAGCAGAGTCCTGTTCGTGTCCATTCTTTTGCCAGAGTGAGAAGAGAGTCCTCAGAGGCAGAAGCTGCTGGTAACAGAGTCTCCATCATTCTAAAATATCCCTCTCGGAGTCCCAGAACAGCTATTTCTGCCCAGACTCAGCGAGAGCTTCAGAGAGCTTATTTCAAGCATTGATCTTTCACCACAGCCTCACTGCTTCCCAGATTCTGGGCCTTTTCTAATGGGGTGGGGGGCGGTCGGGGGTGGT